>NW_012107474.1:2405970-2421560 GCF_000951045.1 Mandrillus leucophaeus | reverse complement strand
GGGTCCACCCCAGGGCTTGGATCTGGCCTCACGGTCCACCCCAGGGCTTGGGTCTGGCCTCACGGGTCCACCCCAGGGCTTGGGCAGTCCTCTTAGCAATGACAGGCAGCAGAAGGTGTTTCCATGTAAATTCCCACAAAGCTCTGGCTCTCTTGCTCCGCCTTCTATGACTGGGGCCTGGGACACTGATTTGAAGGACCTTCGGTCAGAAAGGGGACCTGCCACCTTCACGGCAGCACTCAGAGAGCAGCTTCCACGGGGCTGGATCCAGGACCTCAAACCATGGCCCCGAGGCTCTGCCCCTCTGCCCAGGCTGACGCCAGGCATCCTGCCTAGAATAACCAAGGCAACCAGTGACTGTGTCCGGTTCAGACCTGCTCTCCTGCTGTTCCCAAATGAGCTTCGCAGGCCAGAGGTTGTGACTTGGAATTGAGCGAAGTGAAAACTCTGAGAAGGGCCCCCGGGCAAGGAAGCCCCTCCCTCCCCTCTGCCGGTCAATTCCGCTGCAAAGTTTATTCCTGTCCCTCCAGGCCCTCAGCGGAAGAAGAGCCAAGGCCCAGAAGGCTGCGTGAAGAAACCCTGGCCACTCCACCGTGTCCCCATGCTCCACTCTCTTTGATCAAAGAGTCCCTGGTGCAGCGGGGTGACCAGTCCATAAAGATTGTGCCCACTTATGTGCCAGGCACGGGCAAGGGACTGGGGATACCGACAGCCTGGAAATGCACAGCCCTCCATCACAGTGCTCGCCCATTTGGCTGGGGAGGTGCAGACGCTGCCCAGCCTCCGTCCTCCCCTTTGCCAGGCAGCAGATAAGTCTCTCTTTTCTGTAGGCTGACCCTATCCTGTTATAAGGAGACACGTGCTCCCTCGCCAGCCGCAGTGATCAGTTCTGGGATCAGTTCCAGGCTACACCGTTGGAAACTCCGCTGGAGACTTGTCCACAGAGTGAAGGGAAAACCAGCCTCTTCCCATCAGGGCTGCTAACCTGAGATTGCCAAAGGCCATCCCCCACCGCACAGAGAGAGAGCTGACACCTTGAATGAAGTCAAGTACAGACAAGCAGAGCCGAGGCACCGGGAGAGAGACAGAGCTTTGAGTCCATTATTGAGGTCCTGGATCCAGCCACGCCTGCAGCTGCTGCCTGGGTGAGATAGTTATCACAAGCCAACAGTCTCCCTTTTGGCTTACGTTCATCTGAGTTGGGATTCTGCACCAAGAGAGCTCTGCCTACCACAGATAGAACAGTACTCCTGCAGTCATGCTGGATTAATGCAGTAGGTGTGCTGACAGGGGTGTGCAGAGGTGCTGTGGAAATAAGGCGGCAGGCAGGACTCAGGTCTTGAAGGATGACAGCAGCTGTCCAGGCAGAGGCCCTCAGAGGGTTCCAATCAAGAAAACTGCATGAGCCTCAGGAAGTGGCAAGGGAGCAGGTCGGGGAACACACAGTTCGCAATGGCCATGAGGGCTGCGTGCAGGCCACAAGCAGTAGAGGGGGCGGCGGGTGCAGGAAGGCAGAGGGTGATGGTGGGGCAGCACCTCCATTTCCATCTTGGAGCAGAGGTGGTTAAACACCCACGACATGCACTCACTGCAACCAGACATAATTCACAAACAGCCCCTCCTGTGCTCTCTCCCAGCAGCGTGAGGGAGACACAGAACCAGTGTCTCCTCTTAAAGTCCCCGAACCCTCCCGCTTGCTGGCCCTGAGCAGCAAAGAGGACACCTGCAGGCCTTTCTCTCCCAGCCCCTGACTAAGCCATGGCTGCATCCTGCTCCTCCCACCAAAGCTCTTCAGCCAGTCAGCCCTCAGGCTCCAGCACGGCTCGGAAGGGCCTGCCCCTGGTATAGCCCCTGCGGTCACGGCCCGACACTCCTAGAACAACGGCCGTGTTTCTGTTCTGCACCGGGCCCTGAAGCTCACATCATTGGCCCTGCTGGCTCCAGGTCTCCCAAATCCTCTGACCCTGACCCATGCTGCGGCCACCCCACCTGTTTCTTGGGGCTGATTTACACCCCGGGATGCAGGGAAGGCCCAACTGCGGAGCCCCAGGGAGGCCATGAGCTCTTCACAACTCCAGGAAGCCACGCTGGGCCTCAGTTGATGGAGGAGGTGACACCTTCGTGTGCGCCTTGCCTGCTAATTGGTGTCCTCAACCCAAGGGTATGGGTGCCACTCCCAGGCTGCCCAGGCAGCGTATAGCTGGGTGGATGGCAGGCTTCAGGGACCCAGCCCTGATGAGTCACTTGGAAGGCATTTGCCCCAAAGCTTCCCTGGCCACCGCGCCTCCTCCCGCCCCAATCCAGCCCCACCTGGGTCCGAGCCTCAGGAGAGGAGCCTGGCAGGTCAGGATGCAGTTCCTGCGCTCTTGCCTGTGCGTGTGGGCTCAGAAGCCAGGCTGGTGGCCGAGGATGGTGAACACAGCCCCAGCCCCTCCGCCTACCCAGAGCTTCACAGGACAGTGCTCCCCGCACACCGTGGTGTTGCTTCTGTGGTCCCCATGAGGGCACAGCAGAGGGAAGGGACCTGGCTCTCCCATGGGGCCTCTGTAATATTTAACCATAAACCAAGGCTGCAGGGAACCCAGTTTGCAGTAAACTTTCGTTTCTCCCGCTGGATGCACAGGACTCCGCTCAGCCAGGAAAGAGAATCTGCATTCAGCTGGTTTCCGGAGCCAGGACGCTGATGGCATCAAGAGCTACCTCCCTTCAGCTTCCTCGGGCCACACAGGAGGCCCCAGCCCGCCTCCTCCAAGACAGTGTGTGCATTTTGCCCGAGACAACATGGGCCTCAGACCGGATACCATGCCCAGGCACACACTGGCACACGCCCCTCCCACCTCCGGCCCATGTCCTGCCAGAGTCCACCCTCCTGGGCGCAGAGCAAGCTCAGCTCTCAGCTCCCCCTGCCTGGCTGGCAGCAGCTACAGTGGGTCACACCAGCAGCTTGGGATCCAGAGAGCCTCAGGACCGCAGAACCACAGGTGGCCTGGCCTCTGGGGGTGTTCGGGGGCTGAGCATGAGACCCCAGCTGGGTGGCAGAGGCCCCAGCACTGAGGATTCCAGGCCGTGGTAGCAGTCCACTCCAGGCCGACCTGCAGGCCGGGAGGAAGGGGCCCGCCGCCCAGTGTGTCTGTTCTAAGGAGTGCAGGGACAGGGCCTCCCCTGCAGGCGAGGCCAGAGTGGGCCACCTCCTCCTCCCTGCCCCCTCCTCCCATGGGGCTTATCCTCCTCTGCAGGTCTGGTGTTACTCCCTCAAAGCCATTACCCGCCTGTGTCACCTCCTCCCATGGCCACTTGGAGAAGTGGTCATTGTGGTCACTGCCCACGGTGGTCACCTCCCAGGTCACCTCCCCACCAGGTCAATTCCCCACCAGGTCACCACCCTACAATGGTCTCTTTCCCCAGGAATCACTTTCTCCTGTGGCCAGCTCCCTGCTGTGGTCATCTGCCCCCTGTCAGGTCATCTCCCCTCTGTGATCACCTCCCCCAGAAGCCACCTCTTCCCGTGGTCACCTCCCACCAGGGCATCTCCCCCCAGGTCACCTCCTCCTGTGGCCAGCTGCCCGCTGTGGTCATCTGCCCCAGGTATCTCCCCAGCAGGTCGTCCTCTCCTGTGGTCACCTCCCCCAAAGGCCACCTCTCCCTGTGGTCACCTCCCTCCCAGGTCACCTTTCCCCCAGGTCACCTCTACCCCACGCTCATGCTGACCAACATGAGGTGACCTTCTCCTCCCAGGACCCCGCCCGGTCACCAACACTCCCCTGGGGCTCTCTGGCTCCTGACCTGGAGTCACTGGGGCCAACCCCATCAGACACGCTGGACAACTTCATGTGGGTCACTTAGCGCCTCCGAACCTCAGCTTCCTCTTCTGCACCATGGAAACAAAGACATTTGCTCTTCAAGCCTGTGGTGCTGACCAGGTCAGAATAAACAGGAAGACAGCTTTAGGCCAGGCAGCGCACCTCAGTGCCTGTGAGCATGAGCATGTGCACGTGTGCAGATGTGTGTGGACACCCCCTTCTCCGCAGCAGCTCCTGGCCCCCTGCAGGTGACCCCCAGCCAGCCCCAGGGCTGCCTTGCCTCTCCCCCATGGATGCCCACCTCATTCAGGGTGAAGTTGGGGGACTGGGGTGTGAGGGGTGCTTTGGGGGACACACTTCGACCCCTCTCTCTGCAGGCCAAGTCCTGGGGCTGTTTCCTCCTCTGTGCCCCGGCAACAAAGTGCAGGCCTCACGAGTGACGTGAGGGTTCATGACCCAGGTGTGGGCAGCCAGCTTGTCACGGGAGGCCACCCACCCAGCCACAGTGCCTGCGGACTTTAGGTCGGGCACTGCCGATGTGTCGCCTTCCACAAGGTGGGCCCGGGTCTCTGCTGACCGTGCACCGGTCCTGGGGCTGCAGCGTGGCACTCTACAGTCCTCTGCAGCGGCAGCAAGGCCTACACCGGGGAACTTGTGGGCAGAGGCGACAGTGATGCCCGTGTTCTGTGCAGGGACTCCCGAGCTCACAGAGCCCAAGACCACAGTGCTGCATCTGCTTGGCCAACTGGGCCAACAGGCTGGGTCGCCTGAGCATGGCGACCTGAACGTCTCTCTCCCAGTCCCCTTGCGTGTGCCCAGGGAGCTGCCGGGCTGCACCCTGCAGTGGGGATCAGGAGAGGGGCAATGTCGCACATCCCCGGGGTGGGGATCAGGAGAGGGGCAATGTCGCACATCCCCGGGGTGGGGATCAGGAGAGGGGCAATGTCGCACATCCCCGGGAGGCTAAGCCCGGTGCAGCCGGGGAGCGAGGGGGCAGGAAACCGGGGTGCTGCCCTGAGGATGCCCCGACACGCTGTCCTGGGGCCCCGAGTGGCTGCCACGTGCATCCAGGGTTCTGGCCACAGGGTGGGCAGGGGCCCTGTACTCTTCACTGGAGGCCCCTGAGGCTCTGGAACCGAGACCAGCCACCGGCCGGCCCCCTCTCGCCGGCTCCGGCACCCCTGCCTACTGTGACTTCCTGCCCCAGACTCGCTCTGCCAGCTTGGGGCAAACCACTTCCCTCTCGGGTTTTCACTTCCCTCTTTCCCAAGTGGGGAAAGACCACCTGTCCCTGACCCAGGAAGGGCCCCTGCCCGAGAGCAGCAGCAGTGCCAGGCTGGCATGTGAGGCTCAGGGCAGGCCCGGCCCCCAGAGGCACAGCAGGAGGCTCTGTGGGATGCTGTGTCGTTTCTAAGTACAAGGTCAGGAGAGGAGCCGCCTGACCCCGGTGGGGAGGACAGGCAGGGCAGGAAACCGCCACCATCTCAGCCCACAGGCCTGGCTGCTGGGAGCTGCTCACAGCCCGCTCCTCCCGGGCCCCCAGGCCCAAGGCCACCCTGGGGTGTAGCTGTCCACTAGGCCCTCTGTGCTCCCGATCAACAGACACACAGGGCCTGCTTGGCGGAAGGAAAGGGGTGTTAAGATGCAGACCCACAGAAAGCATTGCCAGGGGATTTTGTACCAAACCGAATGCACAGGTGGATGGGCAGGGCTCGTGGACGTGCAGGCCAGAGGGAGCAGAGCGAGGACAGGGAGCCCCCGGGGTGGGCACGGAGCGCAGCCCTTTCCCTCCCGGCAGGCACATCCCACAGCCTCCCCACCTGCCCTCCGCCATCCCAGGTCGCCCCGACCGGTCTGCTGGGGTCCTCACCAGCAGCCCACGAGTCTGGCCACCAGGACGAGTGCCTATCAGCAGCCTAGACCCCAGCCACTGGGAGGTCCGGCTCTGAGGCCCAGGAGCAGTGCCTGGCGTGCCAGGGATGAACCCCTCTCACCACAACCCCATACCTAGCCCCGGTCACACCAGTGGGGACCGGGCTGACCCCAGACACAGGCCCACCCAGTTCCTCCACCCCTGGTTAGGCCCTTCTGTGGTTGGGGTGGGGCAGGCCTGGCCCTGCCCTGCCCCAGATGCCTTCCACCTCCATCCCTGCCCTCCCTGGCCTGCCCTGAGTGGCCAACTCCCCACAAGGTTTGCCCCCTGTGGAAACCCTCCCCATGCCCAGTTGGCACCCCTGCCTCCTCCTAGCCAGACCTGCCCTCACAGTGGCTTCCATGTCCAGGGGCAAGGCACCCCTCCCACCCCTAGCAGGCCTGCAAGGCTAAGGTCCCGGAAGCCTGGGGGAGACCCAGGAGCCATTTCCCAGGACGGAGCTGGGGCTTCCAGGCAGCCTGAGGAGGAGGGAAACAGAGCTCGTGTGGGTTCAGCAGGAACAGGCGGCCCGTGTCCCCGCTTGGGTCCAGCCTTCTGAGAGTCCCGCATGTCGAGGTTCCCACCTCCCCGGGAAAGCACTTCAGTGCGGCTCCTTGCTTCGAGAGCCAAGAGCCCCCAGAACAGCTCCGAGGAGGTCGCAGGATATAAGGAGTCCCAAGGTTGTTTCTGGGGACCATGGGGGAGGAGAGCCCAGGGGCACCCCACGAAGAGGAGGAAGCAGAAGTGGGCAGGGAAGGGGAGGCTGGGGAGTTGCGGGTCCCGCCCGCTAGCAAGGGCTCTCCTCCCTGTTTTCCGTGTCTCTGCAGCTGCCTCTGTCCACCCCAACAGGAGGATGTGTTTATTCCTCTGTCCACCCCAACAGGAGGATGTGTTTATTTAAAGATGCCGCTACTCACAGCAGAAGTGTCTGTTTCAAAGCAGAAATATGATGGAGTTTGAGTTGGAGGAGGGAGTCATTCCGTGGGGAAAAGATTTCCTCTTTACAAAAAGAGGGCCCTGGAGCGTGGAGAGGGCAGGAGAACGGACATCACGGGGCAACTGAGCACTGGAAATGGGGATTTTGGGCTCTGGGGCTAGGTCCCCGGCCCAGGCTCTTCGCTGGTAGCCCCTGGTGACTCGGCGCGTGGGTCTTTTGTCCTTCACAGACAGGAACTGGCGTGTTTGGGCTTCTATCTTAGTTTCCTGTGGCTGCAGAAATTCATTCCATCACAGTTCTGGAGGCCGGAAGTTCAAAATCAACACATGGGCAGGGCCACGCACGCTCCAGGGGCTCTAGGGGAGGATCCTTCCCTGCCTCGTCCATCTCTTCCAGCTCCTGGTGGCCCCCGGTGGCCCTTGGCTTGTGGCTGTGCCACTCCAGTCTCCTTCTTCACATGGCCATCTCCCTTGTGCCCGTGACTCTGGGTCCCAATTTCCCTTCCTTTCAGATGTCCCTATGACAGGACCCCCGTCATATGGGGATCAGGCCCACCTTGCTCAAGCACGGCCTCATCTTAACCTGATATGACATCTACAGAGACTCTATTTTCAGATGAGATCAGGTGCCAGGGGCTAGGACCTGGACAGGCCATTTTGGGGGCACAATTCAACCCGAAACACCTCCTTCTTAAAAAGAAAGTGAAAGTGGAGGTCAGCTGAGGCCTTCCTCCTACAGGGGTGGGGTGGGAGAGGGGCCTGGCCACCCACTGAGCCCCGCTCTCAGGCAGTGTCTCCGGTGGTAGGGAGGGGCCCTGGGGGGCAGCACAGGCAACAAAACCCAGGAATGCCCTAGAGGTCCGTCACTGCCCGGGGGACTCTGAGGTCCGGCTGCAGGACCAGGGTCTGACCCGCTTGGCATTTACCATCTCTGTGATCTGGACATTTACCGTCTCTGTGATCTGGACATTTACTGTCACTGTGATCTGGACTGAAGGCTTTAAACTTCAGCTCTCCCTCTGTGAAGTGGGCTGACTGAGAGGCCTTGGTGAGGTCACCAGGACAGCTTGCCCGTGCCCAGCGAGGGAAAGAGGAGGATGGGGCTGGCCACTGTGCTCAGGCGCAGGGCGACACCCTTATGTACTTCCCAGCTAACCTGAGACCTCAGTTTCCCCATCTGCACCCCTGTGAGGACAAAATCTCTGCCTTGCTCCCTGCCTTACCCACGCATGAGGCCTCACCCTCTGACACAGGAAGATGAGCCCCAGGAATAGGAGGTGGGAGAGAGCAGCCTAGCTGGTCTCTGCATCCAGAGGCCCACACCCCCAGCCCTGCGTCCAGGGAATGTCCCGGAGTCCAACCATCTCCCATCTGAGGGGATTGGGGTCCTGCAGCTGCAGATGACTGCACCCTCAGGGCCGACACCTGCCCTGGATGGGTAGGCATGCACCCCTGCTTCCACCAACTGCCCCATCTGGTTGCCAGGCAGGGACAATTCAGCCCTGTCACGGGAACGCTGCTGGGGCCTCCTGCCCACCTCTGGTCCCCCGGCCACATGTGCCTCAGTTTCCTGGCCCATAAAGCAGGGAGGCTGTGATGACAACCTCAGGGTACACATCCCCAGGGGCCTGGGCACAGCGGCGTTCAGGACGTAAACCACGGTGGCCACAGCCTCGGGGACAGGCCTCTGAGCATGTGCAATCAGGAAAGCGGGTAGAAGCCGGTGGCTGGGTCCAGGAAGCAAGCAGAGGGGAGGGTGCTGAGGGCACCTGCTGTGGGGTAGAAATAAGACCAGAAGCCCCTAGGGATGACAGTCTGGCCACAGCAGGGGCCCTGGGACACATATGGATCCCACATACAGAGCCCGTCCCTGGGAGACCCTGGACCTGGATGGTCAGCAAGGCCTGGGGTGGGAAACAGCTCGGCCCCAGGTGGGAGGGGTGCCCAGAGCCGCCACAGGCTCTGTGATGGGAGGGCCAGGCGGCCGTCACTGCCAACTGGGCTGAGCCTGCCCTGCACTTCCAGCTCCTGCTCCCAGAAACTGCCCGGTGCGGGGGCAAGGGGGTGACCCCACAGCACTGTGGCCCAGGACACACGAAAGCAAGCTTCACCCTGCTTGGACCACTGCTCCCGACCGTGGCCAGCCCACATCACTGGAGCCGGGCTCTTTCTCCCGACTGGGGGCATTGCCAGGGTGTGTGCTGGGGTATGCCCCCGTCCCCCACAGGATCCGGCTGTGCGCTCCACTCACCAAGGGCAGCTCCAGACATTCCCTGCAAGCTCTGCTGGACCTCCCCTCCCTCATCCACTGCTGTAACCTTCCCGCCACCCTTGGTGCCAACCCTACACCTAGGAGCCACAGCACCTCTTGGATCCCAAGCCTCCAGGCAGGGTGGTTCTGAGTGGGGTAGCATCTCCCAAGCCCTGGCCAGTCCTGAACCCCCTGCACCACCCCAGCAGGGCCCGGGGAGCCGTGGTGCTCTGAATTCTGAGTGGTCGATGGTGCATCATGCCGGTGAGAGGCAATAATCACTGCCTGACTCAGACACGCAGACTGCTGGGCTGTCATGCCTATTTCAGGAAAATTAATTATACCCCATGCCAAGAGGGAACTCGCCCATTAAACGTCTTCAATGCACCTGCCCAGAATGCCATGGCACGGCCTGCCTGCAACCCTGGGCACGGGAAAGGGTGGGCAGAGCCCCCAGGTTCCCCAGGTGTCAGGCGGGCTCGCAGGGTGGTGGCCAGCAGGGCTCCAGGCCCTTCCAGCCAGGCCCGACCCTGTCACCACTGATACTGGAAACTGCAACCTCTGCCCAGGGAGTCCCCTTTGAAAGCCAAGACTTTGATCCAGCTGAGTGCCAGAAAAGGCCTTGGGCTGGCCCTGGGACTGGCCCGAGGACCTGGCTCGAGGACCTGGCTGGCCCTACTGTGGCATTAGAAGGCTCTACACCAGTAGGCCGACCGTTGCCCACATGAGGAAGGCTGCCCTATGCCCTCTGGAGAGCTGGCCCTGCTGGCAAGCCTGTTTCCTTCTCCCACTTGCTCTTTGGGGTCTGCTAAGATGGATAGCAGGCACGTCCAGGACCAGGACCCAGCTGAAATTCAGCCCAGGCCTCTGGGCCCCGAGCTTCACCTTTCCCTGGCAAGAGTTGATGTACACATTGGCGTAACCAGGTTGTACACATCCCAGGACAAGCTTCCCAACTGTGACTGACCATGGCTCACGTTTGCCTGGGTCCCCCCACCAGGCTCGCCCCAGGCCTGCCCTTGCTGTGTCCTCAGACACCCGGGGGCAGGCATGGCTGGCACCCTCCTGGCAGACGGAAGAGAAGGGCTTGGAGCAGTTGTACAGCTCAGTGAGGCTACAGGGCTTTGCAGGGAGGAGCCGCCAGGTGCCAGATGTCACATGTGAGCAAGGCAAGTCCTACAGACAGAACTGGCCGGCCTCTGTGTGGGCTTGGGACCGTAGGCACACAAATCCACCCCGTCCTAGAGAAGCTGTCATTGCCACATCTACCAATTGCGGTTGTTGCATTTTTTAGTGGTTTTCAAACGTGTTTTGTCATTGTTATCATAAAAATAAATTTTATAAGAACACCATTCCACCAAACACAGTAAGAGTGATGGCTTCAGGCAAGCCCACAGCCTCCCGAATGCTTGCTGTGGCCTGGCATCTACTGTCTGACCACGAAGATGTGGACAGAGGCGTGTGTACCCCCCACCCTCTTCCCACATGGAGATACAATAGGTAATTAAAGCACAGTCAACCCAGGAGACGACATGAAGAGAGGACATTCTCAGGAACAAAGACGAGACGAGGAAACCAGCTGGACACAGAGCAAGAAGGCAGGAACGCAGGCACGTCATTCCTTACACTCAATGCTAAATGGGCTTCAGCAACCTACGTGTGGATAAAGAAACTGTGGTATATATATACGATGGAATACTATTCAACCATAAGAAGTAATGAAGTAATGGCATTCGCAGCAACCTGGATGGGATTGGAGACTATTATTCTAAGTGAAATAACTCAGGAATGGAAAACCAAACATCATATGTTCTCACTTATAAGTGGGAGCTAAGCTATGAGAATACAAAGGCATAAGAACGACACAATGGACTTTGGGGACTCAGGGCAAAAGGGTGGGAAGGGGTTGAGGGATAAAAGAGTACAGATCGGGTTCAGTGTACACTGCTCGGGTGATGGGTGCACCAAAATCTCACAAATCACCACTAAAGAGCTTCCTCATGTAACCAAATACCACCTGTTCCCCCCAAAACCCATGGAAATAAAAAAGTTAAAAAAAGAAAGTTAAATGGGCTAAACTCACCAACGAAAAGCAGAGATGGTTGGACTGGCTAAAAATCAAAGACTCAAATGTACGCTGTCTGCAAGAATCACACCTGAAAGACAAAGACAGACTGCAAATATAGAAATGGTCAAAGATACAGCATGCAAACCCTGGCCCCGGGGCAGCTGGCATGGCCGCGAACATCGCAGGCACCGTGGACTCCAGGGCAAGGAAGACGGACGAAGACACGTTGAGACAGTTCATCAGTGACAAAAGGGTCAGCCCATTAAGGAGACACACAGTCCTAAATACGCACGCACCTGATGAAAAGCTTCAAAATATGCAGCCGGAACTGAGAGCAATGAAGACGCAGATGAAGGCACGAGCTTCGTCCACCACCTCGACACTCCTCCCTCAGCAATGAACGGAGAAAGAAGACAGAAGGTCAGTGGGATGTAGACAGCTCCAACAACAGCATCGCCAGCTTGCTTGGATGTCTGGAGACCTCCCCCGACCACAGCAGAATGTGCACTCTTCTCATGGCACATGGAGCAGACCCAAGCCGTCAGCTGTAAATTAAAAACGAACAACTAAAAGACACCTAAAAATGGCTAAGTATTAAATAATTAGAAATGAAACACATTTCTAAGTGATCCACAGGTAAAGAAATAAATTACAAGAAAAACAGAAAACATTTTGCTTTTTTTTTTTTGAGACGGAGCCTTGCTCTGTCGCCCACGCTGGAGTGCAGTAGTGCGATCTCGGCTCACTGCAACCTCTGCTTCGCAGGTTCAAGCGATTCTCCTGCCTCAGCCTCCCAAGTAGCTGGGATGACAGGTGCATGCCACCACAGCCGGCTAACTTCTGTATTTTTAGTAGACACAGGGTTTGACCATGTTGGCCAGGCTGGTCTCAAACTCCTGACCTCAGGTGATGCACCTGCCTCAGCCTCCCAAAGTGCTAGGATTACAGGATGAGCCACCATGCCCGGCCTAAAAATAGAAAACGTTTTGAACTAAATGAAAATAAAAACGCAACACACCAAAATATACAGGATGTAACTAAAGTCATGCTTCTAGAGAAATCAGAGTTTTAAGTGTTTATATCAGAAACAAGATATAAAATCAATGATTTGATCTTTTAAACAGCTAGAGAAGAGAAAATTCAACTCGAAGTAGAAAAGGGTCATAATAAAGAGAGGAACTCAGTTACATAGAAAATGAATAAGCAATAAAGTAAATCCATGGAACTCAAGGGTGGATCTTGGAAAATTAAAATAAATTGGTAAACTTCCAATCAAAAAGATAAAAGAGAGTAAATACAGATCTTTAATATAAGAAATCAGATGGAAGACATTGGCACAGATTCTACACAACAGAAAGGTAACAAAGGAATACTGTGGACCAGGCATGGTGGCTCACGCCTGTAATCCTAACACTTTGGGAGGCTGAGGTGGGCAGATCATCTGAGGTCAGGAGGTCGTGACCAGCCTGTACAGTATGGTGAAACCCTGTCTCTACTGAGAATACAAAAATTAGCTGGGTGTGGTGGCAGCCACCTGTAATACCAGCTACTCCGGAGGCTGAGGCAGAAAAATCGCTTGAACCTGGGAGTTCAAGCAGTGAGCTTGAACTTGAACCTGGGAGTGGAATTTGCAGTGAGCCGAGAGCGCCCCACTGCACTCTAGCTTGCGCAACAGAGCAAGCAAGACTCCATCTCAAAAACAAAAAACAAAAAACAAAAGAGAGAATATTGTGGACTTTACACCAATAGACCTGACAACCCAGTGGACAGGAGCATGTGCCGTGACAGACACGAACTTCCAAACTCACTCAAAAATGAAATCCCAGATCTGAATGGCTCTCAGCCTGCTAAAGAAACTGAATTTGGGATTCAAAACCTTCTGACTAAGAAACTCTAGCCCCAAAGCCTTCTGTGATTGAAAGAAGCATTTAGGGACTCAAACATTCAAGGAAGAAATAATAACAATCCTACACAAGTCGTTAGAATCAATACAAGGTGCAGAAATTGACAAGCTGATTCTAAAATGTATATGGAAATGTAAAAGACCTAAAAAAGCATAAATAATTTAGAGAAAGAACAAAATTAGATGATTTCTACTACTTGGTTTCATCAAGATTTAAGCTATGAGGATAAGAATAATCAAGACATGTGCTGTGCTGGCCAGGTGCAGTGGCTCACGCCTATAATCCCAGGCTGAGGCGGGCAGATCACAAGGTCAGGAGATCCAGACCATTCTGGTTAACACAGTGAAACCCCGTTTCTACTAAAATTACAAAAAATTAGCCGGGCGTGGTGGTGGGCACCTGTAGTCCCAGCTACTCAGCAGGCTGAGGCAGGAGAATGGTGTGACCCCGGAAGGCGGAGTTTGCAGTGAGCTGAGATCGTACCACTGTACTCCAGCCTGGGTGAAAAAAAAAAAAAAAGAGACACGTGCTGTGCCACAGAACAACAGATCAGCAGAACAGAGCAGAGCCCGGGAGCAGACGCTCGAGTTGATGGTTGCTTGATTTCTCACAAATGTGTCATATTAATTCAATGGGCAAAGCAGAGTCATTCAGTAAATGGCACTGGAACAACTGGTTATCCACAGAAAAAAATAAAATAAAAATGAACCTCAACTGCTATCCCGAACCAGAGGCAAAAATCAACTCAAAGTGGACAGGGCTGTAGACACGAAGGCTGAAAGCATAAACCCACTGGAAGGGCACGCAGGAGAGCCCCCAGCACGGGGTAGATGGAGCTTTCTTGGATAAGACCCAAAAAGCACCAGCTGCAGAAGATAAAATGATCAGCCGGACTTCGTAACAATAAAAACCTTCAACTCTTCACTCTTCAAATGAAAGGCAAGCCACAGTGGAGAGAAATATTCTGTGTGTGGCAGGAGGAGGGGGTACAGACCCATACACCCATGTGACAAAGGGACTTGGGTTCATAATATAAGGAACTCCTACAATTCAATAATACGAATTCAAACAACACAAAAAAAATTAGCAAAGGCGGGGCACGGGGGCTCATACCTGTAATCCCAGCACTTAGGGAGGCTGGAGGATCACTTTAGCCCAGGAGTTCAAGACCAGCCTAGGCAACATCATGAAACCCCTTCTCTACCCAAAATAATATACAAAAATTAGCCAGGCACGGTGGCGCATGTCTGTAGTTTCAGCTACTCGGGAGGTTGAAATGGGAGGATTGACTGAGCCCAAGAGACAGAGGTTGCAGTGAACCAAGATGGCACCACTGCATTCCAGCCTGGGTGACGGAGCAAGACCCTGTCTCAAAAAACAAAAAAACACCCAGCAAAGATGCAAATAAATATGAAAAATAGAACGACTAATTACAAGATGGGAAACATCACCCGTCATCAGGAAAATGCAAGATAAAATCATGATAAGATGCCACGACAGACTATCCAAGCGGCTAAAATTCAAAATACTGACAACGCCAAGTGACGGTGAGGGTTGGGGCAACTGGAGCTCTCATACGTGGTGGGCAGGAAAGCAAATAGGAGCAGCCACCTTGGAGAGCAGCTGGGCGGCTTTTGTCGAATGAGTTGCTCTCATGCCACACGAGCCAGCCTCTGCACCTTGGCCTGCATTACCCAAGAGAAATGAGACACGTCCACACCAGGACGCATAGCAACCTCGTTTATAATCACCCCATGCCGGGAACCACCCAAACGTCCATCACCAGGTGAGTGGATAAACAAACAGCGACCTTCCCCACCACGGAACACGACTCAACAGGAAACAGGAACGAGTTCCAAATGCGTGGCACGTGGAGGAAGCCACGTAACTATGCGGAGACAAGCCAAACCCATCAGAAGCGCACGCTGTCTGATTCCATTCCGAGGAATTCTGGAAAATGCAAACCCACACCCAGGGACAGGAAGCAGGTCATCCGTTGCCTGGGGCCGGGAGCACGGCAAGGGCACGGGGTGGAGAGCCCGGGGGAGTTTTCTGGGTGACAGGCGTGCTCTGTGCGTGGATCCTGACGGTGGTGACCCAGGTGGGTGCCTGGCAGAACTCCTTGAACTTTGTGCCAGAGACGATGTATTTGGTTCAGGTCACTGGAAGCTCAGTGGGGCTGATTTGTTCGGGGCACATTTCTGCTGGGACGGATTTGCCTTCTTCTCTGCACCTCACAGTCTTCCGCCCCCTCCCCCCATCCCCCCGGAACCCCGAGCCCCGGGCTTTTCACTTAACCTCTTGGCTCGAAGGCAGCACGCTCTGTGATCACAGGAAGGTACCTTCCCCTTCAAATTTCAAAGAAAAGCCCCTAAAATCTGCTGGGGAAGCCCATTCATTCCAGCCCAGAACACTGCAAAGGACAAAAGGGGAATGGAGCATTTCTGGCCACCTGGGTTCCCTGAGTACTTTTCTAAGTCCTTTCTTTCTTTCTCTCGCTCGCTCTCTCTCTCTTTCTTTCTTTTCTTTCTCCTTTCTTTCTTTCTTTCTCTTTCTTTCTTTTTTCTTTTAACAGAAATCACATTCAAATAAGTGAAATAATAATAATTAGAAAAAAGTGAGTCAGACCAAGACCCCAGGAGTTCCCCTGAGGAAAGGAACTGAACATTCCCCTGCTGCCTCCCTCCCTCCTCTCTCCTTCCCTCCCTCCCTCCCTCCT
>NW_012107474.1:2399059-2405554 GCF_000951045.1 Mandrillus leucophaeus | reverse complement strand
CTCCCTCTCTCCTCCCTTCCTCTCTCCTCCCTCCCTCCTATCTCCCTCTCTCCTTCCTCTCTCCTCCCTTCCTCCCTCCCTCTCTCTCTCCTTCTCTCTTCTCTCCCTCCCTCTCTGCCTCCCTCCTCTCTCTCTCCTTTCCTCTTCTTTTCTCCCCTCTCCCTTCCCTCTCCTCCTCTCTCTTCTCTGCCAGGCAGCCACACCAGCTGCATAGGCAGGAACCCGGAGCCCAGCCCTCCTGCTCTCTGAAGAGCCAGACCCAGACACCTTCCTCAGGACCCACTGGCTCTGAACAGCAGACTTCTCCTAAGATCAGAGGTGGGGCCACATGCCGGGCGGCTGTGTTCACCCAAGCCCTCACCAGCACGCCGCCTCAACGCCCTGGGGTTATTCTGGAAGGAAAACTAAGAGGTCAACTCTGTTCCTTCCACCCCAAGCGAGTCAGTTCCTCTTAAGTCAGATTCAGTTCCTGCCTCCAAGGGAGGCCAGCACGTGCAGAAACAGGTGGAACTTCCCTCAGCTCCCTCCAGGCTCATCCCAGGGACCGCGCTCTGGCTGGGGCATCCCCTCTCTCCCCACCCCCACCCCGAGAAGCCAGTCCCATTCCTGGGAGACAGTATTTCTGAAAGCCTCCAGCCAGCCTCCTTCCTATCCCGTGGCCTAGCGAGGAGAGCGCCACCGGTTTGGGCTGACAGAAAAGCACAGAGGCAGGGCCCAGGCGCCTCCAGGCGAAGGCCTCCGCTCCCACCCCTGCGAGAGGAGGTGCGTCCACGACGGAATAAGCAGGTGGCCGGGTCGCCAACAATCCGGTCAGCCACAGTGCTTCTTCCCTGTAGGGTGTCTGGCCCCGTTCTTGCTGGGGATGGCGCTTGGGGACGCCACCATGTCTCCTCAGGGCCCACTGTGCACCCTGCTTGTGGTGCCCTTGTCACGGGAGCGGCCTGCTGACCCGGAGCACGTGTGGCCATGGCATCAACAACGAAGGACTGGAAAACTGCAACGCCAGAATGCAAGCCCAGGCGTGCGGCCAAGGAGGCCACGTTCTCAGCCACCGTGCCACCCTGCACGTCAGCTGGCTGGGCAAGCCTCCGTCTTGTTTTAGCAAGGACAAGACAGTCACTTAGTTTGCTTCAGTTAAAGCTCCAGGCAGTACCTGGCCCCTCACCAGACTGATAAAGAAAGTCTCAGAACCCCAGAGCCCTGCACGGCTCAGAAGTGCCATCGAGTACTAGGGGTGCGCCGAGGGTGCGCCGGGCCCGGCTCAGCCCAGCCAAGTCCCAGCAGGAAGGAACGTGTTCGCAACGAGAACATCCTGCAAAACACCCGGGGTGGGTGGGGGACACTCACGGTGCCAGACCTGGGCGAGGGGCCGTGGAGGGACCCTCAGGCAAGGGGCAAACACACCCATGGGTGTGGCCAGCTCCCTCTACCCGTCGGGATCTCCCCAGCAGAGGGATTGAAATGACTCAGGATCAGATCAAGGAGCCCAGGGCAGAATTCTGGGGTCCTACAAGGCCTGCAGGAGGCTCCCCAAGCGGGGCTCCAACTTGCAACCTGAAAAATCTAAGCCTTTATTACCATCATCTTCGCCATCATTGTTGCCACCGTCACGAGTTTGGGAAGAAGCGCCCAAGCATGGGACACGCAGGGATGGTTTCGCCAGTGCTGTGTGTCAGGGAGCTGCTACCTGCTGGGGCTGCTTCAGTCCCCTGGGGCACCACGAGACACGGTCATCCCCACCAGGAGCTGACCACTGGGTGGGGGAGCTGAGACAGGGGCAGGTCACACCCTGAATTCGCATGCACAAGAGGTTCTGCCTCGAGGTTCCTGCTTTCTAAGGCTCCACACTCCCAAACAATAAACACAGGTGCCCTCAGCACAGCCGCCCAGCTCCTCGTTCAGCGGATGCCACACAGCCCAACCTCGGTGTCCCGAGGCGGCCCCACTCTGAGCAGGGTGACGAGGCTGCCTGGAGAAGGAGCAGCTCCGTGGGCCCTCAGCTCTCCTGCCAGATTCCCCCACACAGGCATGGCCCGAACAGGGGCCTCCGCTCGCTCAGGAGTGCTGAGCTCTGGTTTGGCCTCCCTGTCAGATGGCCTCAAGCCACTAAGCCAGCTCCAGTCACCGCCAGGATCTCAGAGGTTACTGCTCTGTTCTTAGAGGCAGCAAAACCGCAGAGATGACTCAGAGGACGAAGAGCCCCTACCCCTGTCCTCTCCCACCACCCAGCTGCCTGAGGGGCCGTCACAGGGCAGGCTCTCCCGAGGGCCAGGACGCCCCGTCTGAGCAGGGCTGCAGGAACCATCAGGCTGGCCCCGGCCACACTTATGCCCGGCCAACCTCACCACCGAGAGTGGCCTGCCCCGTGCCCGCCCCAGCCCACGGCTCCTGCCTGCTCTCCTCGTGAGAACTGTTGTCCACTCTGGGCATCTGCCCCTTGGAGAGAAAACTTTGTTTTCTTCTTAAAAAAATGGTGGGCCGGGTGCAATGGCTCACGCTTGTAATCTCCTCACTTTGGGAGGCTAAGATGGGCAGATCACTTGAGGTCAGGAGTTTTGAGACCAGCCTGGTCAACATGGTGGAACCCCATCTCTACTAAAAATACAAAAATTAGCCTGGCATGGTGGTGGGAGCCTCTAATCTCAGCTACTCAGGAGGCTGAGGCAGGAGAATCGCTTGAACCCAGGAGACGGAGGTTGCCATGAGACAAGATCATGCCACTGTACTCCAGCCTGGGTGACAAAGCAAGGCTCAAAAAAAAAAAAGTAGTAAAATACACATAACATAAAACTTATCATTTTAACCATTTTTGGGTACACAGTTGAGTGGCATTAAGAACGTTCATACTATTATGCACCCATCACCACTGCCCAACTCCGGAACTTTCATCCTCTTAAACTGCAATTCCCACCCATTCATCTCTGGCTCAGCAGCCCCTCCCCCAGCCCCCGGCATCCCCCACTCCACCTTGTGCCTCTGTGAATCTGACCCCTCTAGGGACCTCGCGTGTATGTTCTTTTATGACTGGCTTGTTCCACTGAGCACAGCGTCCTCAGGGTCCATCCTCGCTGCAGGCCGTGCTGGGCTTGCCTTTTGTAAGGCTGAGGCCTGTTCCACTGCCGGCACGGACCACATCTTCTTGATCCCTTCGTCAGCTGACGGCCCCTTGGGCTGCCTCCTAGTATGGCTGTCGTGCTGCTGTGAACGTGGGTGTACAAACCTCTCCCGATCTTGCCTTCAGTTCTTCAGGGTACCTACCATTAGGAGGAGCGGCCGGATCATGTGGTGGTTCGAATCTTTTGAGGAGCGGGTACGCTGCTTTCCACAAAGGCTGTGCCATTGACCCTCCCACCAACAGTGCACAAGGGGGTCCACTTTGGTAATGACACCTTAATGGGAGCGGAGAGGTTGAAGAGCTGTCTTTAACCAAAATATCCACCAGGTGCCAACATGAACAAATCATTTGTTCTTACAAGCAGCAACGCGTGCCCTATCGCTAGAAGGTAATGAAGTCTTTTAGAGACCAGGAAATGGTTTGGCTGTGAGATTCTTCCAACTGCTTAATTTATAACCGGCTCAGAGAACCTGGCGGAGGACGGGTTAAGGATGGATGGTGCCGGCAGCCCCAGGCGGCGCTGAGACTTTCAATGACTGAGCCCGGCCACTGGGGAAGAGTCCTGAGGAGGGGGCAGACCACGGGGCCACCTGTGGCTGCCGCAGGGGAGGGGTCCTCTTCAGACGGAAGGCCGTTAGTTCTCTGCGGTGAGGTGGAATGCAGGAGTTGGCACCGCGCCCTCCTCTTTAAGATTTGAAACTTCCACAAGCCTAGAGGATGTGGCCTCTCAGGGAAGCCGCTCGGAAGGAGAGAGCTCCCAGAGAGATGAGAGAGGAAGGGGAAAAGTCAAGGTTTTTTCCTTCCAAATATTTTATTTAAATATTAAATTAAAAAACATACATCAACTAATCATTTGGCATACATTTCTCATGTTAATATAAGAGAGAAAATAATTCAGTTATGGTAAAAAAAAAAAAAAAAAACAAACTATGTACATCTCGATCAGATCACGTAGTGTCTTTAAATAGGCCATTGCCTCGCCGTCTGTATTACAGCACTGTCAAGAAATCTACAAAACACATAGCACACTCTTAAAAAAAACAAGAAAAACACGCCTTTAACATCCTCCAAAAGAGGTTCTACAGCAATAAGAAAAAACAAAAACCACTGTGAAAGTAAAGTGCTCGTCATTGCTTCAAAGGGGAAACGCACAATGGTTTCTGAGGCCTTTGATCTGTGGCATTAGAACAGAAGTCATTTTAAAAAGGGGAAGGGGTTTTGTGTTGGAATCAATTGTGCTACCTCTGTAAAAATGAAGGCAAGGGCCTGGCTGCCCCAAGATGGTCTGGATGCTCTCCCATCCCAAAGACTTCTTTATGAGCGAACAGGAGACTTTGGTGTTTTCTCTGCGGCAAGGCACCAGGTCTGCCCTCCAGACAGCCTCTCGTCCAGTCTTTGAAACAGCCACAGAGCAGCAGCAGCAGCAGGAATGGGGGCAGCCAGCTTCCCTGCGGCACAGCACAGGCACAGCCCCCGGTGGGCGCCGGCAGCGCAGGGATGCAGCCTCCTGCACTGGGCCCGCCTCCCTACCCTCAAGTAACTGGGTCAATCTTTGGCTTTTAAAAGTACCCGCCTTTCCCCTTTCTCAATGCCTCTGTTTAACACTGCAGGGTGTGAGAAGCCGAAGTAGCTGAAGGCACCTGGGCTGGGTTTGAGGGCGGGGACTGGACTCAGGGCGAGTGGGAGCAGCACTGCCTTTGTTGCCTTCCAGAGGCTTCTGGCTGGTGGAGCCCCACGGAGTCCACCTGCCAGAGGTGCGCCCGGACCTGCCAGGTAAGGGCTGCCCCTTCCTGCGGCCTCCACCCCAGTGCTGAGGGAGGGAAGGCCCTGGGGCTCCTTCCTCAACGCACACCTGTGCTGACAGGGACGCTTAACAACACGACTGAGGGAAGCTTAAACCTGGAACACAAACGTGTAGTACAAAATAGAACAAATAAGTAGTGTTTACCTGTCTCCCGTGTAGATACATGTACAGGATTTGCTTTAAAAAAAGAAACAAAAACTTGAAAACACTGACCTAAACCTCTCACTTTACCTTCCTTGAACAAAAGCCAAAGAAGAGCCCAGGTAGGGGCAGTCAGGGAGGTCGGGGGGTCCCGGCCCAGGCAGGCATGGCCCTGAGCCATGAGCCATGAACCCGTCTCCCAGCTGCCCAGCCCTGCAGTCAGCCACCATTATTGCACAACTTCACCCAAGTCAGGTGCTCTTGTTGGACCCCATCATGAAATGCATCAACGTCATCAGCAGCGGAAACGGGAGGTGCAGCAGGCAGAAGCTTCTGGGCTTCTGCAAGGGCGCCTGGGGGCTCAGGGCCAAGGGACCCTCAGGACAGAGTCCCCCACACTTTGAAGTCACATCTGCCCTCTTTGAGGTTCTTCCTGCGGTTCCTCCAAAGAGTCCTGGAAAACTAACTCTTGAGTAGTTTATAAAACTTCTCATCTAAAATGAGAACAACGTATCTTCCAGGTTTTGATTTCAGCGGAGAGAATTCCTAGAACCTGTAGGTGATCCTCGCCTGGGCTGACCACTTAGAGCTGCTTTAAAACCAATACATGAAGCGGAAAGTTCACAGTTTTCATTAAAGCATAAATCAGGAAGTGGAGAGTGTTAACTAAAGAAATGGATAGTAATCAATGCACGCGTGCACACGCGCGCGCACACACACACACACACACACAAGCGGACAACGATGCGCCCGCTCGTTTCTGTGGACGTCCGAGGTAATCATCTCAACCACAAGGAACCCAGAGAGAGGGGCTGAGATCCCCACACCACGGCACTGCAGATGTGTTCCCTCCACCCAGCTCCCCTCCTGCCCCCGCCCCCAAGACACGCCCCTCAATTATCTTTCTTCCTAAAGTTTCCAGTCCCTACTCAAAGTTGAGGTCACTCAGTGCAAGAAAAAAATAAAACAAAAATAAACTAAAAAGCCAAAACACCTAACGTATTGCTTATTTCGCTTCTAGAAAGTTCTTGGCTTTGAGTCCAGACATCTTCACCTACTCTGAAGTTATTGCTTGTAAGAGTCAGTGTCCACGCCAGGACGCAGGGCTGCCCTCACTGCACCAGGACAAAGGTCCCCAGGGGGCAGGGCGTCAGGTCCTCCATCTCACAGTCCCCCTGCAGCAGCCCCAGGGGCTCACAACCTGGGGCCAGCCTTGCCAGGCGTGGTGGGGGCGCAGCGGGGAGGGTGGTGGGGCCGGCACCAATGTGCAGGTGTGTGTCCAGGAGCTGCGCCGCCGAGGCCACTGGGGAGACGCCGGTCTGCAGGAGTGGGGGCTGCAGCAGCGGGAGCCCCGACATGAGGAGGGTGCTGGGGAGCGGGGCAGCCCCGGGGCCATCACAGGGGGCGATCACAAACTGGGCGGGGGCTGGCTGGG
>NW_012107474.1:2389570-2398478 GCF_000951045.1 Mandrillus leucophaeus | reverse complement strand
CAGAGGAGGGGACCGCTTAGCAAATGAGGCTCTTATACACATCTAGATGTGTATAAGAGACAGACACAGAGGAGGGGACCGCTTAGCAAATGAGGTTCCTGGAGGAGACAACCTGCCATGTGTCCACCCGGGGTCCCAGGGTGGGGGCAGGCCCTACCTCTGCTGTTCTAGCACCTCCTCCAGCAGGCTCCGGCCCTCCCGGCTGCCAGCTGCAACGCCATGCAGGCCTGGGCTCTGTGCAGGGGCGTGGAAGGGGCTCAGGCCGCCCCTGCTGGCCCGGCTGGCAGGGGCCTGGCACATCTGGCGAGCCAGCCCCTTGATTTTGTTCAGTCCCAGAAACCCTTTGGTCCGCGTGGTCTTCCTCAGCTGCTGCCGAAAGGCCTTCAGCCCTGCAGGGAGAGCAAATCAGGAGGTCAATGGCCTCCCGGCTCCTAGCCCAGCATCCACAGCCCTTGGCTTAGGGGGTTTCCAAGCCTCAGGTGGGGGGTAAGGAAAGGACGGGTGACACAAGCATGGCCGGACAGGAGTCTGGCACCCAAGCCCCGTGGTGGCGAGGAGGCAGCTGGCAGCCAAGGCCCTCCCTGACCCCATGCCTCCTCCAAGTCGGGAGGTGCTGCCCAACACAGAATTGTCTCCTGCGCTTTCAGAACCAGCCACAGAGGCCGCGTGCTCAGGGACCCACATATGTGTCCATCCCAGCAGGCCGTAACCCCCCGAGCCACCAGAGCACTGAGCACCCCAGCCTGCCCAGAGCACTGAGGGTCCCACCCAGGCCCAGTGGAGAACAGGGGGACAAAGTCACGTGCTGCCAGAGACACACACGGCTCCCCGGGGAAGGTGGAGGTGCGTGTGGGAGGAGCGTGGCTCACCCTGAGTCAGTGAGGTGTCCGACGCCCGCCGTCCCTCCTGGAAGCTGACAGGGAGCAGAACAGCTCCTCCCAAGCCCCCCTGAGTCGGCAGCACCGGGGTGGCGGACTGCGACCCCAGGAAGGGTGAGGCCAGCCTGACCGGGGAGCAGGCGCCCAACAGCCCCTGAGTGGCCGGGGTGCCACTGAGCCCCGCAGGGCTTTTGCTCGCAGGGAAGGTCAGACAACTGTCAGAGCTGGTTCCCTCTGCAGGACTTGCCGAGGCGGAGGGGGAGACGACTATACCTGTGGGAGGAGGACGGCGCTTTTGATGCTGCAGTACGGGCTTCCCCGCCCCTGCTGCGCACACATGGCAGTGCCGGCCTCCCCATCCCTGCCCTCAACCTGGTGGGAAGAGGGCTCGAGGCCACCAGAGCCCAGGGAGCCCCAAGGCAGGCCACCGTCACGGTGCAGCTACAGGTGGACCTCAGGCAAGGGGCTGCCCTCCCAGTACCCGGGGCGGCCTGGGGAGGACCCTGCTGGAGGCTAAACCCCACGCTGTACCCTCCACCAGAACGACCACATGCAGGGCAGGCTCTAAGCATCAACTGTGTGGTCTCAGGGATTAAAACAAATGGCAAATCCTGAGAAGTCCAACCTAAGAGGCTGCCGGGCAAAACATTCATTCTAAATTAGCCCACCCTCACATCGACTGTAAGCCTATCCACCGGTGTCCTCCTGGGCCTCCGGGGACACTTACATGGAGCGGTGAGTGGGGAGAGGCGGGTGGAGACCTCGGCCAGGGTGTGCCTCCGGCCCGTGCTGCTGGGCAGGGACTCCTGCACGTCCTGCTCCTCCTCTAGGCCTGGCCCCTGCCTGGCCTCCTCACTGATGGCTGTGTCCAGCAGGCTGCTGGGGGACACGGGCTGGGGCCGGAACACGCCGCTGCAGCTGGCATCCACCGGGAAGAACAAGGGCTGGGTTGGAGAGACACAAGCCAGTGACTTGTTTGGCTCCGGGTGACCCGGGCGCACTGGGGGCACCAGGGCTAGGCTGAAGCGAGCCCTCTCCACACCCGCTGTGGGCACTCACCCACTGCAGCGAGCTCTGGAGCTCACAGTCCAGCTCGGCCTGCAGGACAGACTGCACCAAGGTCTGCGGCTGCGGGCACAGCAGGGCGGGGCGGAAAGGGTCAGTGGAAAGGCCTTCCTGAGGCACCTGGAGCTGGCAGACGGGAAAGAGGCCATCAGGGGAGCGGCTCCGGGACCACCAGCGCCAGCGAGAGAAGAGACAAGCTGGCTTCTGTCTGGAGAGCGAGCTGCCTGCTGGTGGGCGTGACAGCTGACAGGGACACTGGCTGGCCAGGCTGGGCTCAGGACCGTGTGCTGGTGCTGCACTGCCAGGAGGCGGCGTGACAGGCCGGCCCCGGGATGAGTCAGGGACAAGTGGCCTCTGGGCAGGGTCCAGCCCCCAGCAGCTGGCGCCCCCTTCCCCACACGGCCTGGGACCCAGTGCCCATGCAAGGAACCGCCCTCCAAGCGGGTGTCTGACGGGGGAGGGTGCCTGACAGGACAGGGTGCCTGACGGGGGAGGGTGCCTGACGGGGAAGGGTGCCTGACGGGGGAGGGTGCCTGACAGGGGAGGGTGCCTGATGGGGGAGGGTGCCTGACGGGGGAGGGTGCCTGAGGGTGGAGGGAGCCTGGGGCCTGGCAGGAGACTCCTCCCCCTCACCTCCAAACCGCTGAGGTCCGAGCTCCGAGGTCGCGGCTGCCTGGCAGGCCCGGGGCGGGCGCACTGGGCATTCCGATACTCCTTGAGCCGCTCGAGGAGGAGGTAATAAATGGCAGCGAAGTGGTTATAGCTGCTGTTTTGCAGCGACTGGGAACGAGAGGAGCAGAGGTCAGCACGGGGCGACGGGGAGCCCCAGGGTCCACCCGCTCCCAGGTTATTCTTGGGTCACTGAGAATATCCTTCAGTGGGGTGGATAAGCCTGCCCCTAAATTAGCCTGCGCTCCCGTTTTAACTCGGCTGGTGAGTGCCTGCTTCCCGAGACAGCCGCCCAGCCCCTGCGGGTGAGGCCAGGGCGAGTGTGGCCGGGCTCACCTCCACCGTCCTCTGCCGGTCGACGCCCAGCGTCTGCATGATACCCAGCGCCTGCTCGTCGTAGTCGCCCAGGTTGGAGCTGTAGCTGTGCGCGGAGAAGGTGGAGCAGGCGGGTCCTGGCAAGCAGGGCTCAGCCCGCATCCACCGGTGCTGCCGGATCTGGGCGATGGTGATGCGCCTGGCAGGGTCCACCACCAGCATGCGGCGGATCAGGCTCTCACAGTCTGCGGAGAAGCAGGAGGCTGAGCCAGGGTGGCAGGACCTCACCTGTGCTCCCACCCACCGCCCCACGTGGTTTGACACGCCAGCGGCCAGGAGCAGGGGCCGGGCCATTGGCTCAGTCCTGCCACCCAAGGGGTGCCACCAGCCAGGGATCCAGCCCCTGGGGTCCACCATACTTTGTGTCCACCACACAGAGAACCACTTAGGTCCACCCTTCTGCCATGCCCCGCGCCTGAGCACCACGTGGACAGGCATCTTTATGACACAGAAAAGCCGGGTGCGCCACAGCCAGTGGACTGAACCCAGGGATGATGCCAGCGCCCTGGGCGTGGGTGCTGGGCGGGGACAGCAGGCATGAGGCACCAGCCTGTGCAGCAAGGGCACCTGTCCACCCTAGAAATAGGGCACTGAGAAGGCATCCATGGGCTGGGTTTCTCCTGCAGCCCACAGTAACCTGGGCCTGATTCCCAGACTCAACAACGACTCAGAAGCCAGCCGCAAAGGGGCTGCAAGAGACACAGGCCCCTACCCACGCGAGACCATACGACCCACCTTGAGACATGAAGAAGGGGATGCGGAAGCGGCCCTCCAGCACCCGTTGTCTCAGCGTCGGCAGGTTAGGCCCGTCAAAGGGGAGAGAACCACAGACCAGGACGTACAGCACCACACCCAGGCTCTGTTGAGGACCATGGAGCCACGTCAGCGCCAGCGCAGTGCCCCTGGGAACCCAGCACCCCTGGGAACACAGCGCCCTCAGGGAATGCGGCCTCGGGAAGGGGGTCTGCGCGCACGCGGCTCCTACCCAGATGTCCAGCTGGGGGCCTTCATACTCCTTCCCCTCAAAGACTTCTGGGGCGGCATATGGGGGGCTCCCACACCACGTGGACAGAGGCTCTCCTGACTTGTAGAAATTCCCAAATCCAAAATCTGAGATGCAAAGAAACAGACAGATGAGGTTAAATGGCAAATGGCAAGGGGCTGTGGTTTAGGCACATGCCGGGAAGCTGGGGCTGCTCGTGGGCGCACCCCCACCCCAGGGCCTCTGTGCCGCCAGCTTGATGTCCCAGATCCCACCCAGGCCCTCCATGCCTGCCAGCTTGATGTCCCTGCTCCCACCCCGGGCCCTCCGTGCCTGCTAGCTTGATGTCCATGTTGCCATCCAGCAGGAGGTTCTCGGTCTTGAGGTCCCGGTGGACGATGTGATGGTCGTGACAGTACTCCACGGCTGACAGTATTTGCCAGAACTTCTTCCGTGCCTCGTTCTCACTCAGGTGCCCGTTGGAAGTCAAATAATCTGAGGAGCCACAAAACAAAGCTACAACCCCCAGGGCAAAGCCTGCCCACTACCCAGAGGGCCCTGGAGAACACCACGAGGTTCTAGGATGTGTGGCCCAAACACTGGCCGTGCAAATCCAGACACGTTCGTGCCACTGGTTTTCAACAGATGTTAAAAATGAGTGTGGCTTACCAAACATTTCTCCATTTTTAGCAAATTCAGTGACGATATAAAGCATATCCTTTGTTTCCATAACCTAAAAAAGAAAGACCTGACATTTAACCACACAAAAAAGGCACAAGGCAGTGCTACAAACAATCCACCAGAACCCCAGGAGATTTCTAACTTCTCTAGGACAAAAGCATTCGTCATTTAAAAATGCAAAGAAAAGAAAAATTTCTGCAATTAAAAAAAAAAACACAGGAGATTCCTCCTCATAAAGACAGCTTTAAAAAATCAGAGGTGAATTCCTCACTGACTTACCTATCCTGAGGCACCTTTCCTCTCACGAAAGGTCTAAATATGTTAGAATTCTCCTTTGTGGTCATATTTAATTCAAGTCACCTCACATACAATTTGAGAATGCTTAGGCCGGGGCATGGTGGCTCACGCCTGTAATCCTAGCGCTTCGGGAGGCCAAGGCAGGAGAATCGCTTGAGCCCAGGAGTTCGAGACCAGCCTGGTCAACATGGCAAGGCCCCATCTCTACAAAAAATACAAAAACTAGCTAGGTGAGATGGTGGGCACCTGTAATCCCAGCTACTCAAGAGACTGAGGCAAGAGGATCGTTTGAACCCGGGAGACGGAGGTTGCAGTGAGCCGAGATCGCACCACTGTGCACCAACCTGGGCGACAGAGCAAGAGATCGCACCAACCTGGGCGACAGAGCAAGACTCCATCTCAAAAAAGGAGAGACAGATCTCTGAAGGCTACAGAGGAGGAGACTGCTGGAAGTTTGCTGGGCTTTATAGAAGCCTAGCAGGCAAAAGATGAGTCCAATCAATGGTCAGAGCCACCTGAGTAATAGAGAACGCACACCCCATTCCTACTCGCTTGATTGACAGGATGAATGAGGCTGTGGGAACCCAGCTTTGCCAGGTCAGCTGCAGTGGGCTGCTCAGTGCACAGCCCATCACTCAGCATGTAGCCACCCAACAACCATGCCAATATAGCCCTTCCAAGTTCATTCACTGATCAATAACTTTATTTTACTTAAAAAGAGATTTAAAAATATAACATATGTCTGTGAGTACTGAAAAATTTTGGAGAGGATGAGACAGTATATTCTTATAAAAAAAGATTTATTTGGGTTCAAAATATACAGTTATTCCTTTAAAAAAGATGCTTTGTGCTGGAGGCGGTGGCTCACGCTTGTAATCCCAGCACTTTGGGATTACCCAGGCTGATCACTTGAGGTCAGGAGTTCGAGACCAGTCTGGCCAACATGGTGAAACCCCACCTCTACTAAAAATACAAAAATTAGCCAGGTGTGGTGGCCTGTGCCTGTAGTCCCAGCTACTTGGGAGGCTGAGGCAGGAGAATCGCTTGAACCCGGGAGGTGGAGGTTGTAGTGAGCCGTGATCGACTGCACGACTGCCCTCCAGCCTGGGCAACAGTGAGACTCCATCTCAAAAAAAAAAAAAAAGATGCTTCAAAGATTTCTGCTTTGAGTTGTAAATCTAGTAAGAAAAGTGTTCTATAAATTCTAGCAGTTTGGCAAGAATTTTAACTGCCCCGCCCCTGTGTGTGGTGGAATAACTCTAAGACCACTGCTTACCCTGTCCCCAACTGAAGAAACGGAGGAGGAGGAAAAGAATTAAAAGTCAAAGTGTTTAAACTTTTTGAAAGTCTAAAAACGTTCAGCAGGGTTCTGGGGCTCCGGCCAGCGTAATGAAAATTAGACACTAGCAGCTGGGCACAGTGGCTCACGCCTGTAATCCCAGCACTTTGGGAGGCCAAGGTGGGCCAAGATCACAAGATCAGGAGATCCAGACCATCCTGGCTAAAATGGTGAAACCCCATCTCTACTAAAAATACAAAAAATTAGCTGGGTGTGGTGGTGTGCGCCTGTAATCCCAGCTACTTGGGAGGCTGAGGCAGGAGAATCACTTGAACCCAGGAGGCGGCAGTTGCAGTCAGCCGAGATTGCGCCACTGCTCTCCAGCCTGGGTGACAGAGCCAGACTCCGTCTCAAAAAAAAAAAAAAACAAAAACAAAAACAAAAGACAGGAGGAAAGAAAAGAAAAGAAAAGAAAATTAGACACTAGCGTCAAAACCAGAGGAATAAACGTCATTGCTACACCACTAAATTCTATCATCTCCAAACAGTTAAGAATTACATACAGCAGCAGTAAGAAAATGCACCTCCAGAAAAGACCTCCAGCACCAATCACACGGCAATTTGTTTCTTTAACGAGCTAATTCCACACAATGGGAAAGGAGAAGAACAGGAAGAAAAGGAAGGTACTTCCATTAGGGTTCAGGCCTTGAGCAAAGTCAGAAACAAAACCAGCTCAGCCCACTCCTGAGGAAATGGGCTGGGCACGCTGCACAGGCAGTACACCAGTACCATGGAGCACACAACTTAAAAATGACAACAGAAACAAAACACAAACCAGGTGAACACGGCATGAATTCTGTGCTTAAAGACGCTGAGCAAACTGTCGTCACGGTGAACACAAGCTCCGCCAATACCGCTACTTTTATTTTAATCTAGTGCAGAGGCTTTTGGAGGATAATTTCAAATCATAATTCTCTCTCCTGCCACACTGTACACCGAGCCGTCCCAATTGCACGAACACACACAACATCCCAGAGTCGTCTCACATTCCATTTCATACGAATCATTAAGAGGAACTTCAACCCAACACAAATGGATGAAATAGCACCTGCAAAGAACTTCTTCTGCAAGAAGACTTGATTTCACCCCTGCAAAAGTGGCCATTTATCATTAGGGAGGTGTAAATGATTGCTTTGCTGTTCTAATTAGATTAGTACTTATTTCCTGATGATATAATTTATTAATTTCAACATGAGAACAAAAATTAAGTCAAAAAATAAGTAAGTCACAAAATAAACCAACAGATAGGGCAAGGCATGTTCCTAGCGTGGATTAAATGACAAGCTCCTTACTCTTACTATGGAAAAGTATTTTCATCTCTCCGTTTCTCATGGAAGAGTTTAAATAGGGAAAACAAATGCTTACTACTGTCCTTGCAAAAATAAACTAATGAAAACCGGTAAGAGCAGCTGGCTTTAAAGTTTAATAATTATCTGCAAAGGTAGAAGTTTCCAGTTTCACTCAAATTTGTCCTTTTATACTAAATGTGTGACCTGTGGCAATACCTACAGATGCATTTGTCTGTTTTCATAGTAAAGCAAATTTGCAATAGCTCTCTACACATTTAAAACTGGATCAGGTTAGGATACTAAATAAAATTCTAATGAAGCAAATCTCAATTATGATTCAAAAGCAGTAATTGCAAATATATCTGCACAGCCTATAAAAATCAGTCTGTTTACCTTATATAACCAAATACCCAACTTCCACACACCCCCCAAAAGGGAAGCCACCTTCAGAAATTGCAGACTTCCGTTGTTGGCAATAAAATACAACACATTTGCCAGGATTAGCAGAGAAAGGCAAGCTGACCCCTTACCTGGTAGAGCTTTATGATATGTGGATGGTTCAGAAGCTTCATCAGCTGAACCTCACGATAGATTTTCTCCAAATTGCTTGAATCTAATCGTGTTTTATCAATTATTTTTATTGCAACCTACGGATTTTAAAAAGAAAAAGGATATTTTGTTTTGTTTTTTTTTTTTAAAAACCCTCAACCTAATTTACACATTTCATCTTTTGCAAGTTAATTTCTCAACACTTTGTCTACAAAGGATCACAAGAAGTTGGGAAAACATAACCAAAGTAACCACTAATGTTATTTAAAATAATCCGAGTTAAGTAAGTGCATTAAGTATTTGCAGGCTCAGTTTACAGGGCTTAGCTCTGAGTCCATGAACCACTGCACTCTCAGGTTGGTCCTTCTTTTGCCATTATCCTCTCTGCTTTCTCCCAATATATGTGCAAATTATGCAGCAACATAAAGCATTTTTTTCTTTACCGAACTAAAAACGATTACTGTTCACCCACCACGACAATCAAGCCTGCAGCACTGAATCCGCATGGGGTCCACCCGCCAAGGGTCGGTCGCCCCGGGCCCAGTGGGAAGGCCCCGCCGGCTGGGTCCCGCTGCCCCCACGCACCTGCGTTTTGGTGACTCGATGCCGCGCCAGCTTCACCACCGCGAAGTTGCCTTTGCCCAGGGTCCGCTCAATGTCGTAAAAACCCACCCGGAGGGGTTTCTGCAGGCCCTGACCCTGGCCCGCGGGGTCCGCGCTGAACTCCGACATGATAACCATGGCTCCGCGCGCACCTGCGGGGCCGCACAGAGCTCAGAGCCCA
>NW_012107474.1:2384267-2387720 GCF_000951045.1 Mandrillus leucophaeus | reverse complement strand
TCCGAACGTAAAACGTTTTCTCCAGGGCAGACAGAGGCTATGGGCGAAGGTATTTTTTAAGCCTGAGGACACATTTGGGAGTTAGATTCTGGATCGCGCCTAGGGTCATTTTTCCTTGTGTTAAATAACACTACTTCACAGAAGGGGGAACGAGAATTCAGGGAAGTTGGCACAAAACTTGGAACCCATCTCGGGAGGCTTTCCTGCCTGGGCGGACGCCTGGGAGGAGGGCCCGGAGAAACTAGGATGAGCTTCTCCTGATTCGCCCCTGCAGTCTGACTACAGATTTCCCAATCGCCCCCCCCCCACCCCCCCACACACACGGGGGTTGTTTGGGAGTCAGTTGGTTTTCAAAGGCTTTCAAGGAAATGAAGAGTCCCAAAGTTTTCCTTCATCGTTCAAAGTGCTTTTTCCTTTGTCCCAGGTTTACACACCAAGAATACAGGGGAATGTTTTTAGTTCCTTTCAGCTGAACAGTTGACATCTGCCTTTTTTTCTTCTGGAGGCCCCAACACCCTGTTAATCTCCCAGGGGAGCTAAACAAAAACAAGGCTGGACGCCTTGGCTCCCCCCTGTAATCCCAGGGCTTTGGGAGGCTGAGGCAGGAGGATCACTTGAGCTCTGGAGTTTGAGACCGGCTTGGACAACATAGCAAGACCTCCCCTCTATAAAACATTTAAAAAAATAGCCAGGTGCGGTGGCGCAGGCCTGTGGGGCCAGCTACTTGGGAGCCTGAGGTGGGAGGATGGCTTGAGCCTGGGAGATTGAGGCTGCAGTGAGCTGTCATTGCACCACTGCACTCCAGCCTGAGCAAGAGAACAAGGCCCTGTCTCAAAAAAGAACAAAGATAAAAGGCGGGGTGGGGGAGAAACCAGGCCCCTGATCACACTCACCATTCAGTCCCTCAGCCTGTGACTTAAAATATCTGCCCCCCTCATCCAGGCACCAGGCTTCCCCACCCCTCCCACCCTAGCCAGCGTCTTCCAAAAGGTCTTAGGTATTTGCAAACACCTGGCTGGCTGTTTGGAAACAGTTCATCAGCACCAAATAAAAACTGCAGCCAAACCTGCCTCCGCAGAACAGGTCCCCACACTCAGGTGCCCTTGACCTTTCACCTCCACCTAGCCCTGAGCTTCCAAAACCCCGAACAGCCCTGTGCCAACCATGGCCATCCTGTTTTCCCTTCCCTGGCCCCGCGGGCGAGGAGCTTGCTCTGCAGAGAAAGGCAGGAAGCACAGAGGAAAGGGCACGCTTGGAACTGCAGTCCCGTCTCCCCAGTGGGGGAACCCCTGGCACCCTCATAACTAAGTCTGTGCTTCAACCAGGCCTCTGCTACCCAGTGTCTTTCATTGTTATTTGTGTCCTTGACCCCCGGAAGCTGTATTTCCTTTCAGAAGCTTTGATTTGCTTTCTGTTTTCTGGTCTTCCATGCTTTTAACACATTATGAGGAAAAATAAAACACATGGTGTGAGTCTAAGGATACAAGCAAATGATTCGAGAAACTCCTCACTGAACATAATGGAAGCAATGCTCCCAAAGTCTGCAGGAATGGTACTTTATTATTATGGTTTGCATATTATTACAGATTTGTGGAAAACAGTTTTCCTTTCCACGTGGGGTTTCTTCAGCCTGCCTTATGATTGCCATGTTTCTGGAGTTCATCTTGTGTTTTAGGCCTTGAGACTGGAAACCCCAGCAGGAAATGGGTTCGTTTAATATTCATAGTTGCAGCGTGGGCCACAAGCGTGTCATAAAACTCTCAAAATAAATTGATAAACACAGAGAGTGGAGCGTGGGGCAGCATTTTTACAGAGGGATGGGTGCGCAGCTGGCACCAGCGCCACCCTGGGTGAGGAAGGAATCTCCTGGTGCAGCCAGGAGTCAGACAGGTTCCTCTTCCCGACCCGACCCTCCCCGCTTTGATGCCTGAGGCCCCTCTCTATGCTCCTGGCTTCGCTTCAGGTGGTTTTGTACTTTTTAAATTTTGTTTTTTTTTTTTTTTTAGGCTTCAGCCTAGTGGCTTTAGGTGCCAGAAAATCAGATTAACCACTGCAGTGGCATCCTTCTCAGGGACCCGGGGGGCCACATTGGTCATTCTGCCCCATTGTATCTGGAGAGCTTGACAGACATGTGTGCACTAGGTCAGGAAGCCGCGGCCCTGGCCTGGGAAGGGCAGGTAGGAGAAAAGCCCCCAACCCCCTCTACCCTCAAAGAATGGCCCAGTTGTCCACAGGTTAAGTCAATAACCCGCGGTGAACAGGTCAAACCAGAGACTGCCCAGTCCCAGCGTCTGCCCCCGGGACGTTGTCTCCTTCGCCTCCTACACTGAGGCTCCTTGTGGCTCGGTGGCTGCCACAGTTGTGTGGGTCCTACTGGGCGCAGGGCCCCTCCCCATCTCAGACAGCACCCACTTTCAGGCGAGGCCTTCCGCAGGCCGCTTAAATGAACCACGAAGGCCAGCAAAGCAGCAGCAATGTGCCTGTTCACAGGCCAGGTGGCCCCCCGGCTCCAGCCCTCTAGGGTTGCTGGTTCCGATTTCTGTTGCTGCCGTTAGGAATTATTTATGTGGCCAATGTGTTTTCTTGATATTTAAGCAGGGCCGTGGCCGAGATCAAGGCTGAGGACCCAAGAGGAGGCCTTTGGGTGTCTGTGTCCCTGAGCCATATGCTGAGGTCGGAGGGCAGGGGAGGGGGGTGCAGGAAGGGGCCAGCCCTAGGGAGAGTCTGCCAGGCCCCAGACAGAGCCAGGGGTTCCCCCGGGGGTGGGGGGGGCTCACTTAGGAAGAGCACCATGGACAGCCTGGCAGGGGGTCGCCCTATGCTGAGCGGGCAGCTCTGGAGTCACCACCCGCCTCACTGCAGGAAGAAGGAAACCTTCTGCAAATGGAGCAAAGGTCCCCAGAGGCAGAGCAGAGGCCTCCGGGATGCTACAGCCTCGTCCGGATGCGGGGACCAGGACTGGGGCCCAGAGCAGGCCGCAGGTGCTGGCCATGCCCTTTATCCTGGGCACTCTGCCAGGGCCACACGGAGCGCGGATCCCAGGAGATGGAGATGTCTGAGTGGCGGCTCTCGTCTCGCTGTTTCCAGGTGACGTGCTGGCTGCTAGTGTAGAGCACGCAAACCATCCTTTTTTTTTTGGTTACCATTTACTCATGCAAAAAATGTGTGAGTTTATGCCATTTGCAAGAAGCGTGCCAGCTGCAATGAGTCAGCGGGTGGACATGAGTGAGCATGGCCAGACTGTGCCGGGACATGGTGACAGACAGACATGCTTCGAAGGTCACCGTGGGAAGGGACAGGCCCCTAGAGAGAGGTGAGACGGTGCAACGCGAGGGTGAGTTCGGAGTCGTCCTCCAGATGTCCTCAAAGGCTCGAGAGGCCCTGCTCTGTGTCAGGCACCGCGTGAAGGTTGTGGGCACGGTGGGAGGGACAAGACACCTTCTCTCGAGGACC
>NW_012107474.1:2379625-2382397 GCF_000951045.1 Mandrillus leucophaeus | reverse complement strand
CGTGTCATAAAACTCTCAAAATAAATTGATAAACACAGAGAGTGGAGCGTGGGGCAGCATTTTTACAGAGGGATGGGTGCGCAGCTGGCACCAGCGCCACCCTGGGTGAGGAAGGAATCTCCTGGTGCAGCCAGGAGTCAGACAGGTTCCTCTTCCCGACCCGACCCTCCCCGCTTTGATGCCTGAGGCCCCTCTCTATGCTCCTGGCTTCGCTTCAGGTGGTTTTGTACTTTTTAAATTTTGTTTTTTTTTTTTTTTTAGGCTTCAGCCTAGTGGCTTTAGGTGCCAGAAAATCAGATTAACCACTGCAGTGGCATCCTTCTCAGGGACCCGGGGGGCCACATTGGTCATTCTGCCCCATTGTATCTGGAGAGCTTGACAGACATGTGTGCACTAGGTCAGGAAGCCGCGGCCCTGGCCTGGGAAGGGCAGGTAGGAGAAAAGCCCCCAACCCCCTCTACCCTCAAAGAATGGCCCAGTTGTCCACAGGTTAAGTCAATAACCCGCGGTGAACAGGTCAAACCAGAGACTGCCCAGTCCCAGCGTCTGCCCCCGGGACGTTGTCTCCTTCGCCTCCTACACTGAGGCTCCTTGTGGCTCGGTGGCTGCCACAGTTGTGTGGGTCCTACTGGGCGCAGGGCCCCTCCCCATCTCAGACAGCACCCACTTTCAGGCGAGGCCTTCCGCAGGCCGCTTAAATGAACCACGAAGGCCAGCAAAGCAGCAGCAATGTGCCTGTTCACAGGCCAGGTGGCCCCCCGGCTCCAGCCCTCTAGGGTTGCTGGTTCCGATTTCTGTTGCTGCCGTTAGGAATTATTTATGTGGCCAATGTGTTTTCTTGATATTTAAGCAGGGCCGTGGCCGAGATCAAGGCTGAGGACCCAAGAGGAGGCCTTTGGGTGTCTGTGTCCCTGAGCCATATGCTGAGGTCGGAGGGCAGGGGAGGGGGGTGCAGGAAGGGGCCAGCCCTAGGGAGAGTCTGCCAGGCCCCAGACAGAGCCAGGGGTTCCCCCGGGGGTGGGGGGGGCTCACTTAGGAAGAGCACCATGGACAGCCTGGCAGGGGGTCGCCCTATGCTGAGCGGGCAGCTCTGGAGTCACCACCCGCCTCACTGCAGGAAGAAGGAAACCTTCTGCAAATGGAGCAAAGGTCCCCAGAGGCAGAGCAGAGGCCTCCGGGATGCTACAGCCTCGTCCGGATGCGGGGACCAGGACTGGGGCCCAGAGCAGGCCGCAGGTGCTGGCCATGCCCTTTATCCTGGGCACTCTGCCAGGGCCACACGGAGCGCGGATCCCAGGAGATGGAGATGTCTGAGTGGCGGCTCTCGTCTCGCTGTTTCCAGGTGACGTGCTGGCTGCTAGTGTAGAGCACGCAAACCATCCTTTTTTTTTTGGTTACCATTTACTCATGCAAAAAATGTGTGAGTTTATGCCATTTGCAAGAAGCGTGCCAGCTGCAATGAGTCAGCGGGTGGACATGAGTGAGCATGGCCAGACTGTGCCGGGACATGGTGACAGACAGACATGCTTCGAAGGTCACCGTGGGAAGGGACAGGCCCCTAGAGAGAGGTGAGACGGTGCAACGCGAGGGTGAGTTCGGAGTCGTCCTCCAGATGTCCTCAAAGGCTCGAGAGGCCCTGCTCTGTGTCAGGCACCGCGTGAAGGTTGTGGGCACGGTGGGAGGGACAAGACACCTTCTCTCGAGGACCGTCGGTTCCAGTTACGGAGACAGTAACAGCATAAGATGATGAGTAAGGAAAGAATGCTGGCCGTGGAGGGAACTGCTTCCGGGCCTCTCCGTGGGATTTGCCAGGCGTGGACTGAGCGAGGACCTTCTCTGAGGACACTAACTGCTCCAGGAGAGGGAAGAGGTGGGGGCCGAGGCGGGGGCATGGGGCAGGAGGCAGCCACCCACACCTTCCCTCTCTGAACGCTGAGCAGAGGCTCTCAGCAGACGAGAAAGAAGAGCAGAGGCCAAGAGTGGGAAGCCAGACCCAGTGGGGGTCCTCGGCACCATCCACATCCATCTGCAACCTGCTGCCCAGTGCCTGCCTGCCTGCCTGCCCATGGTGTGCGTAGAGCAGTGTGGTCTGTTCTGGCTTCACAGCGCTGGGCACGGCCAGACAAGGATGACAGGGAAAGGGAGGCAGGGACTCGGGGCTGTTGGAGCCAAGCTGAGGAGGAAGGAGCTGGGATGGGAAGCGGGTGGCAGGAACGAGCGTGAGGCCTGTGGTGGAAGGTCCCTGTGGCCTCCGAGGTTGAAGCATTTCACTTGTGCGTCTCACAGCCCAGAGAGGCCAAGCCCGGATCATGGGGGAGAGAGGAGGACCCCCGTCTTGGGGCAGGCTGAAGAGACACTGGCTCTCTCCACGGCTTCCGGATGGGTCTCCGTCCATTTCAGCTGCATCTATGGAACACGATGAAATGCTCCCTCCACTGCCGGGCCTTCTCTTATGAAGCCGGTTTTTTCTAAGTCTAAAAATTAATAGAAAAGATTCCATAGAAAATCAAGAAAGTAAGTATGTAAAGGTGAAAACAAAAAGCATCAGAAATGCTCTTCAAAGCTGACGTTTTCTTACTCACTTTTTATTAAAACAGGATGAGGCGTCCTGCCTTTTCCAGACTTATCTAGGAAGTGTCTTGCCAGGTCACCAAATGGCAAGCAGAACCGTTAGCTGAAGTTGTCTGCCTAGAATTCCACTGTGGCAATGTTTAGTGTCCCGACTGAACAGCCCCACGCGGCAGCATGGGGGGGTGCGCGGCAGCATGGGGG
>NW_012107474.1:2362297-2378676 GCF_000951045.1 Mandrillus leucophaeus | reverse complement strand
AAAAAAAAAAAAAAAAGAAAGAAAGAAAGAAAGAAGGAAAAGAAGAGTAGGGAGCTGAGTCCCTGGGTTGCCAAGGCAACCCATGGAAGCCCCTGACTTTGAGCAGGACACAGGGCCCTAAGGACAGCCCCAGCCCCTGCAGTGTGGTCTGCTGGGGTGTCATTCATTTTGACCTGGCTGTTGTGGTTTTGGGTGGCATTGTTTGTTTAAAAAGAAAATACATGGACTGCGTATGGCATGAGCAAGTACAGACGTCATTGGGATCGGCTAATGACAATGACAGAGTACTCTGAAGTGACACTTTACAGGGAGGCCGTGATGTGGGACCAGGCCCAGTGGCATCAGCACACCACCAGCTTGCTGGCATTTCCACTGTGGTCCCTGTTAAACCAGAAAGAACGAAAGTGTGATGGGGAAAAATAAGTACGTGTTTCTTGTAAAACACAGCTCATTTCAAAACTGCTGAGAACAAGGTGACAGTTTGAAATTGGGCAGAGCCCCTTGGGACCAGCTGGACCAGGAGGGTCCAATCAGCTCTTCCTCAGGGCCAGGAATTTCTCAGTCACTCCCAGGCCTGGAAGAAAGTTTCCAGAACCGTTTTTACACAAATGAACTGCAGATCTGAAATCAGCAAGAAGGTTCAGGACCTGGGCCCACAGGATTGGAACCACAGGAGTCTCAGATCCTCAAACTAGCTGGGTTTGCTTCAGTTTTCTCAGGTGGGACGGGCCACCCTGGTTTCCCAGGGTGATGTCCCAACAGCGGAGGTGAGATGTCACAGAATGGAGGATGTGATATGATCTGTAACATGGAATCCAGCAGAAGCTCCAGGACTTAAAAGACAGGAAGCAGTGGAGGGCCTGGATGTCCCAATCTTCATCATTCCCTCTCCTGGAACAGTCCATGTCCTCAGGGAAGGTTCTCACTCCATGCCTGGCAGATCCCATGGAGATGCCCGGCTGATTCTGGAACAAGGGCTGGAAGATTCTTTCTTCGATCACTGCTGGTGGCCGGAGCTGGCTCACGAGACTGGGGCTGGTCAGCTTCTGGGCAGTGAGAAGAGGTGGACTTTGGGTTCCTCGACCCGGCTCACAGCCCCGCTCCGACTGTCCCTGCTGGGCACCCCTGGCTGGGATGTCATTAGCCTGGGCCTCCCTTTCTGTTTTCTTTTTTTTTTTTTCTGAGACAAAGAATCGCTCTGTCACCCAGGCTCACTGCAACCTCCGCCTCCCGGGTTCATTCTCCTGCCTCAGCCTCCCGAGTAGCTGGGACTACAGGCACGTGCCACCACGCGCCGCTAATTTTTGTATTTTTAGTAGAGATGGGGTTTCGCCATGTTGGCCAGGCTGGTCTTGAACTCCTAACCTCAGGTGATCCACCCACCTCGGCCTCCCAAAGTGCTGGGATGACAGGCGTGAGCCACCGCGCCCGGCCTCCATTTCTTTATGGGGCAGTGTGTGGTCCCAGCATCCTGAAGTTGGTGTGAGGCGCAGGTGGGGCAGCTTTGGGGCGGGCCCCAGCACAGAGGGCCCTGTGGCTGCCCCTGCCCCTGCGGCTGCCCCTGCCCCTGCATTCCTGAGCGGGCCACATGCTACTCTTCAGGAGTTCTTTTTGTTCTTTTTAAACCAGGCTCAACCGGCTTAGGGAAAAACAGGAGATGCCATGTACCATGCAGTTAAAAATGAAACTTCGATTAAATCAATATTGACTTCAGTACTGTACTGGCTTCCTAGAGTTGCTGAAATGCAAACTAGGGGCTTAAAACCACAGAGACGTGTTCCCCCACAGTTCTGGAAAGTAGAAGCCCAAATGCGTGTTGGCAGTGCCGAGCTCCTCTGCAAGCTGTGGGGAAGGACCTGTCCCATGCCTCTCCTGGCTCCTGGTGGCTGCTGGCAAGCCTTGGCGTCCTGTGGCTTGTAGACACGTCTCTCCAGGTACTATCGCTGCCTCCGTCTCCACGTCTTCCCGCGGCCTCCTTATAATGACAGCAGCCACTGGAATGAGGGTCCGCCCAAATCCAGTCTGACTTCATCTTCATTTAACTGATGGTATCTTCAAAGATCCTGTTTCCAAATAAGGTCACATTCTGAGCATCCGGGGGATGTGAGTTTTGGGGAGACTCGATTCCACCAACACCAGCATCGAAGAGGGCAGGGCACACAGATGAAGCTGAGGCCCAGGGCGCACACACTGATGGTCACCCTTGAAATAACGGCGAAGTCGGGCCAGGCTGCTCTGAGACATGGGCAGAACAGGCACATCTCAATTGCAGGGGCTGAGGGGCAAGGGAGAGTGGAGAGGAGAATCCCAGCACAGCAGACACCCACAAAGCAGTGGGGCTGGGAGAGGGCTCCAGGATAAGGGGGACGACACGGGAGAGCACACAGCGGGGCGCGGGGCAGGGGACGACACGGAGAGCACACAGCGGGGCGTGGGGCGGTGGACAACACGGAGAGCACACAGCAGGGCGCAGGGCGGGGGACGGCATGGGAGCCACAGAGCGGAGTGTGGGGCGGGGGATGACATGGGAGCCACACAGAGGGGGGCGGGGCGGGGGACAACACGGGAGAGCACACAGCGGAGGGCGGGGCGGGGGATGACACGGAGAGCACACAATACATCTCTGTTCATTATAGATTACCCAGACTGATATTTTGTTATAGCTGCACAAAGCAGACTAAGACAGGTAGCTAACATCTTACCAACTCACAGTCTACAGAGAAAGCACATCTTTTCCCTGATAGTTCCAGCCACTGTCCCAGGGAAGCCCTTCATTGGTCAGGTTTATGTCATGTTTAATCTCTGGAGGTGAAGAATTTAGGTCAGCACACCCAAATAATCTGGACTAAGGGCAGGAGGGGGTGGTTCTAGAAGAGAAGTGCTTATTTATTCTGAGAACTCTTTATATATTAAAGGCATGAATCCTTTACATCTTTCTTCCACGTTTTTTTCTTAGTTATTTGTCTCTGTGGGTTTTTTTTACAGGAGGCCAAACACTGCCTTGTGAGTGTGTCATTCCTGGAGCACATTTGCCATATAGCATCACTGCATAATAACGTCCAACAGGAGCGTATTGCCAGGACATATTCTCTGGGTGTGAACAAAAAAAAACAAACCTGTGGCTAGTACTTCAGTCAGCCAATTGGCATTCGAAAGCGTGTCGTCATTAGTACAGACGTCAGCGGTGAATAAGAGAGCAAAGGACCGGTGGCTGCACCTAATAAAAGGCCGGCAGGGAGATACAAGCCTCTGTGGTTGTGCAATGATGGGAGAGAATGCCCAGGGTCACTGGTCCAGGTGCAGGTTCTGAGTCCTCATTCAATCTTAAAAATGAGATAAGGAATGTAACTTTGAACTCATTAACCTTTTGATCAGGCTATGAACTAAAGGCAAATAGAACAGGTGGCCTGACCCCTGCCACAGACTGGCACTGCCTGTGAGGGAGGAGCTCCCAGGTGGGCAGGGACCAGAGGTCAGTGGCTCGGTGCACCCTCCACTCGTGGGGCTGGGCCGGCAGTTCTCCCTCCCTCTTCTTCTCCTCCCCTCCAAGGGGGAGATTCTAAAGCCCCCAGGAGGATGTCCCTGGTAACACTGCTTCTCCCTTTTCGCGATCACGCCCCAGGCCATTGCCATGTTCAGATCCCAGGGTAACACCACTGAGCTGTGGAGGAACTCTGCTATGTGGCCATCCAGCCGTGGGCCCAGGGAGGACGCATTCCTTTTTTGCACAGCTGGCTGGAGAAGCTGCTGTGTGTCAGGGCCGGGCCTGCCGCTGGGACAGCAACAAAGTGTAGGGAGGGTCACGGGGCAACTGTGGCCCATGTTACTGCCCGGATGGTGCCCCCTGTCCTGGAAGGAGGCGTCTCCTCACAGCCCCTGCCCAGGAAGGAGGTGTCAGGGTTGACAGTGGCACCTGGGAGGTGACTTGGAGGCTCTGGGGTTGGGGGCCGACAAGGTGTGAACGGTTGGGAGATGGGCGAGTTAGAAAGGGGTAACCAAACAACTCAAGCATCTTCCCAAATGTCTCCAGGCATAAGAGGGCGTTGTAACATAACGATGTTGTGTGAGTGTGTGTGCACATCCCTCTGTGTGCATACATCTCTGTGCACACGTGTCATCTGTGTGTGATGTACACACTCACACATGTGCTGGCAGAGGAAGCACAGGGAGAGGCTCCCAGGCCTGAGTGACGTGAGAGACAGGTATGGCCCGCAGGGTGGCCTAGCAGGAGCTGGCCTGGTACCTGCCTGGCTCCCCGGCCTCACCCTCTAACCCAGGGTGCAGGCTCCAGCCACTTTCTCCAGGGCGGGGTAGGACACCCTGAGTGCTCAGTGGGCTTCCCGGCCCTCAGTCCCCAGAGGGTGAGGGTCCCCATCCTCCTGGGTGACCCCGCGCCAGCTGCTGAGCCACATGGCCATGGACTGGGGAAGCAGAGTCCAGACTCTAGGGAGGGGTTTCTTTGTCATCTTCCAACTCAGGACCCTTGGGCCAATCGGAGCAGCTCAGCCTCATTTTCTCTCTTCTTCATTTCCTGTGTATTTAAGGGGCCTCCCGAGGGCTGCTCCCTTCCCAGATGAGGCTGAAGTAAACTCTGGCATGCAGGTTGGTGGGTCCCTGGAGGGGACAGGCCATGCTAAAGCCACCAAACCCCCAAAAGTGTGAGAGGATGAACAGGACAGCGGCAGGGGCGTAGCTGGGTGCCACAGAGGGTGGTGGGGGCCGGATTCGGGGAACGGAGCCCCAGGGTGGGAAGAGTAGAGCACCTTCCCTACACGGGGAGGGTGCCCCCGTCCGCTGCACAAACCCGCCTGCCCGCTCCCTCCACGTGGCCCAGGGGAGCCAGGCCTGGAAGGATGTCGTGGGCGATGCTAGCTCAGAGTGGCTCCTTTTCTGGGGAAACTTTGGAACTTCATCTGAGAAAGCCTTGTGCTAACCCAGGGCCCCGCCTCTGGCCAGGGCAAGACAAGGAAGCCATCCATAGTCTTCAAGACTGTTGCTCCCGGGACGTACCGTTTCCTGTGGGAGCTTCAGCACTCAGAACTCACCTGGCATGCAGGAGGCTCTCATGCCACTCTTGTCGGAAGAGCTGATGGGTGATTTAATTAGTGAATTACTTAGTGAATTAATTAGTGAATTTAATTAGTGAATTACTTAGTGAATTAATTACGAGCAAATTAGTGATTTACGAGCAAAGAACCAAAATTAGTAATTATAATTACAAAATTATAATTAGTGATTTACGAGCAAAGAACCAAAATCTCTCCGTGTGTGCCCTCATGTGTGCTTGTGTATGTGCGTTGTGTATGTTTGTGTGCACTACATGCATGTGTATCTGTGTATGTGTTTTCTCATGCACACCTATGGATTCGGCTGTGTACAGATATTTGCTGTGTGCTCATGGGTATGCACAGGTGTGTGCATGTGTGTCTGCTGTATGCATGCATGTTTGTGTTGTCAGGTGAATGCAGGCATTTACTCGTGTGTATGAGTTACTGTGTGCACAAGTGTGTGTGCACGTGTGTGATTTTGTGAGTGCTTGTGTTTGTGTATATACAAGCTTGTGTGTACGTGTGTGTGTGTGGATCCATGCGTGTGCACATGTGTCTGTGTGGGTGGGTCTGTGTGTGTGCACATGCGTGCTCTCCTTTAAGCTCACCCCTGACCAAGCCTCTTGGAGCCCAGGGCTGCGCAGGTACTTTGTGGAGCGTTTAGGGGTGTTTCAATCAAGTTGGAAACGGGCTGGGGAGGGATGGATTTGTTGTGACCTGGGGGAACAGGTAGATGATCTCACACAGTTGGTCATCTACCGGGGCTCCCCTTGGAGGCAGGACACTGCTCGTTCACGCGGCCACTCGGCCCTGCCCACTCCCTCCACCCTGATTTCCCACTGGACTTGCAGGGATTGCCCCCAATAGATTCTGTCACCCAAGCCATGCGCCTGGGCCTGCCTTTGGGTGTGGATGGGGGGTGCCTGGCGGAGGGTGCTCTGAGCACAGGAGCGGATGCCCAGAGGGTGTGAGTCAGGCACTGTGTACTTACACTTGGCATTGAAGTAGAATGGACATCCTGGAAGGTGACATGACAGGGATTTTCACACCCACAGACGCTCACAAGAGAACTGCCCCCAGGGAGCCGTCCCAGATATCCCTCTAACCCTCCAGTCATCCCCACTCCCCCGGAAGCATTATCCACTTCGGGCACTTTGTGTGGCCAGAATGGAGACCCCTGCAGCTTCCTCATGTGGCACTTCCTCTGCCCACCCTCCCAGCTCCAGGTGACCCAGTACCTCCAGGCACCAGCCCCCAGCAGCACCACTCACTCAAGGGTTTATGACAGATGGGTCTGAGCAGGGCAGAGTGGCCCCAAGGACTCTGAGCAGGAAGGGATTTAACACAGGGAAAGGGTATCACAGGACCCAGGACGGGCTGCAGACTCCAGGCGGGCCTCCTGGGAGACTCAGGCACAGAGTGCTGCCCCACCAGGCATTGTCACCACGGCAGCCCCCCCGGAGCTGTGCCGGGAGCATAAAGCCACTAGGGCCACTGCACTGCCACTGCCTCGCACCCCCGGAAGCTGAGGAACAGACCCGCACAGCCGTGACCACCTGCGAGCCAGATGAGCCAGGGGAAGCAGCCGGCCTGCAGCCACCCCCGATCCAGCACACGGAGAACGTGGCAGGACAAGCTGGTGTCTCCGCAGGGTGCCCCCATTGTCCCCATGTCTCATACACACTCGCCTGACGGGTGGCCTTCCCCACATCCGGGACCCTGGCTGGAGTCTGGGAGGCGGCTGCCCACGTCCCGGCTGCCCCTGAGCAGGAGGCTGGCAGGGGATGCACGGTGAGTTCTCTCGGTGGTCGGCCCGGCCCCAGCCCCCTGGGTGCAGCGAGGGGCCCCTGCAAGCCTGTTGGCAGGTGAGCCGCGGTCCTCTCGTCCTAGCCGGCCTCAGGTCTGTGGTCCTGTGGGCAGGAAGTGTCTAGCAGGCCAGAGGCGGCTCCTGTGTGCGCCGAACAGCCGTGTTTACACAGGCGTCAGCTCGTGGCGCTGGCAGGGCTTCTGTTGCACCAGCCTTCGGCCTGCGGCAAATGCCGAATGCCGGTGCTGGGAACGGAAGTGGGAAATGACAAGGTTGGGGGGGACAGGGGGAGCAGCCCTAATGGGGACTCTATGGGGGTGCATGAGGGTGCGGGGACTTGCGGGAGGAAGCCGCAGAGGGAGGTGCGTGGATGTGTGTTTGTGCGTGACTGGGGTGTGAGTGTGCCCACTGTGTGTGTGGCTGTGTGCGTGGCGTGAGTGCAGGTGTGACAGTGTGTGGGAGTGAGAGCGGGCATGAGTGTGTGCCACGGGCCTGGTGTGGGGTCCTTGGAGGCCAGGGTTGCCCCGACGGGCCTGCAAGCTCTTTTTTGATTTGTAGTTATTTGAGAAGTCTATACAGGAAGAAAATTAAACCGCATTTACTAAGTACAATAAAATTACAGGAAGGCAGAATTGTCCCCAAATTACAAACATGTGGTCCCTGAGTTGCTCCACAACAGCTCAGCCCCAGACCAAGGGTGGAGATGGCAGCCCCGAGCCCCGGGCCCATCTCCTGCTCCCCACTGAGGTGACACAGGACCCCCGTAAGGCAGGACCCCAGAGGCCCACACAGCAGGGGGGGGCTGTGTTGGGGGAGGGACCCCTGCCTGCTGTCTCTGCCCAGCCTGCAGTCCCACCCTCACCGGGCAGCGGACCCTGGACTGCTCGTGACCATGGCCTCACTTGGAAAGCTGCTCTGGGCTGGTCCAAGCCTCTTCCCTCTTTCTGAAAAATCTGAGGCCCACTAGCAGCGGGCAGCAGGCCATGGGTATGGTCTCGGACTTGCAGGCCCAGGAAGGCCACCAAGGAGCAGGAAGAGCCGTGTCCTGGGATCAGAGCCCAGGCCAGAGACCTTCCCCAAGGCTGTCACCCAGGAGGGCGATGATGGGAGGCAACAGTGGGGCCCAGGCTGGAAGGGAGAGGGGCCGGGCCTGTGGCAGAGTAAGAGCTGGCACGGAGTGGGTAGAGGCCAAGGTGGCGGGGTGGGCACCAGGCTCGGGAGATGCTCGCCCTCGCACCGAGCAAGGGGGGGGAGGCTCCCATGCCACTCTTGTCGGAAGAGCTGATGGGTGATTTAATTAGTGAATTACTTAGTGAATTAGTGAATTTAATTAGTGAATTACTTAGTGAATTAATTACGAGCAAATTAGTGATTTACAAGCAAAGAACCAAAATTAGTAATTATAATTACAAAATTATAATTAGTGATTTACGAGCAAAGAACCAAAATCTCTCCGTGTGTGCCCTCATGTGTGCTTGTGTATGTGCGTTGTGTATGTTTGTGTGCACTACATGCATGTGTATCTGTGTATGTGTTTTCTCATGCACACCTATGGATTCGGCTGTGTACAGATATTTGCTGTGTGCTCATGGGTATGCACAGGTGTGTGCATGTGTGTCTGCTGTATGCATGCATGTTTGTGTTGTCAGGTGAATGCAGGCATTTACTCGTGTGTATGAGTTACTGTGTGCACAAGTGTGTGTGCACGTGTGTGATTTTGTGAGTGCTTGTGTTTGTGTATACAAGCTTGTGTGTACGTGTGTGTGTGTGGATCCATGCGTGTGCACATGTGTCTGTGTGGGTGGGTCTGTGTGTGTGCACATGCGTGCTCTCCTTTAAGCTCACCCCTGACCAAGCCTCTTGGAGCCCAGGGCTGCGCAGGTACTTTGTGGAGCGTTTAGGGGTGTTTCAATCAAGTTGGAAACGGGCTGGGGAGGGATGGATTTGTTGTGACCTGGGGGAACAGGTAGATGATCTCACACAGTTGGTCATCTACCGGGGCTCCCCTTGGAGGCAGGACACTGCTCGTTCACGCGGCCACTCGGCCCTGCCCACTCCCTCCACCCTGATTTCCCACTGGACTTGCAGGGATTGCCCCCAATAGATTCTGTCACCCAAGCCATGCGCCTGGGCCTGCCTTTGGGTGTGGATGGGGGGTGCCTGGCGGAGGGTGCTCTGAGCACAGGAGCGGATGCCCAGAGGGTGTGAGTCAGGCACTGTGTACTTACACTTGGCATTGAAGTAGAATGGACATCCTGGAAGGTGACATGACAGGGATTTTCACACCCACAGACGCTCACAAGAGAACTGCCCCCAGGGAGCCGTCCCAGATATCCCTCTAACCCTCCAGTCATCCCCACTCCCCCGGAAGCATTATCCACTTCGGGCACTTTGTGTGGCCAGAATGGAGACCCCTGCAGCTTCCTCATGTGGCACTTCCTCTGCCCACCCTCCCAGCTCCAGGTGACCCAGTACCTCCAGGCACCAGCCCCCAGCAGCACCACTCACTCAAGGGTTTATGACAGATGGGTCTGAGCAGGGCAGAGTGGCCCCAAGGACTCTGAGCAGGAAGGGATTTAACACAGGGAAAGGGTATCACAGGACCCAGGACGGGCTGCAGACTCCAGGCGGGCCTCCTGGGAGACTCAGGCACAGAGTGCTGCCCCACCAGGCATTGTCACCACGGCAGCCCCCCCGGAGCTGTGCCGGGAGCATAAAGCCACTAGGGCCACTGCACTGCCACTGCCTCGCACCCCCGGAAGCTGAGGAACAGACCCGCACAGCCGTGACCACCTGCGAGCCAGATGAGCCAGGGGAAGCAGCCGGCCTGCAGCCACCCCCGATCCAGCACACGGAGAACGTGGCAGGACAAGCTGGTGTCTCCGCAGGGTGCCCCCATTGTCCCCATGTCTCATACACACTCGCCTGACGGGTGGCCTTCCCCACATCCGGGACCCTGGCTGGAGTCTGGGAGGCGGCTGCCCACGTCCCGGCTGCCCCTGAGCAGGAGGCTGGCAGGGGATGCACGGTGAGTTCTCTCGGTGGTCGGCCCGGCCCCAGCCCCCTGGGTGCAGCGAGGGGCCCCTGCAAGCCTGTTGGCAGGTGAGCCGCGGTCCTCTCGTCCTAGCCGGCCTCAGGTCTGTGGTCCTGTGGGCAGGAAGTGTCTAGCAGGCCAGAGGCGGCTCCTGTGTGCGCCGAACAGCCGTGTTTACACAGGCGTCAGCTCGTGGCGCTGGCAGGGCTTCTGTTGCACCAGCCTTCGGCCTGCGGCAAATGCCGAATGCCGGTGCTGGGAACGGAAGTGGGAAATGACAAGGTTGGGGGGGACAGGGGGAGCAGCCCTCATGGGGACTCTATGGGGGTGCATGAGGGTGCGGGGACTTGCGGGTGGGGGGCAGGGGGAGCAGCCCTGATGGGGACTCTACGGGGGTGCATGGGGGTGCGGGGACTTGCGGGAGGAAGCCGCAGAGGGAGGTGCGTGGATGTGTGTTTGTGCGTGACTGGGGTGTGAGTGTGCCCACTGTGTGTGTGGCTGTGTGCGTGGTGTGAGTGCAGGTGTGACAGTGTGTGGGAGTGACAGCGGGCATGAGTGTGTGCCACGGGCCTGGTGTGGGGTCCTTGGAGGCCAGGGTTGCCCCGACGGGCCTGCAAGCTCTTTTTTGATTTGTAGTTATTTGAGAAGTCTATACAGGAAGAAAATTAAACCGCATTTACTAAGTACAATAAAATTACAGGAAGGCAGAATTGTCCCCAAATTACAAACATGTGGTCCCTGAGTTGCTCCACAACAGCTCAGCCCCAGACCAAGGGTGGAGATGGCAGCCCCGAGCCCCGGGCCCATCTCCTGCTCCCCACTGAGGTGACACAGGACCCCCGTAAGGCAGGACCCCAGAGGCCCACACAGCAGGGGGGGGCTGTGTTGGGGGAGGGACCCCTGCCTGCTGTCTCTGCCCAGCCTGCAGTCCCACCCTCACCGGGCAGCGGACCCTGGACTGCTCGTGACCATGGCCTCACTTGGAAAGCTGCTCTGGGCTGGTCCAAGCCTCTTCCCTCTTTCTGAAAAATCTGAGGCCCACTAGCAGCGGGCAGCAGGCCATGGGTATGGTCTCGGACTTGCAGGCCCAGGAAGGCCACCAAGGAGCAGGAAGAGCCGTGTCCTGGGATCAGAGCCCAGGCCAGAGACCTTCCCCAAGGCTGTCACCCAGGAGGGCGATGATGGGAGGCAGCAGTGGGGCCCAGGCTGGAAGGGAGAGGGGCCGGGCCTGTGGCAGAGTAAGAGCTGGCACGGAGTGGGTAGAGGCCAAGGTGGCGGGGTGGGCACCAGGCTCGGGAGATGCTCGCCCTCGCACCGAGCAAGGGGGGGGGGGCTCTGGGGCCAAGTGCCCGCTGCCTGGAGAGCAGGGCTGGGTCCTCAAGGGCCCCCTGCTTTTGGATGTTGTGCGGCTACTGAAGCTGAAACCCAGTCGCCCCGGCTCCATGGTCCCTGTCCAGACACCCAGCAGGGGGCCGCCCTGACCACCTACTCTGAAATCCAGGCATATCCTGGCACCACCTGGCCAAGAGCCCACACGGCCCCAGGGCATTCATTCTCGCTGGGCAGGGGCAGCCTCTGACCCCATCCCAGCTCTGGAGGTGCTCGAAGCGCCCTCCTAACGCCAACTGTGAGCAAACGTCCGTGTGTCGTGAGGCTGAGCACAGCCTGGCCCCTCCGCTCCGGCTCCTGGTGGCTGTCTGCCGTGTCCCCTATGGGGCAAGAGGTTTCTCTTTGGCCCAAGCCCACCTGCCCCTGCCTGAGGGCGCCCTCAGCCGCTATGCTCAGCGCGTCGGAAACCTGAGAGCTCATGTCCACGACAGGGCCAGCCAGCAGGGAGAGGACCCGGGGCTCCCCTGGGAGGCAGGCCACTCGTTCACGGGGCCACTTGGCCCTGCCCGCTCCCTCCACTCCAATTTCCCACTGGGCTTTCAGGGATCACCCCAAATAGACTCCGTCTCCCAAGTCATGCACCTGGGCCTGCCTTTGGGTGTGGATGGGGGGTGTGGATGGGGGGTGTGGATGGGGGGTGCCTGGCGGAGGGGGCTCTGTGCACAGGAGCAGACGCCCAGGCTGCCCGAGGAGGGCAGGGCGTGAGGACTGGGACAGCCGCGCCCCTGCTGCTTGGCACAACCAAGTGAAGACATGACGCCCGCAAGGGCCACGTGAGCTTGGGGCGGGTGGTGCCTGCGGAGGGAGAGGCAGAGGCAGAGGCTGTCAGCCTCTCCCCACCCCTGCCTCACCCGGCCACGCCCAGCGTCACCATGTCTTTCTTTGTGAGAACTGAGTCCACCGACCCCACCTTGTTTAGATTAGGTCGGAAGTCACCTGGGCTGAGCTGACGGCTGATTCTATCAGTGAAAAGACCATGAAACATACTGGGCTTGGGTGTGAAGCCACCCACGTACTGTGAAAAATGGCTCTTCCCTGCCACAGTCAGCCCAGCGGGAGCCGGGTCAGGGTCTGGAGCCACAGCGCTCCCCACCAGAGCCACTGCCCAGCCCAGCAGCACCTGCGGAGAATCCCACCGGCACCCACGCCTCCCCACATGCCACCACCCCGGCTTCCTGCAAATCCACCTTCGGAAGCCTGATAAGGTGAAGTCCACATTTAACTAAAAGTGAGTTACTGAGGGTTCTTTTCTTTGCAGAGTGGTTCCCCTAAAGGATTCCTTTAAACATGATCTGGTCAGCCAGTGCTCACCTATGTTCACTGAGTCGCGTCTGTTTGGGGTGGCAGGAGCCCAACACTCCAGGCACCTGAGGGAGGGAAGATGCTGGGTGCGGCCCTGCTTTCAAGACGCTTTGTGTCTTAAGCAGGTGAGCAGACACGCACACATTTGCTCACTCAGTTCCTTGGGGTAGCACTGATGGGCAGGGGAAATACACCAAGGGCCAATCGTGTGGCACTGACTCGCTGTCCCTCTATTGTATTTTATAGAGACGGTCTCACATTCGCCCAGGCTGGAGTGCAGTGGCGCAAGCATAGCTTATTGTAGCCTTGAACTCCTGGGTTCAAGCCATCCTCTCACCTTAGCCTCCCAAAGCGCTGGGATTGCAGGCGTGAGCCAACACACCTGGTCTGGCCGGCACCAACTCTCAACCACGCTGTCGCAGAGAGCAGGGCCCCTGCTTGCTGCTGGATGTCACCTTTCAGCCCTGAGAGTCTGGGGATGGTAGCCGGCAGCTCTCCCGTGCACAGAGCACCGCAGGAAGCACTGGAATCCGGAAAGAGCGAGGGTGCCGTGCGCAGACTTCCCGGCGGGCGTCAACCTCCTGTGTGGTCGGCAGTGCAGGCGCTGGGGCCGGAACCCTGGGCACTCGACCACAATCCACCGGGGCAGTGTGGCCAAGTGGGCACGTGTCCTGGGGCTCCAGCAACAAGCCAGGTGGCCTCAACAACAGATACTGATTCCCTTACAGCTCTGGGGACCAGAAGCCCGAAATTAAACCGTGGGCAGGGCTGTGCTCCCTCCGGAGGCTCTGCAGGGGGGTCTCCTTGTCTCTGGCAGCCTCTGGTGTCCCAGGCGTTCCTTGGCTTGTGGCTGCCTCCCTCCAATCCCTGCCTGGCCCTCCCATGGCCTTGGCCCCTCTCCATGTGGCTCTCCCTGAGTCTTCTCTTCTCTTGATAAAGGCGCTTGTCCTTCACATCAGACGCTGTGGTCCAGCCGGACAGCCCAGGATGATCACGCCGCCGGGTCTTGACCTGATTATATCTGCAAAGACCCTTTTATCAAATAAGGTCATCTTTACAGGTTCTGGGACACAGATCTTTCTGTGGAGACACCATTCAACAAAGAGGGGAAGCCACAGCCAGACCCCCTCCACTCAAAGTCTTACTGCTTCCTCACCATGCTGCCCACCACATTCCGTGTCTACGGAGCTGGGACAGTGGCGGTGCCCACCTCAGAGGTCACCGTGCAGATTAAATTCATCCCCAGACACGAAGTGCTGGGTGCAGGCACAGAGAGCTGGAAGGAAAGGTTTCCTGTGACCGTGTGCTCCTTCTGCCCTTGGCTGGGGGTCTCTGCTGTGCTCGGCGTGGGCAGTGATGAGGATGTCACTGGGTGCACAGCTGGCCCTGCAAGCTGCCCGGACGCCAGGCCTCCCCTCTTTCCAGCCAGGACGTTGTGTGCTCGCAGCCTCTCAGGGCCACAGGCGCACAGTGGTCGCTGCTGCCGTGTGCTGATTTGCTGTGGAGACTCCACTGGGGCCAGGCTGAGCAGGGCTCCCCAGACACATCCGGAGGCTCCTCGAGAGGGCCGCGTGGCAGGCACAGGGTTGAGGGGCCTGTGTGGCAGGGCCACAGCTCACCTGGGAGTGCAAGTGGGAAGCCCCCACACCTAGCAGAGTGCAGCTCCTTCCCGCACAGCCACCTGGGCTCCTTGGCCTGACCCCGCAGGGCTCTCAAGAAGAAATGGGGGCTTCCCCTCCTCCAGTCTCACCGTCAGTCTCTGCGGTGTCTCCACCCAGCACCTCCTCCTCGGATGCCTCATAGTCACAGGCCCTGGTGAGGAGGGAGCCACGGCAGGCACAGTGGCTGGAACAGGGGCAAGTGAGTGCCCACCCCAAAGTGCAGGCAATGAACTTGTGCCGTAGCCCACAGTGAGCTGGGGGGCTGGTTGTGCCCACCCCGCCTGATGCGGTCTCTTCATCCAGAGTGGGGGTGACATGCCAGCCCCCACCTCACCGGAATGCTGGGAGGAGCGTGTCCAAGGAGGGAGCTCACTTTGTCAGCTGCAACATGCTGTGACTATCGTGTGACTTCCCGGGTCGCTGTAGCAAGTCCCCCAGCCTGGGGGCTTCAGCAGACACGGCTCTCTCACCATTCAGGAGGTGGAATCCTGGGTCAGGGTGTGGCACCACTGGCTCCTGAGGCCTCTGTCCTTGGCTCTGTCTCCTGCTGCTGTCCTCACAAGGTCATCCCTCTGTGTGGGTCCGTGTCCTCATCTCCTCTCTGTATAAGGACACCAGGCAGATTGGGCCAGGGCCACCCCATTAGCCTCATGTTACCTTAACCACCTCTGCGAGGACCCCATCTCCAAGTAAGGTCCCTTGCGGAGGCGCTGGGGCTTAGGGCTGCAGCATACAGATCTGGGGGAGACACATGGCCCCTAACAGTATCGAGAGTGGGTGGACCCCCACAGGACAGCCGCCGGGGGGAGACACGCAGCCCATGACAGTATCGAGAGTGGGTGGACCCCCACAGGACAGCCACCGGACATTTCCTTCTCTGCTGGTCTGAAAATCACACTGTCTTAGACAGGGAAGAATCAACATTTCCACCCCAGGCCGAGGCCCCCAGAGCACACAGGACCAGAGGATCAAAGAGCAAACGTCACCCTCAGGGTCTAACGTGCAGGTGGCAGGACCCCGGCCCTTCCTGAGGATCTGGTTGTGGGTTTTGTCTCCGCAGCGTGCAGGGATGGGTGCAGACTCCATCCAAGGTCTTGGCAAGAAGAGAAACTGCCACCGCAGAGGGGCTGGCTGAGGGGCTGGGATAGGGACTCTGGGGTGCAGAGCCACACACCAGCCCCTTCCACCCAGGCAGAGGGTCCATTGCGCTCTGCCCCGCAGCCTGCCTGTTCCTATGCCAGCCAGAGCACTCCCAGGCCCGTCTGCAGCCAGAACACAGGCGGTTCCGTGTGCTTGTCCTCAGGACCCATTAGGAATGAATCCAGGCCTCGGTCCTGGCCTCCTCGCTGAGGCTGGACGCTCAGGCATCCCCTTCAGCCCCTTTCTCTAGACCTTCCTGCTGAACAAACGAAAACATCTCACAGCCCTGCAACAGCCAGGAGCTGCTGGTGGAGCTCCATGCCCGGCCGCAGAGAGAGGAGGCGCCCTGGGCAGCCCGCCAGCACCCGGGCTCCCACAGCGGAAGCGTCTTCTTCGGCTCTATTTTGAAAGCTGTTCTTTCCACAGTGCCTTTGACAAGAATCGATTTGAGTGAGCCAGCGTGTCAATACAGGCTAGCACAGGACTGGCCTCAGGGCCACATTGGGGCGGGCAGCAACCAGGCCCTGGCTGCAGCCCACACCGGCAAAAGCATGGCCAGGCAGGAGGTGGGACCTGTGAGGTTGGCTACAGCGACCGTGGGCTCTGGGTTCGGGGCTCCTCAGTCCTGAGAGGGGACCCAGGCCCAGGCGGGCTCCCAGCCTCCAGATCTTCTCCCCTTGAGACCTCGCCTTCTGCACAGCGACAGCAAAGAGCCCCTGAGTCCCACTCTGCAGGGATGTACTGCATTTCCAGAAAGTTCCTTCCGGGTGCAGAGTGACACGTGAGCCCTGGGGACTCGCTCTGACTTGGTACTGATTTTCTCCACGGAGGACCCGCAGTCACGGCCCGTGTCTGCACAGCCCCTCGGATCCCGCGGAGGGATTCAGCCGGCCCCTCCCCCGTGCGGTTCCCTGCTGTTCAGTCCGAAAACCATGGAGGCAAAGTCAGGCCGGGTTCAGGCTCCATGCAAAGTGCCCTTTGCAAGGTCCCCCTGTGGC
>NW_012107474.1:2343202-2361732 GCF_000951045.1 Mandrillus leucophaeus | reverse complement strand
CTCCCCGCTCATGGAGGCACAGGGACAGCTGTGTGTGCCTGCAGGGAGGCCTGGCTCTGCCCACTCGCCTAGCAGCGTGCTGAGGAACTCGGGCTTTGCTTTCTAGGGTACAGTGAGAACACGGGAGAGGACTTAGAGACTGCCTGCCACCGCCGAGGGAGGCGGAGCGGGATTCGCACCCCCGTCATCGCTGGGCCCACACGCCGCCGACGGCTTCCGCGTGTGGCCATCTGTCTCTCAGAAACCCTCTGGCAGAGGGACCCAGCAGATGACTCGGGGGCTGTTCACACTCTGAAACCTGCTTGGAGTCAAAACACTGCTGGGGCGCCTCCGCGGCAAACCCAACCCAGACAGTCTTCCATGGTGGCCCCCGCAGTGGCGGGCACTCTGCCCACTCCCTGCCAGCCCCTGCCCGCTGGCCTCCAGGCCCGGCCGGGCCCCTGACCGGTCTCCTGACCCAGCATGCTGCTCCCCCTTGGGCCTGGCTTCCTTGCCGGCTGGGATTCCCAGGCCTCTCTAGCCCAGCCCTGCAGCAGGAGCCCCGAGGGAGGCTTGGCAGCTGCAGAGGCGAGTGGGCCACGCGTAGCCCGGAGGCCAGCAGGACCAGGAGCCCCTCACAGCGCAGCAGCCACAGCATCACAAGCCACTTCCACTCCTGGGCGACCTGGGGGCCCCCATCCCGGTCTGAGCTGCCCCTTATTGTGACCTCGGGCCCCCTGTGGTGGGCTCCCCCGGTGCCCCCAGATCCAGCCTCAGGGAGGTTCCAGATGCCGGCCAGGCCTCGGCGCCTCCACCCAGGATCACACACTCCTATCTCCGCACTTCCGCCCTCCATCCTGCTCCATGCCGCCTCTGCTTGTTATTCCAGCACATTCTGGGGCGATGCCTGCTGCAGTGGCGCAGCCGGTACCTCCACCCTACCCCCCACATGACCCACCAGCCCCTCCGCATTCCCTCCGCTCTGTGCCCTCACTGGCTGGAAGCCTGCCCGGCCCGAAGGGTCCTCACCTGGTGAGGGTGGGGTGTCGCCCTCACCTCCCTTCCACCCCAGCCCACCTGTGACTCAGCCCTGAAACCCTCACAGCTCTGTCCTCCCAGAGGGAGCCGGTGACTTGGTTCTGATGGTGCCTGGACCCAGCCCCGGCATGTTCAGAATCCTTGTCCTTTAACCTGCCTCCACCTGTGGTCGCCTCTGCCTCCCTGCCTGACCCTGCAGGCCCTGCGGAGCAAACACTGCTGCCTGCAGGAGTGCCCCGGGGCCCTGAGGAACAGAGACCCGAGCCTCCTGTGGCCCCAGCGAGGGTTCCTCGGCGGGAGACAGTGAGCCCAAAGCTCTGGCTCTCGAGGGGTGGACAGAGTCCGGCTGGCGTTGACGGGGTGCCCCTCTCTACCAGCTTCCACAGTCCTTGAGAGCAAAGACGGTCCCGGCAGTGGAGCAGAGGGCATGGGTGGGGCATCCAGTCTCCAGGGAGCCACTGTTGGGTGGGGAGGAGCCCGAAGTGGGCTCCGGACCCCTGCGGGGAGCATGTCCCCTTCCAGTGGGGGCGGCTGGTTGATCTGGGCACAGGGGCAGGAGTAGCCCCATCTGGTGCTGACCTCAAGGCCGTGCCTCTGGGGGCATTTTGGCAGACCCACCTGGACCTGGGCGACAGCCTGATTTCCTGCAGCCGTGACCCACAAGGGTGGCAGCTCTCTCAGTCGTGACTTACCAGGACACAAACCCAGGCCATTTAATGTGCAGGCAGCCCCAAGTCCCGGCAGGGCCAGAAGCAGACCGTGGCTGGGGATGAAAGCTGCATGCTGGTCCCTGGGGCCCCGCTCACTGTGAGCTCCTGAGAGGAGGGAAGTCCCCACGCCCCACTGGGTGGAGTGCTCCTTGGCCTAGGACCCCGTCCCATGTCTGTTGCCGTGGGGGCGGACTCTGGGCAGAGAGAGGCCAGACGGGCACCCAGGTGAGCTGGAACACATTCCTCCTGCTTCCCCCAGGGTCCCCAGAGGCGACCTCCCTCCTGCACAGGTGTCTGTCACCCTTACCCTCTAGGACATCTTTGCCATGTGCAGTGAACCCCTGGACAATGTTGCGTGCCACATCGCCGGATTTGGGCTGTATACAGACCGAAGCATGTGGCATGACGCCTTCCCTAGCCGTCAGCGAGTTCCTCGTCCCTCGATAGTATGTGTCTAGGCTGCCCTTCAAGGTGGCAGTGAGGGCAGTTGTCTCTTGCACGCTGTGTACAGTTCTGTCACTGACCCTTACACACAGCCCTGGAGACAGGAGAGCGTCGGGAGCATTCCATGCAAGTGTCCTGGCATGTGCGGGCATCTCCATGGCACAAACCCGAGCCGGGGACCACCCCCTCCCCTGCTTCCATGATTCCACCAACTCGGGGGGCAGAGCCAGGGCTGGAGGCACGCCCCGGGTGACAGCAGGTGGCCATGCCGGTGAGTGCACGCGTTCTCAGTTAATTTATCCTAAATATTTGTACGTTTCTTGATTATTGCAGTTGCATCCCCAAGATAATGCCCCCCTCACCACGTAGAAGGCGCATGTGCTCTGAGGGCCCCTCCCACACTGGGGTCAGGGCACAGCACCGTAGCGAGGCGGCGTGGGGGCTCAGAGGACCTCGGACAAGGCTGGGTACATGGGGCTTCTCCAGCCAGCCAGGAGGAAGCACCCTGCAGACTGCTAACTTTTGCAAAATAGAGTAAAAAAGAACAGCTAGAAAAAGAAAACGAAAAAGGAAAGATATACCAAATACAAGACCGTTTTTATTGTTACATTTAACAGTCAACTCACTTCGTCTGAGAGGCGTTGGCATCTGTGGACACACTCGGTGCTGAGGTTTGTCCCACTGCGGGCAGGGACAGGTGGTTCTCCTGGGGGGCTGGCCTCCACCCACTCTGCGAGGCTGCGCTGCATGGGACATTGAGGCACCTGTCGGCCGCTCACTGCCTGGCTGCGTCTATGAGGGATGAAACAAGCTGGGCACCAGCTCAGCCTCTGAAGACCCCATGGGTACCCTAAGCCATGGTATCTGTCCCCGAAGTTCCTTTTGGGTGGGAGTGCTGGGGGTGCAGGGACACAGGGTTCCAGTCACCCAGGGCCAACCCTGACCAGACGGCAGGAACCAGGGTCTGCAGCTGGATGCAGATGGCAGGCAGATCATTCTGGGGAAGTCCCTTTCTTAAACCACATACTGTCCTGGGCTGAACAGGCCCCCCTAAAAATTCATGTCAACTCAGAACGTCAGAATGTGACCTTATTTGGAAACAGGGTCTTTGCTGATGTAATCGAGTGAGGGTGAGCTCACACTGGAGTATGGTGGGCCCTCGTCCAATGACAGCATCCTTGTAAGAGGAGGGAAGTCAGCCCCGAGACGCAGGGAGGACAGCCACGTCTCAGTGGAGGCAGAGACTGGAGCCACATAGCCGCAGGCAGAGGGATGCCTGGGGCCACCAGGAGCTGGAAGAGGCAGGGAGGACCCTTCCCTCAGGCCTCCAGAGTGGGCAGGGGCCTGAGGATGCCCTGATCTGATCCCTGATTCCAGCCTCTAGAACCGTGAGAGGCTCAGCATCTTTCTCTGCCCCCCAGCCCGTGGCCTCTGTCAGGGCAGCCTTGGGAGCTGAGCCTGGCCCCTAATTCTCGGGAGCTCTCCCACGGACGGGGTTCTCCATCTCCCGAGCATGTCTGACGTCCCCTTTCCACTGCTCGCCAGGCTGATGGTGACTGCCATCTTCCCTAGGGACCCACCCTCTGTTCCCAAAGGCCCTGCTGGACACCCGGCCGCTCAGGCCCACCCCGCCTAGCCCGCACACCCCTCATGTCTTCTCTGAACGGGGTCTTCCCTGAACGGGCCTGGCCTTTCGGTGGGGAGGCGAGGCCTCCACTTGAGGACTGGCCCCTGATTGCTCTGGCATTTCAGTGACGCTGTGCCCCAGACCGAGGGAAAACTCTAGAAAAACTCCCCACCAAACTCCTCTTCTGCAGAGTTGAGGGGGCGGGAAGTCTGTAACTTTCCTGCAAACGTTATTCTGCCCCTGCCAGGTGGGCTGAGATGGCAAAGGTTGACGACAAAGGTCCTGGGAGTCCCCACAGCTGCGGGGGAGGGTAACTGGCACCCCCCCACCCAATGGGGAATAGCAGCAAAGCTTCACACAGTCCCCAGGGGCGGCCTCTGCCGCTGCGCGCAGGTCCCACCGGAGCCACATGAAAACCACAGAAAGACAAGCTGGAGTCACCGGCGCCCTCGGTGGAAAGGACACCCCGTAGTGTCTCCCCCTCCCTCCCTGTACAGCCAAGAAAAGACAGGGCCTGTGCACCCCAGCAGCAGAACACAGTCCCCAAGATCCCCACAGGCTGGGAAGTCAGAGATCAGAGGAGAGGTCGCCGCGGGGTTATGACTCTGGGGAGTCCCTGGGGGGGACCAGGGGCTCCCTGTGGTGCTGGGCGTGCTCTTGGGGAGACTCATTGACACGCATGGTGATGACACGGGTGTAGACATGCAAAGAAGACCTGAGCATAAGACAGGATTTGTGTCTTTCATGGTATGTCAGCTTTACCCCATTTTTAAAGACTTTCAAAAACGTTATTCTGGGCACGTGCTTTGAACAGACTGTAACCCCACACCAGGAGGACCTTGGATGTGGAGCTGGCAAGATGGGGCTGCCCGGGGCTATCGTCTCCCTGCGGCTTCCTCTCCGAGAGGCTCCCGGGAGCAAAGCCGAGTCGGCAAGGCGGTCTGCCCGCTGAGCAGGTGTTGGCTGCCTGGGTGGCACTTCCTGTGCTGAGGCTCGGGGCTCTGAGCCCTCATGGCACACAAGGACTTAAGGACAGTGACCACACAGCCCAGTTGGCCGGGGAGGTGGCCTTAGGAGGGAGAGCCAGAGGCCACAGAGTGTGCTCCAAGGTACACAGGGCCCTCCGTCTGGGACTGTAAGAACAAAGAAGGGTCTAGGGCAAGGCGACAGGGACAACCCCAGCAGAGAAGCTGAGGGAGGGGTGGAGACAGCGCGAGATGACCAGAGACCACATGCTGGGTGGTGCTGGGGGGACTATGGGAAAGGGGGGCCTGGCATGAAGACCCCCTGCCCAGCCCTGTGGGGGTCCTAGCAACCCCAGAAGCCCTGCTAAGACCCTGGCATGGGCCCCACTTCCCTGAGACTCAGCTTCCCCATCTTTAAAGTGAAGCCTGGCGCCTGCCTCCGAGTGCAGTGAAAATTCAATTACGGAAGCCACAGAGGCGCTCAGCACAGCGCCCAGCGCAGGGCCGGGACCCAGAGTGGACTCTGCCGTGGGACTGCCTCAAAGAAATCTTAGCAAACACAGGAAGCCAGCCCACCCTGCAGCCATGGGGCCAGGAAGCCCGCCCTTTACCAAGTATTTGGGTATTTTTTTCTCTGTGCTAACAGCCCAGACGGAGCCACAGCCTCAACCTCTGTGTGCTGATAACACCAAGCTGGGGCGCCGGGGCCATGCAGGGGACGGTGCCGGCCTGAGGCTGCAGCCTGGGTCTGGATGCCTTTCTAATTCAGGGCCTCCTCGCGGCCTGGCTCCATAAATGGTCAAATGCAGCCTGACAGCACAGCCTCCTATCAGCTCTGGGCTCCATACTGCCACACAGCCCACATGCCCCGTTCCCCAGGAGACGCCCGCAGGTGGGCAGCGTCACTCCCACCCGCCAAGCACACACTGTCCCCGTCTCGTGTCCTGAGGAGCCGGAAGCAGCTGCTTCCTCCCAGCCTGAAAGCTGCACCTCGGGCTGCACTCGGCTCCCCGAACCCGCCCTCCGCTGCCCTGCAGTTCGCCAAGGGAGCTACCCTTCCCATATAAAAATTTCACCTCCATTTCCTTGTAAAGAAGAAACATTTCTGACATCAAGGAAGATTCTAATTTGAAAAGCAAGTGATTCATCTCCCGGTGCCACACGGCAGACGCAGGTGTTACCAGCCTGGGTGGGGCGCCCGAGCTGGGGGCCTGGGGTCCTCTGGGAGGGGCAAGAAGGCAGCGATGCTGGCCCCCACCTCTGTCCATCCCATCTGCTTCCACACACCGCCCTGCCATAGCTGCTTGCAGCCCCTTCTCTGTCGGTTTCCCCATCTTTTGGTTTGGTGATAATCAGAGTTCCCATCCGGGGACGCCACCCTCTGTGTGATGGGAAGGAGAGGAGACCCTGTGTCCGAGTCCTCCTGGGGGGAAAAGCAAAGATGCTGGGACCAGCCCCCAGCCCCACCTGTCAGGAGGTCTCCAGTCCCAGCGAGGAGGCCCCACATGTGGCTAGGATGCCCCAGACCCCAGAGACTGAAGGAAGTGGAAAGGAGGGCCTCCAGTCCTAACTAAGGGCTCAGACCCCCCCAATGCACATCCAGGCACGTCCCCACCCCCCAGGCCTGGTTCTAGGTCTGCCCACTGCAAGAAGGCCCCCAGCAAGGACGCAGTCAGAGGGGCTGTGTCCCAGGCTGGGCTCACGCTCAGTCCTGCTGCCCCAGGGGTAGATCCCGCCCCTGGTCCACGTGCTGTGGAGCCTTCAGAGTGTCTGTAAGGCCCCTTCCTTGGAGGGCAGCTGCTGAGGGGCTGCTGTGGGACTGGGGAGCCTCCCGGCAGCAAACGCGTAGCTGGGACGCTGATATGGGGACGAGATCCTGGCTTTGAAGAAAGCCCTTTCCACCCTGTCCACGTGGGGGTCTCCCGGTGCCCCCGAGCCAGCGGCCCCCTCCTGCAGGCTCTGGAGGGCCCCCCTGCCTGCATCTGGTCTCGCATTTCCTCTGTGACCTCCAAGTTCCCCCTGGGGAACCCTGTGCAGGCAGTGGGCAGCATCTGGCACGCAGGAGGCGCCGTTTCTTCCACACTCGCGTGTCCTCAGCCCAGATCTTCCAGTGAAGTTTCCCCAGCAAGTGGCTTCCCCTGCCCCCTCCACCCTGCCAACGTGGTTCCTGGGCCCCCACCCTTCCCTTCTCGGCCTCTGCTCCTGGGTCTGGGGCGTGCATCCAGCCATCCACGCTCAGGGAGGCCACCTCCTCCCTCACTTGCAACCACCACAAAGCTGCCCGGGACCTTGTTCTACCCTTTCCAAAAGTCCTCAGGACCTGCCTGCCTACGGAGCTCCCCAAACGCCCTGTGAGCTCTCCCAGGCCCCTCCTCTCCTGGCTAATAATGTCCCACACGGTGCTGCCTGCCTGGCCCCAAAAGAAAAGGGCCCTGGAGTGAGTTCTGAACACAAACTCACTGAAAGTGGTCCCCTGCTCCCCCCGCCGTCTGCCCCTCCTTGGACCCTCCCCTTGGGCAGGGGAAACCTGCCGGGGCCTGACCTTTTCTTCCTGAAAGAGCCTCAGGCTGGGAGGAGAAGGATCCACCCTTGGCGGTTGAAGCATTCAGCAGGAATCAGCCCTCAGGGACCGAGACCCTGCGACCAGCCCTGCCTCACAGGTGCCGGTCCTGGGCAGGCTCCCTTGCTCAGGCCGTGCTGCTCCCAAGAAGCCAGGATGAGCAGCTAGCAGTGGGCCCTCCAACACGCAGAGTGCCGGCAGCTCTCTGGCCAGGCCTCTCCTGGTGTCTCCCGCCCCTGAGGCCGGCACCCAGCATCCAGGCCCCCCGTACAGCCATCCCCTCTTCAGGAATCTGGGTCATGGCTGCAGGAAAGGGGCTACCCAGAGCAGGATGTGGACGGAGGGGCTGCAAAAGCTGGAGAGAATCCACAAGACACTATTTAGCCACCTGCCCTCGATTCTAACTCTCAGTGACAAGACTCTTTGCTTGGCCAAACTTTATGAGGCTCTTGAACCTTCTAGACCACTTGCACACTTCCCTGCAAAATCCAGTTTTAGCAAGAACACTGCTAAGTGACTTCAGCCAGAACTGCCCCACCCCATATCTGATCATCCTCATCAGAACAACCTGCTCATCCTCCGGCACCCAGGTGATGACTGATCACCCCGCCTCCCCTCAGCCAGAATCCTGTGAGGCCAGTTTAGCCAGAATCCGCCCCCGCCTTGCTGTTTCTTCTTAGTGATGTTCCATCCGCGGACCCCACTCTGCTCCTGGGCCATCAACTCCCATTCGCTGGGGCTGTATTCAGAGTGGAGCCCAGTCTCTCTCCACCACAGCGAAATCCCACTGCCCTGGTCCCAGCACCCACCGCACTGGTCCTGAGTAGTCAGTCCCCTTCCGGTCTTTAGCGAAGGTCATTGAATAAATTTCCTTTCACGGCAGGCACACCCTTAAATGCAGACACGTGTGTCCTGGGAGGATTACGAACGCTCCCCCGGCCCTGTGCATCGGGGGTCCCGGGAGACCCACCCAGACCAAGCCCCTCTCAGGGTGGGAAGAGTGTGGGGCAAGAAGAGGAGGCTCGGCCCAGGACGCTGGCCTCGGGCTGGCTCGTGCAGGGGGTGAGCGCTTAAGACAGCCTCATCTTCCACTTCAAGTGTGGTCTCCATCTTGTTGGTCAGTTTATGAAAGTCAAGCCTATTGACTCAGTCAGGGTCCTGGCAGGAAAGAGGCCAGGGCACAGACAGAGATAGGGATGGCTCCAGGGGTGTGTGGCCCCAGGCTGTGGGGGGGGGGGTCCCGGAGCACCTCCACCCCAGCCTGGAGAACACCCAGGCGGAGCAGGAGGAGAGCTGGGCTGTGTAGGGGTTGGGGGACACGGCCAGCCCGCAACCCCAATTCCCCTCTGTCTGCCTCCAGTTGGAGGAGGCAACCTCTGCTAAACCTGGCCCGAGGCAGGGGCCAGGGCTCTGTCTACTGGGGCCACAGGGAGAGTGGAGAGGGCACCGGAGCTCCCAGGACAAGGGGAGGGGCCACCCCAACCCGTCAAACATGTCGAGGAAGAAGAGGAGGAGCTCACACCGCCCCAGCGTCAGCCCCACGCCTGCACCAGCCTCACACGAGCTTGGGGGCCTTTGAGGGTCAATGTCTGCACTACAGATGTGAGCACGCATGTGTGTGTGCAGGACCTTCGACCGCAGCCTCCCATGCACCCCTGGAAAGGTGCTTTGCCTCTCTCCCTCACTCACCACGTGCAGGGCAGTGGGTACCAACAAGCACGTGCACCCCACATCTCTCTGCTTCTGCAGCCCTGAATGACCAAGGCCCCCCAGGTGGGCTCCAGCCCTCCAGGCACCTCCCCAAGCCATGGTGCCCACCACAGGGTCTGGCCTCAGGGCTCCTCCAGGGCGGGCCAAGTCCCTGGGCTCCTCCCCTGCCCACAGGGGGTGAGGGGCACAGCACTGACCGGCCCCTGGGCCACTCGTCTGAACTCTGAATCCTCCTAGACGGTGATCCCAGCCGGGCAGTTAGCTTCAGCGAGCCGAGTACTTACAGGACGTCACCAAACACAAGGTCCGAGCCCACGTTCCAAGACCTCAGCGCTGCTGACAACGTTCTCCTGAGTCCATGAACCTCTTGATGGTTCTCATGGCCTCCTCCTGTGGACGGGGCGGGGCCGGCAGGTTCGGCACCTGCACGCACATCTGGCTCGACTCCTCATGCCCGCCCTGCAGACCCTCAGCCCTCTCCCTCTTTCCTGCCCACCCCTCTGGAGACGGGGCCTCTGGTCCTGGCCTCCCCTGTGGAAGAATGAGGGTGAGTGAGGGGCTGGGTCAGCAGCATGGCAGTGGGGGAGCCCACGGCCTCCACAGAGGGAGGCTCCTGAAGGAAGCGGCCGGGCAGCGCTGGCACCATGCCACATCCCTGCCAGAGCAATGGGGCCAGCATGGCCAACCCATCCAGTGGTCCCCGTCTGGCTGAGAGTCCCCAGAAGGCAGCACCCTCTTACTGGGAAGTCAGGCAGGGCTCTATGCAGGAGCTGACACTCACAGGGCTCCCACAGGCCTGTGTGGACCCCCAAGAGCCAGGAGGCCGCCTGCTGACGGTCCCTCTTAGGGTCTGGATCGTGGGCAGCTCAGCACGGCACGGAGTGCTTCCAGGCTGTGGTGTTCTCATGTTGCTGAGGCCTGAGCTCCCAGGAGGAAAAGCACCACCTTCCAAGCCGTGGGGCGGAACACTGGTGAGGCTCAAACCCTGGAGGGGACGGCCCCCAGACAGAGGCACGGACAGTGATCTTACAAACGTAAGAGTAATCTGAAAACCTTATACTTTAGTTAGAGAAAGGGCGTTTGAACATTTCCTGTTTAAGACACAGACCCCCTGAGAAGATATATAAAGGAATTGGGCTGGGTGTGGTGGCTCACGCCTATTATCCCAGCACTTTGGGAGGCTGAGGCGGGTGAACCCAGGAGTTTGAGACCAGCTTGGGCAACACTGCGAGACTCTGTCTCTACAAAAAATTTAAAAAAGCAAAAAACCCCAAAATTAGTCGGGTGTGGTGGCGTACCTTAGTCCCAGCTACTCAGGAGGCTGATGGGGGAGCCTTGCTTGAGCCTGGGAGGTCAAGGCTGCAGTGAGCTGAGATGGCGCCACTGCATTCCAGCCTGCGTGACAGAGGAGATCCTGTCTCAAAAAAAAAAAAGACTTGGGAGAAGCCCCACTGGGTCTCACAGCCACGCTCTCCTGGGCTTTGTGGTTTTCACACTGTGGGATGCACCAGGACCAGGAGTGGGCAGCCATGGGTGTGAGGGTCTCCCATGGGCCGGCGACCACATGTGGCTTCGGGAGGGGGGGCCCCACAGGCCTGTGACCATGTGTAGCTTCTGGGGGGGCTCCAGTTTATTTTTTGCGATTATAACCAGCCCGATTTCCCAGGGTCTCCCTACGGGTGCGGGGCAGGGGGAGAGACTCCAGAGGGGGCTGCGGAGTCACCGGGAAACGCAGGTGAGGGAGGCCTGGGCTGGAGGCGGTGGCTGCTCCTCACGGGGTCAGGGGCCTCCTTCGGCCGCCATTGCCTTAGCAGCGCCGAGTTCTTTCTGGGGCAATCACCACTGTTGGTTTCATCTCCCAGCACTGCCCAGTGGCCGCAGCGCCTCCTGCCCCGACGCTGCACCCCTTTCGGCGGTCATTTCCTTCCCTGGGGTGGAGGCAAGTGTAGAGTCAGCTCTTAGAGAGAGGCCAGCCACCTGCAGAGTGGGAACCCTCCTGGGCCCCCTTGCCCTCCCCCAGTCCTAACCTGTCCCTTCCCCCATGAGCCTGTGCCCCCGCCAGCAAGGGCATCCATCCCACACTCTGGGCCTGGCCGTCTCACACCCCACACTCTGGGCTGATCTTCAAAGGGAAGCTGCTGTTTAAATATTTAATCGTCCTTGGACTGCCTGGATTTTCATTAAGACCCTGAATCAAAAGAGGGGAAAAAAGGCATTTTAAAGATGGCTGAAGGCCGGGTGCAGTGGCTCACACCTGTAATCCCAGCACTTTGGGAGGCCGAGGTGGGCAGATCACAAGGTCAGGAGTTCAAGACCAGCCTGGCCAACATGGTGAAACCCTGTCTCTACTAAAAATATAAAAATTAGCCAGGTGTAGTGGTGGACACCTGTAATCCCAGCTACTTGGGACGCTGAGGCAGGAGAATCACTTGAACCCGGGAGGCGGAGGGTGCAGTGAGCCGAGATCACGCCACTGAACTCCAGCCCAGCCAACAGAGTGAGACTCTGTCTCAAAAAAAAAAAAAAAAAAAGAAAGAAAAGAAAAGAAAAAAAAGATGGCTGAAGCCTCGAAACACTGGGTTAGTGATGCTTGTGTTCTCAGCCCCGCAGGGCTGCGGCACTTCCACCTCCAGCTCCGCCTCACACTGCTCCTGGGGGTTCCCTGTGCTCTGGAGGCAGGGCTGTGCGCGGCAGAGTGGGGCACCAGCCGGGCCTGAGACCCCGCCTGCCCTCCAGGACCTGCTGACCCCACTAGGCCTTCGGTCCTGCCTTGCCCAATGGCCGACTGAACAAGCCCCTGTGGGCCCTGCATGGCCACGCCTCCAGGAGGCTACTCCACGGTGGGGTCAGGGGGCGACTGCCACCCTCCCCATCTCTGGGAGGGACACAGCTCCCACCCCACATGCACCCGCCTTGGATGGGGAAGGAAGGGGTGCCCCCTTCAGTGTGTGAACCCCCAGCACTTCCCTCTGTGGGGACCGCATGTTTTCTGTACAGAAAGAACTTTGCTCCCCAGGGATATTTTGCTGAAACAGCTCGTAAGGGATGGCGCCTGGCTGGTGCCTCTGCCCGCTATGGGGAGCGGGAGACAATATAGGAAGCTCCGTACTCTCTGATCGATATATCGGTAAAATGAACACTGCTCTAAAAATAGTCTTTTAACTTAAAGGAGGAGAATAATTAGGCCAAGGGCTGGGCCATTTTCTGAACAAATCTAGTTTTGTGGGTTCCCAGCTGCCTGAGTCCCCTCCCAGGGTAGGGGCGACCTGCCCTGGGCAGTCTGTGCCCGGGGCTCTCAGAGCCACCAGTGTGTCCAGGCTCTCCCCAGCTCTCCGACTCCTGATTGGACCCAGGGCAGCCTGCCAGGCCGGCAGTGGGCGGGTATTTGCTTGCATTTGCTTTGACAAATCACCACTCTTCGTGGAGGCTCCAGGAGCGTGATTTACTGGGCGTGTGATGACTACAGCTCCCGTAGCCAGGCCTGCCTATCAACCAGTGCTTTTGGCTTTCACTGAGGGGTGGACTTCACTACGGGGCATTGCCAGCTGATCGGACCCCAAGTCCTAAAGCAGAGCCACCGTATCCACTCCACCTGCCCATGGGAGCTCCGTGCCCAGCGGTGAGCCCAGAGGGACGACGACCTCCTGTAGAGGGGTCCCCACCAGTCCTAGCAGCCAAAGGTGCCCTAAGAGTGAAAGGGCATACCAGATTGTCCTCCTGACAGGAGTGACCAGGGCAGGAGAGCTGCTATTTCTGGCCTACGGCCCATTTTTCAGAGTAAATTCATTTTCTAGGCAGATGCACACACTCTCTCACATACATTCCTACAACTCTTTTCTCCAGATCATTCCTTCAGCCAGCTTTTTCTCAGCCGGGATTCCAGAAAATAATAAAGTCTTGCAAAATGCTCTTGAGTGGCTGTCCTCGGTTCACCAAGGGGGGTGGGAGCCAGGCCCTTTCTAGGTACTGGGGGAAAGAAGGTAGTTTCGTGGGGTCTCCAGCACCAGCTCCACTCCTTCACTCCCTCCCAGTTCACTAGTGCGAAGGGATATGCCAGGCCTCTCCTCTAGGACAAAAACTAGTGTTTCTCTTGGATTCACTGAAACAAGCTGGGCTGCCCCTTCTTACAGATGGGGCTTGGGGCCTGTGGAGGGGAAGGGCCTGCGAGGTCCTGTTGGTGATGACCAGGCCAGCCGAGAGCCCAGGGAAGTCCCTGTCCTCAGTCTGTGTCTTGATGTCCTCCCACCCGGTCACACAGGAACTCACTCTAGGTCGCAGGGCTGCAGCGGGTTGTATTCAACCCAGTGGCCCCCACACACTCCTTCAAGGACCAGCCTCCCATGCCCAGTTTCTGCCACTTCCTATCTGGGCCTGTGCCCGGCAGCAGGACACCCCTTTCCACAGGCAGAGCAGCCCCGCACTCTAGTCCATTGAAAAGCCTGGTGAGATGCCAGGCCAGGCCATGAGCGTGGAGCCTGGCGGTGTGTGTCAGGAGGAGGTGGTGGCAACCTTGACGGTGGTGGTGCTGACTCGAGAAGCCTGACTCACAAGGACTCCAGAGGGAGCAACTGACATGATGTGTCTCCTGATGGGAGGCTGGCCCAACTGTGAGGGCATCTCCACCACCTCACCATCATCGTCAGAGCCACAGGATTTGGGGGACAGAGGAACATGGTAGACAACACTACACAGACGGCCAGCAGAATCCAGAGTGTCGGAAGTTCTACAGGACAAAGGACCAGGTTTCTTCAACAGATAAATGAGAATGATGGGGGAGGCGGACGGAAGCTCTCGGCATTCCAGAGGGACTTCAGAGTCACAGCGAGCCTTGGACTTTGTACTCAAACAAACCAACTCTGAAAAGACAGGAGACAACCAGGGAAATTTCAACACTGCTAGCAGATTATCACAAAGAATTCGTGGTTCATTTTTTAGGTGTGATAAGGGTAGTACAGTTATGTTTTTGTAAGAGTCCCTATTCTGTACAGCCACCCACTGAAGCATTTTTCTGATGAAATAAGGTCAGGGGTTGCTTTAAAAGAATCCAGGGAGAGGAGGGGTGAGGGACAGTGGGCTGGAGGAGGGAAGAAGGGTGACAGGTCAGACGGGGCTGCCATGATACTGCTCCCTCTCAAGTTCTTGATGTTTGGAAAAAATGCATGATAAAAAGTTAAAGGTATATGGCCCAAACTTAACAATAATTACAAAACCAAGCCTGTCCTTACAGTAGGCTAAACTCTTTCATGTCTTCTAACTCTAGCCCAGGGCTCAAAAACAAAAGGGAGGATCACAGGCCCCAGGGAGGTGCAGGAGGAAAATATTAATACTTGTCCTTCTTTCAAAATCTCATCTTTAAAAGTATTGAAGATGCCTATATTCTACAATCTATGTAATATTTCACCATTAGCTAGTCCATTTGACAAGCGTTAAAAAACCAATGTGTCAGGCTGGGTGTGGTGGCTCACGCCTGTAATCCCAGCACTTTGGGAGGCTGAGGCGGGCGGATCACCTGAGGTCAGGAGTTTGAAACCAGCCTGGTCAACATGGTGAAACCCCATCTCTGCTAAAAATACACCAATTAGCTGGGCGTGGTGGTGTGTGCCTGTACTTCCAGCTACTCAGGAGGCCGAGGCAGGAGAATCACTTGAACCCGGGAGGCAGAGATTGCAGCGAGCTGAGATCGCGCCACTGCACTCCAGCCCGCGTGACACAGTGAAACTCCATCTCAAAAAAAAAAAAAAAAATCAATGTGTGTACATGTATCGGGAGTGTGCACTCAGACTCTTTTGATTGTTAAAGGATGGGTTTCACAAAAGCTTGGAGACCACGCGTCTAGAACCCTGCCCTTGTAGGCCCAAAGCTACGCACCCTGGTGGACTTCCATGAGCTGTGACCACCAGCCACCACGATGGTATGCCCAGCTCACCCTGGTCCCAGCTAGCTCTGACCCCTGCCCTGCCGGCATCGCCCTGAGATTCTTCCGCAAATTACGGTCTTCTCAGACTCTCTGTTGCCCCTGGAGTCTCGGTGCTGGGTTCTCAACAGGCAGAACCACAGGGCTGCATTTCGGGTTGTCTCTGAAAAATGACCTGCCAATAGAAAGTTGGGGACGAAAGCCCTCCAACAGTATGTCCAAGCGACCCCCAAGAGAAACCACAGTGGGGTGCTGGAGGATCCCCAACGAGGCACCCCTGACCTCCCTGCTGTTACTTCCACCCACATCAGAGTCCTGAGGCCTCTTCTGATTTCCTACTTGGACGTGCCTGAAATGCCGCTTCCAAAACCCGCATTCCCATGGTTGGAGAGGCCACAAGGGAGGGCCCTTGTGGTATTTTTTCAGGACCCAAAACCACGAAGATGCCAAGAATCACAACTTTCACACAAAGGACACACTTTCTTTGATGGAATCTTCAGATCACACATCACAAAGGCAGCACGCCATCATTCTTTGAAATGTCCCAAAACACGTAAAGAATGTTCCGCTGCAGATCCAGCTTGTTTCACGGGTGTGTGGCCTCCTCTTCCGAAGTCATTTCGTTCTTTGGGGTCTTTGACACGCTCTGGCAGCAAGCGCGGAGAGGTGGAGAACGGGCAGCGTTTGTGCTGAGAGTGGGCTGAGAGCGCGGCCCTGCCCACTCCAGCCTGGGGCATCCCATCTCGGCCAGGTTCTGGGCTTTGCATTCTCATTTAATTCTTCCCAGGCAAGAGCACAAGCAAACAAGCAGAAGGAATTCAGAGAAACAGCTGCAGGCCCCAGCTCAAAGGCCAACACCAAAAGTGAACACCTCTGGGCGCTCTTGCCTTCAAGAAGGTGGGGAGGTTCAGAGAAGGCAGCATCCACCCCTCGCAGGGAACCTCAGTTCCCGGTCTGTGGTCCCGTGAAGGACGTCAGTCTGGCAGATTGGAGCACACCCCTTCTGTTTAACCCCTCTGAAAGCTTCCTTGAATGTGCCAGTCCCGCCCGCTGGAGCAGGAAGGAAAACAGAAGGCCTAGGACACTAGAGGGGTCCCGAGCTTTCCAGAGCTCTGGCCACCAGCAGGTCTGACTGTTCAGGGCCAGACACACACCGACCACATCCTGACCTCAGGATGGCCCGCGGAAGTACCTGGCATTTCTTCTTAGCCAAATCCCTTCATTAAAAGACAGGTGAGGGTTCCAACACCGCACTCTTCATTCTCAAAACTCTTATTTCAGGGCTGAAGCCCAGATGTCCAGCCCGTGGGAAATCCCCTTAGCCTGAGCTTGGCACCCAGAAACTGGAGACTAAATGTGCAGGGACTGGGGTCTGAGTCCTTCCGCAGGGATGGGGATGGGGGCCACAGTCCACACACACCACACCACATACCTCACACACATCACACACCACACACCAATGCCACACCACACACGCCCTGCACTCACCACATACACACCAAACACCACATACCGCACACACCACACACCACGCATCACACCACGTCACACACACACATCACATATCACACACACACCACATGCCATACCACCCACACACTACACACCCACATCACATCACACACACACCACAGGACATATATCCCACACACCACACGCCTCACAACACACATCATACACCACACACTACACACCTCACACACACCATATACCACACATACCACATCATATATCACACAATCACACACTACACATCACACACCACACATATATACAACACACCTCATACTACACACAAGGCACCACATATCTCACACACACCATATATCACACACATCACACACCACATACTTCACACACATCGCATACCCACCACACACTACACACCACATACCTCACACACCTCACACACACATATGCACTATATATCTCACACACAGCACACACCACACACACCCACATACCTCCCACACACACCATACACAATCACACACATCTCAACTCACACATACATAGCATACACCACATACCTTACACCCCCACACACCACACACTACATAGCTCACATATACACAACACACACTTACCTCACACACACGCCACACACACTCCACATCCCTCACACACACAACACATACACACATCACACAGTATATATCACACATACACAATACATACCTCACATACACACCACATACCTCACACAACCATACACTACACACATACATCGCACACTACCTACTTCACACACATACTGCATACCTCACACATTTCACACACACACCACACACCTCACACACCTTATACACAGTGCACACACACCACACCCCTCACACGTTTCCTTGCAGAGCCGTCTCCACGCACCCACACTGCTGTTCCCATGAGTCCCCACGAAGGCACACACCTCCAAGGCTGTCCACCCTGTTCCCGTGTGGCTCTGTGCTCCCCAAATTCACCCCATTTCCCCCGCAGCCCGGCCCCCACCCTCTGCCCCCCTGAGACCAGGGCCATCAGCACAGCCTCTGCTGCCACTGGCCTTGTCCCCTGAGCCCGCCATGCACCCCCGTGTTGGCTGTGTCTCCCTCTCCCTCCACTGGACAGGATGGGGCTCCCCAGCTCCTCACAGCTACCCCGGCCACCAACTTCTACTGGAGGCGTGTCTGCCTCCCCCGCGTCCCCCACCCCAGCTCCTCACAGCTACCCCGGCCACCAACTTCTACTGGAGGCGTGTCTACCCTCCCCCGCGTCCCCCACATTGCCTGGCGCCCACCCTGCCACTCACTCACTGGCTCCTAGCCCAGTTCTTGAAGTCACTGCCCGCACAGTCCTGGAACTGGTTGTCACCTACCTGTCCCTCACGTTCGGTCCCCCTAGAGCCCGAGCCACCGCCCGCCTTCCCGCCTCCCCCAGGACTTGTGAGGAGACTGCAAGGGTGGGACAGACCCCAGAAGGCACGGCAGAGGGGACGCGGGAAAGTGCTGGAGTGTGTGTGTGCGTGAGCCTGTGCTGTGTGTGGAGTGTGTGCGGTGTGTGTGTGCCTGTGTGGTATGTGTGTGTGGTGGGTGGTATGTGAGGTGTGTTTGGTGTGGGTGGTGTGTGTGATCGGTGGTGTGTATGTACACAGTGTGCAGGGGGTGTGCTGGGTGTGTGTGTGGTGGGTGATGTGTGTGTGGTGTGTGATGTGTGTGTGGTGTGTGGTGTGTGTCTGATGTGCAGTATGTGTGTGCTTGTGTGGTGTGTATGTTTGGTGGGTGGTGTGTGGGGTGTGTGTGGTGTGTGGGTGGTGTGTGGAGTGTGTATGTGTGTGTGGGATGTGGGTGTGTGTGGCATGTGATATGGGTGTGTGGGGTGTGGGATGTGTGTGTGTGGTGGGTGATTGTGTGGTGTGTGGGGGCTGTGTTGGGTGTGTGTGTGGTGGGTGGTGTGTGTGTGGTGTGTGGGGTATGGTGTGTGGGTGGCTGGTGATGTAATGTGTGTGTGGTAGATGTGTGTGTGTGTGGTGGGTGATGTGTATGGTGTGTAGGGTGTGTGATGTGTGGGATGGGTGTGTGTGGCATGTGATATGGGTGTGTGGGGTGTGGGA
>NW_012107474.1:2330548-2342662 GCF_000951045.1 Mandrillus leucophaeus | reverse complement strand
GGTGTGTGGGTGGTTGGTGATGTGTGTGTGGTAGATGGTGTGTATGTGTGGTGGGTGATGTGTGTGTGGTGGGTGGTATGTGTTGTGCCTGTGTGGTGTGTGTGGTGTGTGGAGCGTGTGGTGGGTGGTGTATGTATGTAGTGTGTGGTGTGGTTTGTGTGTGGTGTGTGGTATGTGGGGTGCGGGGGATGTGTGGTGTGGTTTGTGTGTGGTGGGTGGTGTGTGTGTGTGGTGGAGTGTGTGGTTTGTGTGGTGTGTGGTATGTGGGGTGTGTGTGGTAGGTGGTGTGTGTGTGGTAGGTGGTGTGTGTGTGGTAGGTGGTGTGTGTGTGGTAGGTTGTGTGTGTGTGGTATGTGGGGTGCAGGGGATGTGTGGTGTGGTTTGTGTGTGGTGGGTGGCGTGTGTGTGTGGTGGAGAGTGTGGTTTGTGTGGTGTGTGGTATGTGGGGTGTGTGTGGTAGGTGGTGTGTGTGTATGTGTACCCATGTGTGCTCAGTAGGACCAGGAGGGGACAGGATCCCAACACGGAGCAGCACCTGCAGCAGGCAGAGGAGCCCTGGCCTCCAGAGTCACTGAAGTCGGGAGAACTTTTTAGGGGTCCTCAGAAGGGCCCTCCTCACCCATGGGGCCGCCCACCCTGCAGGACCTCATCCGGTGCTGGTGGGCTTCGGGCTGGTGACAGGCTCCTGGGTCTGTCACCAGGCAGGGATGGGGATGCCTGGGGGCCAGGCATGGGATGTTCCAGGCAGCCTGTCCCCTAGAGGGTCTGTGCCTCCCACCCAGAGACATCTCTGGAGCGGGGCCGCCAGGAGGGGCCGAGGAGAGTGCGGCCAAGCGCCCAGGCAGAAACTTTGGGCCTGGCAGGCGGCCTGTGATGCTGGCACCTGTGGCTTGAGGGGGTGGTGGACGCCTTGTGCCATCAGCCAAAGAGGAGGGGAAGGCAGGGGGATCCCAGGGGTGGTGCTGCCTGGAGCCCATGGTCAGCCTGAGGACCTGTGCCTGGGTCTGGGCAGGACCCTCCTCCGCCCTGACCTGCGCGTGAACCCGTTCTGTTCTGCGCACAGGGCATGTGTGTGATGCACAGGGACAGGGCCCGACCTGGGCAATGCCCACTCCCTTTCCTCCTCTGACTGCTGCTCTCCACGTCTCACCCTGCCTCTCCCCACATGCCCCTCCCCACGGGGAATTGCCTGTTCCACCTATTTTCCCAGCGCCCCAGGCCCCGCAGTCATCCTGCCCACGCCAGCCTTCTAAATGGGCTAACTGTCCACACTGTGCCTTCCCCTCCCCACCCCTGACGGCAGCACCCCCTCCACGTGGACCTGAGTCCCACTGGCTGGGATCCATCTATTGCATAGTTATTACCACAGTCATGAAATATTCTGAAGATAATCACGCAGGGAAGGACTGTGTCACCCTCTAAAGACATGTGGCTGGTGTGGGGAAGAGGAGGGGCAGACACAGCAGCAGCTATCCCCAGCATGATGAGTTGGATCGGACCCCAAAAGCGGTGGGGAGCCATGCAGGGTTCAGGCAGGTTGGAGGGGCCGGTCATCCTGCATGGAGTCTCCGAGCCCAGCGTCCTGTTTGCCTTTCTCTCTTACCTTCCAGCTCTGTCCGTGGAGACCCCTGCAGTGGGGCCAGTGAGCCTCCTGGCGGATCTGAGGGTCCCGAAAGCAGCAGCCACAAAGCACTGTGGGGCCAGAGACACTGCACCTGGGGCGGTGAAGCCCCCTCTCCCTGTTAGATCCTGGGGCCCCTGCGGGTCTCAGGCCATGGCCAGGACAGTTTGCAGTCAGCCAGGAGGCATGGGGCCAGCTGCCCAGCACCTCCTGCCACTTGCGTCCCTGACCCTTCCCATCCCGCCCCCGCTCCGACTCCATCTTTGATGTCTGGTTGCTGTCAGGGCTGCAGCCTCAGTGCTCCTGCTTCCCCTCTGCTCACACCCAGGCTGGAGAGCTTCCCCCCTTAGCCCTGGCACTGGCAGGAGGCTCAAACCACGGAAGGCCCTGTCCCACCTCAATTTTATGTTATTTCTATTTTTTGAGACAGGGTCTTGCTCTGCCACCCCAGGCTGGAGTGCAGTGGCGCAATCTTAGCTCACTGAAGCCTTGACCTTCTGGGCTCAAGCCATCCCCCTCCTCAGCACTTCCCGCCTCCTCTCCCCGACCCACCCAGCCCCCTGGCACCCCTGTGGACCGTGACCCCCTGAAGCCACAAACCCCGAGCTGAGCTAAACGTCCACCTGTACTGCTCGAGGTACGGGGCGCCCAGCACTCCAGAGCCCCGTTCCATTTCCACATCGCAAATCCTCGGGGCGCATTTCCTAGGAGATACAAGAAGTGCATCCACACGTCCCCAAGTCCTTTCGCTCAGGGAGTGCTGACTGGTGTCAGCCTTCCAGAAATGACTTTCTAAGCACTTCCATCCCACACAGACCTGCTTCCTGAAGCCCAGCCTCGTCTCTCTGTGCCTGTGTGTCATCCTTGCTGGCTCTTACACACCGCGAGGCAGGCTGTGTCTGCAGCCGCAGCCATCAGAGGCCTGGAGGTAGCGGAAGCAGCTCTGGTGTGCACTCAAAAGCTCCTTGCGGCTTGCTCCAGCCACTCACTTATCATATGGAGTAGAGGGTGTGAGTGTGGTGTGTGTGAGTGCGGTGTGAGTGCGGTGTGTGTGAGTGTGGTGTAGGTGTGAGCGCAGTGAGTGCGGTGTGAGTGCAGTGTGTGTGTGAGTGTGGTGTGTGAGTGCGGCGTGTGTGTGAGTGCAGCATGTGAGTGTGGTGTGTGAGTGCGGTGTGTGTGTGAGTGCAGTGTGTGTGAGTGCGGCATGTGAGTGCGGTGTGTGTGTGACTGCAGTGTTTGTGTGTGAGTGTGGCGTTTGTGAGTGCAGCCTGTGTGTGGTGTGTGAGTGCAGTGTGTGTGCGGTGTGTGAGTACGGTGTGTGTGTGAGTGTGGTGTGTGAGTGCGGCGTGTGTGTGAGTGTGTGTGTGTGAGTGCGGTGTTTGAGTGCGGTGTGTGTGTGAGTGCGGTGTGTGAGTGCGGTGTGTGAGTGCAGCGTGTGTATGAGTGCGGCGTGTGTGTGAATTCGGTGTGTGAGTGCGGCGTGTGTGTGAGTGCGGCGTGTGTGTGAGTACGGTGTGTGAGTGCGGCGTGTGTGTGAGTGCGGCGTGTGTGTGAGTACGGTGTGTGAGTGCGGCGTGTGTGTGAGTGCAGTGTGTGAGTGTGGTGTGAGTGCGGCATGTGAGGGCGGTGTGAGTGCAGTGTGTGAGTGCGGTGTGAGTGCGGCATGTGAGGGCGGTGTGTGAGTGCAGTGTGTGAGTGCGGTGTGAGTGCGGTGTGTGAGTGCAGTGTTTGTGTGTGAATGCGGTGTTAGTGCGGCGTGTGTGTGTGTGTGGTGTGTGAGTGCGGTGTGAGTACGGTGTGTGTGTGAGTGCGGTGTGTGAGTGCGGCGTGTGTGTGAGTGCGTGTGTGAGTGTGGGGTGTGTGTGTGTGGTGTGTGAGTGCGGTGTGTGAGTGCGGTGTGTGAGTGCGGCGTGTGTGTGAGTGCATGTGAGTGCGGTGTGTGTGTGAGTGCATGTGAGTGCGGTGTGTGAGTGTGGTGTGTGTGTGAATGCGGTGTGTGTGTGAGTGCGGTGTGTGAGTGCAGTATGTGTGTGTGAAGCCACACCAAACTCATTCCCAGCCTAGGCAGTGAGCCTCCTCTGGCCTGGGCTTAACAAACTGGTCAACGTGACCCACGCAGACAGCAAGAGGAAGGACGTCCACTTGCACAGACCCACTTGACCTGGGTGCAGGTGACTTCTTAGTCTTCCCTTCCATGGAACGGTGACTTACGTGGCACACAACCTTGCCCTGGCCCATGGGGACAGGCAAGCTTGGGACCCAGGAGAGCAATGACACCAGGAGGGCCAGGCCCTTTGCTATCTTGGGGGTACGAGCCCAGAACTCCAAGTCACCAAGCAAAGAGGGCCCCAGAGTCCCCTGTGGTCCCCAAACCTGGCCAGGGTTAGAGTCACTGAGGGGCCTGTACAAATGTCCAGGCCAGCCCAGGCCTGCCACAGTGGGGGAAACTGCCGGGAGGCGAGGCCGGGAGTCTCGTCATCAAGCTTCCCGGAGCTTTTGCTGGAGTCTCGCCTGGGGTTTTAAGGGACATTTGGCAGCAGCTGGACCTCGAGGGGGGAGGTGTTGGGGGACGACCACGCATTTGCTCTGGGAATGCTCTGGCATTGCCCCTCGTGTCCCCATGCCCATGCCAGGCGGACAGCGTGTCCACCAAGGCCCTGACCACACGGCCAGCTGTGCTCTCGGGAGTGTGCCACTCGGCTGGCTCTCCAGCCCTGACTCAGCTCAGGCGGGCTCAGCGCCCAGTCTGTGCTTGCAGGTCGTCGCTCAGGCCGGAGCCGCGGAGCTTCGCCAGGCCAGAGACACCTAGACAAGAAGTGCCACCTCCAGTGCCCAGGGAGGCCAGGCAGGGACGGATGCCATAAGGGATGACGCAGGGTGGGGACAGTGGTGAACGCACAGGCACAACTCAGTGCTGCCCACCTTCGCCATGTGGGAATGTGCCCCCAGGGAACGAGACTCGTCAGTGGCACTTCCTCTTTCAAAGGCAGGCCATTCCGCTAAAAGAGCTGGAGACGTGGCAGGCCAGCAGCACAGGGACAAACGAGGCCACCAGCCACTGTCAGATCACACCACACCTCCGTTCTCACCAACCTTTCGACTTACAAAGGAGGAGATGGCCTCAAGATCCAGTGTACGTATGTGATCAGTTCCACGTGCCACTAACACCAGCCGCCTAGAACTCCAAGAGAGGAAAGCAAGAGCTCCCTTATCATGCGTTTGCGCGGAACTTTAATTTTTTCTCCTCAAGGAAAGTAAAAGAAACTCAGGAGGCTGAGGCAGAAGAATCGCTTGAACCCGGGAGGTGGAGGTTGCAGTGAGCCGAGAGGCCACTGCACTCCAGCCTGGGTGACAGAGCAAGACTCTGTCTAAAAACACACACACACACACACAACACACAACACACACACACACACCCCATCATCTGGTGAGATTTTTAATGTTTGCAGACATGATATATGACAACTCACAGGCAGGGTCTAAGTGCTTCCACTGCTTCCACACTTCCCTTGAAGTCACAAAGCAGGATCTACAGAAACTGTGAAAGGCTAGGTTTAGTATATTGTAATCTCTAAGCAATCACTCAGAAAAGATATACAGTAAAATAAAACTGAAAAGATATTTTGCCAAAAAGACAACAAATACATTAAAACGGAAAATGGTAAAATATTAAAACAAGAAAAGGGAGCAGAAGGGACAATCAAAACCAACCATAAGACCAGACCTCAGTGTTACGGTTCACAACAGCAGCACATATGCATCATAACCAGCCCAGGGCAGACCACAGTCAGGCATCAGGAGCGGCAGGACATGAGCCACCAGGAGCAGGGGGAAGGCAGAGAAGCCATGGTGAAGACATGAAGAGAGAGCCACCTTCACCCCTAACCCTGTACCTGTGGGGTCAAGCATGACATCTGAGCCTCTGTCCCTGGACTAGGGGAACAAGGAGATCTCTGGGCCCAGGAAGGCTGGGGGCAGGGGCTGTGAGGAGCTGAGGGGCCTGCAGGTCACGCTGGCCAGGCACCCCATCCAGCACCTCTAGGTGGGTTCCCTCTCACTCCCCGGCCAGGGAGCAGCATCCAACAAAACACCCTGCCGCAGGCCTCGATCTGCCCCTCTGCTGAGCGTCCGATCCGACAAAACACCTGCCGCAGGCCTCGGTCTCCCCCTCTGCTGAGCATCCGATCCGACAAAACACCTGCCGCAGGCCTCAGTCTCCCCTTCTGCTGAGCGTCCGATCCGACAAAACCCCTGCCGCAGGCCTCAGTCTCCCCCTCTGCTCAGCGTCCGATCTGACAAAACACCCTGCCGCAGGCCTCCATCTGCCCCTCTGCTGAGCATCCGATCCGACAAAACACCTGCCGCAGGCCTCCATCTGCCCTTCTGCTGAGCGTCCGATCCGACAAAACACCTGCCGCAGGCCTCGATCTGCCCCTCTGCTGAGCGTCCGATCCGACAAAACACCTGCCACAGGCCTCGGTCTCCCCCTCTGCTGAGCATCCGATCCGACAAAACACCTGCCGCAGGCCTCGGTCTGCCCCTCTGCTCAGCATCCGATCCGACAAAACACCTGCCGCAGGCCTCGGTCTGCCCCTCTGCTGAGCGTCCGATCCGACAAAACACCTGCCGCAGGCCTCGGTCTGCCCCTCTGCTCAGCATCCGATCCGACAAAACACCTGCCGCAGGCCTCGGTCTCCCCCTCTGCTCAGCGTCCGATCCGACAAAACACCTGCCACAGGCCTCCATCTCCCCCTCTGTTCAGCATCCGATCCGACAAAACACCTGCCGCAGGCCTCGGTCTGCCCCTCTGCTGAGCATCCGATCCGACAAAACACCTGCCACAGGCCTCGGTCTCCCCCTCTGCTGAGCATCCGATCCGACAAAACACCTGCCGCAGGCCTCGATCTGCCCCTCTGCTGAGCATCCGATCCGACAAAACACCTGCCGCAGGCCTCGGTCTGCCCCTCTGTTCAGCGTCCGATCCGACAAAACACCTGCCGCAGGCCTCGGTCTGCCCCTCTGCTGAGCGTCAGATCCAACAAAACACCTGCTGCAGGCCTCTGTCTCCTCTGCTGAACATCAGGTGGGTGCTGTCTGGGGCCTCCAGATGCTCCAAGGGGAAGACATGATGCTGGAAGGCTCTGGGTGGTGGAGGCCAGTACAGGAGGGGCCATAGGCCTCCTGAAACTCACCTGGGAATGCTAGAAGGGGGCAGAGACAGCTCAGATGAAGCCCCGAGGGAATCCAATGGCATCCCAGGTCCCTCTCCCATCTATCTCCCTCCCACATCATCACTGCCTCTGAGGCCAGGATACCCCAGGCTCTCCAACCCCACATATGGGAGGGGGGCAGACTCAGCTTCTGTTCAGCACCAGGGCAGTTGGAGAATGAAGTGGAACCCACACGTGGCTCTGTCCCCCAGGGAGAGAAACCTGCAGACACCCTCCTGAGACTCGGGCAGGGGGAAGGGAGAGCCTGGCCCAGACAGAAGCACAAATTGGTGGCGTGGGTCTGGTGTTGAGAACAGGGTCCAACATCACAGCCCCATTCCCGTTCGGGAGGCCAGAGTCCAGGGCCTCTGCCAGCTCTGTCCCAAACAGAATTTGTTCTCACTTTGGACAGCCCCAGGGGCCCCCTGTGCTCACAGGCAGATCCAGGGGGCAGGAGGGGGCCGTCCCATGCCAAGTGTGGTTGGATGATGAATGACGCCCCCAAAAGCTTTGTTCAGGTCCTAACCCGAGGAACCTGAGAATGGGACCTGATTTGGAAAAGGGGTCTTTGCAGATAGATGAGATTAAGTTAAGGATTCTGAGACGAGAGCCTCCTGGACGAGGGTGGACTTGAGATCCAAGGACATGTTCTTAGAAGAGAAGGGGGAAAGGTGCAGAGACACAGCCATGTGAGATGAAGGCAGAGAACTGGAGCGATGCAGACACAAGCCAAGGACTGCCTGGGCCACTGGAAGCTGGGAGCGGCAGGAAGGGTTTTCTCCTGAAGCCTTCAGCAGGAGGTGGCCCTGCCGACACCTTGATTTTGAAGTCTGGCCCCAGGACTCTGAGAGAGTCCATTTCCGTTGCATGAGGCCCCCAGCATGCAGTATTCTGTCATGGCAGCCCCTGCCTCATGCGGCCTGGATCTCGTGTGGGGTCCATTCCCGTCGTCTCCCAGGTGGGGTGCGGCACCTTCATGCTGCCCTCTAAGGACACGCACACGAGGCCAGCCTCCCCCACCAGCAGGACGGAATGCACGAGGCCTTTACCAGGACACGCCGGCGCCTGGTGTGGTGCTGCTGCCCCGCTGCGGGGCCGAAAGAAGCCAGGGATGAGGGTGGGGGCGCATCTGTGGGTCCTGGAGGCTCCAGACCCCCAGGCCAACTGCACAGCCTGCAGGCAGCGCTGCCTGGCCAGCCCTGCCATCTGTCTGTCCATACATCTGACCACTTTCTCTCTGGGGCCGCCCCACCCAGAGTCCCTTTCCTGCCGGAGGCTGGGGCTTTCCTGGCAGCTACTCACCACTCTCCCGGTGTTTGTTCACCAAGGTTTCCCGCCGCTGACGGTTGTTTTGACTTGCTCAGGGTTGTCATGCACCTTTGCCCTGGCTATGTAAGGAGAAGGAGCCTTTATGCAATCCGGGAAGCCCGCGTCAGGCCCAGGAGGTACGCCAGCTCTCTAGGACACTGGCCAAGGTCCCCCGCACTTGGCCGGATCCAGGCAGGGAGTGACGGACCTGCTGGCATCCTCCTGACCCCGGTTTCCAGCTCTCCCCTCCCCCTGTCCACAGCCCAGGGTCAGAGGACAGGCAGCCGCCTGGCCAAGGGGCAGGCCCCCTTGTGCCCTGAATGGTGATGGCCTCTGGGGCCAGAAAGAAGGAGGTGGTGAGGGGACCATGGAAGACGGCCTGGACCTTCCTGAGGGCAATGGCTTGCTGGGCGGGTTCCCCAGGGGCAGAGGCTGGGACAGGATTCAGGGTTACATGGTGGGTGACCCCTGGCCACCCCAGGAGGGGAGAGGGAAGGAGCAGGAGTCAGGACAAAGGGGCAGGTGCCCCATGGGGGTTTTGGGGGGCAGCCACCCATGGGGGACTGGTGAGGCTGCAGAGCCACCTGCAGAGTTGCCCCCGCTGGCAGGAGACACTTGGCTACTTATCCCCCACCTGCCACCAGTCCCTGTCAAGGGGCTCCCAGGGACCCTGGCTGCCCAGCATGTCTGGCCTGGCTGGAGGGAGTCCCTGGGTAGTACGGAGCCATCATACGGGCTGGAGGGACAGAGGCTGTTACTGGCGCCCAGGATTGGGGCAATGCCGCAGCAGCCCGGGAGAGGCAGCTGGAGGCAGAGAGAGAGACTGGGCTTCTCCCTGGCAGAGCCAGCCATCAGCTGAGCCTGGCTGAGAGGCGGTGAGGCCGGGCCTGGCCCTGGAGCGAGCTCTGTGGGGGGGTCTGGGACTCACAGACAGGCCAGCATCATGCCTCCAAGAGTCAGAGAAGTGAGGCATCAGACAGGCTGTGGCCAAGTCTCACAGAAGAGGCACCGTCTTGAGCCCCCAGTGTGCTCTGCAGGGCCTGGAGGCCCGGACACGTTTTGGGTGGAGGGTGGGGGTCTCAGCCTGGGCCAGGCTCCCCATCTCACCCCTAAGAGTGGCATCGGCCCAGGGTCCGGCCAGGCCCTACTGATGTGTTCTCAGGGGCCAGGACTTCAGTGCAACAGGGCAGCCGCTTGGGACAGGCTGCAGCCGACTGTCCCCATCCCCAGAGCACTTTCGGCTGCATCTGGGAGCCGCATCCCCTGTTTGTTCTCTGGAACCAGGAAGCCAGGGCTTTCCACTTCCTGGCCGCTGCGGAGGCCACGCTCTTTTTACTCTCCAAATAGGAAGGCTCCCGCCAAGCGAGTGTGGAGAGCTGATCTCAGTGCGGCTGAGGTTAATGGACAGGAAGTGCCGTTACCTAAATGGGCCGATAAGCTGATGAGAAGCCTGAGAAGAAAGCCTTTCCAGGCCTTGACCCAGAGAGCCGGCAGGAAAGTGGCGGGCGTCGCGGCCCCAGCAAGGAAGACCAGCTCCTGAGTTCAAGCCCCAGCTCCATCTGCAGCCTGGCCTCGCCACAGAACCCTCGGCCCCCTGCTCACCCCTCTCTGGCCTCCTCAGGGCTCCTGCACACACCTGTGGTTCTACAAGGGGCAGAAAATATCCCAGAACATCAGAACCAGAGCCTCCCTCCCCGTGTGCAAGCCCCCATTTACGTGGTGCACTCCCGGGGCCCCTCTCGGCCTCGAAATTCCCATGGCAGACATGGTCCAGCAAGGCCGGCTGTCTGGCTTTCCGGCGGATGATCAAAATAACAAGTCAGAATGATGGGGGGCTGATGGACGTGGGCCACTGACAACCAGGTGACCGCTGAGAGCAAGGAAGAAGCCACGCAGATGCAAGGACCCCAAAGTGGGAAACCCCATGGCAGAGGCAGGGGGCGCCTCAATAACAGACGTCCCACGGTGTCACCTGGGCCCGGTACAGGACGGCAACTAGCGAGGCCGTGTCACCGGGAGGCTGCGTCACCGGGAGGCTGCGTCACCGGGAGGCTGCGCAGACTGTTGAAGGGGGCAGAGGAACGTGGAATTGGTGTTGGACCAAATGAAACTGCCAACGCCTGCCCTCAAAACTGGGGAGTTCCCAGTGGCTGAACTGAGGATTTCCACAATGGGGGGCACTGTTCTGAAAAGAGAAGGTTGAGCTCCTGGACCGCTGAGTTGGAATCATTCATCAAAACCTTTTCCACAGAATTCCGCAGCTGACCTGGGAAGGATGTGCACAGTGACCACACGGTGCCTCGGTGAAGTCTAAGGGACTGTTCAATGCGGCACCTACATTTGGGGAATTACAGATGTCCGAGCCTGTAGGGAGGCACCCACAACGGTCTCCCCCAAGGTAAAGACGGCTGTCCTTCACTTATGACACACCGGGCTCCCGCACAGTGATGGCCTGGAGCGTCCACAGAAGTGTCGCTGCTCTCAGAGCTGGCCAGGTGGGCTGTGTACACGGCCACGGAAAGCACCCTTGGGAGAGGGTGTTGCTGTGATTTCCACACCCCTACTTCCTCATGTCCTGCAACCTAGCTAGAATCTGCAATCAAAAGCTACCTGGCTTTGGAAGGCTGAGGGGGACCACTTAAGGCCAGGAGTTTGAGTCTAGCCTCAGCAACATAACAAGATCCTGTCTACAAAAAAAAAAAAAAAAAAAAAAAAATTAGGAAGGCATGGTGGTGTGCCCCTGTGGTCCCAGCTCCTCAGGAGGCTGAGGTGGGAGGATCACTTGAGCCCTGGAGTTCCAGGTTGCAGTGAGCCATGATCGCACCACTATAGGTCAGCCTGGGCAACAGTGTAAGGCTCTGTCCCAGACAGAATTTGTTCTCATTCTGGACACCCTCAGGGGCACCCTGTGCTCACAGGCAGATCCAGAGGGCGGGAGGGGGCCTTCCCACGCCTGTCTCAAAAGAAAAGAGCCACCAAGGATGCTTTGGGTGTCGGCCACCGCAGGCCCCCATCTCTCTGCATCTAGCAACATCGCTTGGCCCTCAGAATGGAGCGGAATGCAAGTTCCAGGCCCAAGTGCCACAGGATGGCGGCAGCTCTCACAAAATGAGCGTGGTCTTGCTAGGGGGGCACAGGCCACTCCCACACAGGCATGGAAGTGCAGGGTGCGCTCTTCCCGTGGCCCAGCGCCCCTTGTTTCTGGAAGGACGAGTGAAAGCAGACACTACCTGTGCCAACTGGAAACCTCTCACAACGAGATGAAACACCCGCAGGGCCGTGTCCTGTCTGCGGCGGCTCCAGCCTCGCTGTGCATTTTCAGGGGCCCTTGTGCTGCAGGTGCAGCTGTTAGGGTGACCGAGGGAGGGAGGGCCAGGGGCAGACGGGCAGCCAGAGCACCCTCGGGAGAGGCGTGTGGCTCTGAGCTGCCGATGCGCCAGCAGGAACAGGCTCCACAGGACCCTCAGGAGTGATGACATAAAGACCCTGCCAAACGCTCTGGGTGAGCTCAAGTCACCCCAGCCCAACCCTCCCCCTGTATGGATGGGGACCCCTGAGGCCCAGGAGTCTCCATTCCTGGGGGCTTTCAGCCCAGCCTTGCCAGGGCTTTCAGTTGCTGTGTGTGCACGTCTGTGTGTGCACATGCATGCACACGTGTTAAATCATCTCAGGCCGGGCATGGTGGCTCACACCTGTAATCCCAGCACTTTGGGAGGCCAAGGTTGGTGGATCACTTGAGGCCAAGAGTTCAAGACCATCTTGACCAACACGGCAAAACCCCATCTCTACTGAAAATACGAAAATCAGCCGGGCATGGTGGCACACGCCTGTAGTAGTCCCAGATACTCAGGAGGCTGAGGCACAAGAATTGCTTAAACCCGGGAGGCGGAGGTTGCGGTGAGCGGAAATGGTGCCACTGCACTCCAGCCTGGGCAACAGGGCAAGACTTTGTTTAAAAAAAAAAAAAAGGCCGGG
>NW_012107474.1:2290585-2330201 GCF_000951045.1 Mandrillus leucophaeus | reverse complement strand
AAAAAAAAAAAAAAAAAAAGAAAAAAGAAAAAAGAAAGAAATTGTCATCTCTGTCTCTCTGTTTTGCATTCTGGTCAAATTCCTTATTTCTCTCTTCTACTTCACTAATTCTCTTTTCAACTGTGTACTTGATCCTATCCCATCTTCTGAGCCTCTTGTCTCAGTGACTGTATTTTTCATTTCCAGGATGTGCCATTTTCATACCTAAATGTTCCTGTCTTGAATCTGCCGTTCGGTTTTTGTAATGTATTTACGTTGATGGCTGTGGTCCCTTTTTCTTATCTCTTTGGTAGATTATTTAAGAGTCTTTATTAGATTCCTCCATAAATTTAACTCTGTCTGGAATGAATTCATGTTCTGGGTATGAATTTTGTTAGTTGTTTCTTAATTGCAATGAAATTCAGATAACATAAAATCAGCCATTTAAAATTTAGTGTGCAATTTAGTGGCATTTAATACACTCAGGATGTTGTGTTCCCATAACTGTTTCTTAACATGCAAAATCCCATGCTTCTGAGTTGGGGCTTGCAGACTCGTTTTTAAAAGTTTAGTCATCGGATCAGGATATGGGAAATCAATTCTCTGAAAGTCAATTCACGAAATGACCTTGATTGGTCAGTTTGCTGAAAATCAATTCTCTAAACGACCCATTTTCCCAAGACTTCAGACAGAAACTTTAAACCTTGTCTGGGCAGTTGGCCACAGCCATTTGGCAGCACAGGCAGGAGCAGGGGCTGAAAATTCCAGCAAAATATGTGAGCCAGGGTTAAGGGCACATTCAGGAGAAAAGACGTTCAGTCAAGCTGCACCAACGCATATCAGGAAAAGTGGCCGCCACAAAACAGAAGCCTTTGGGGGCCATTTTGTTACTCACTAACTAGACCACTCTGGGAGTCGGCTCGGGTCCACCCAGTGGGAGTTGGCTCGGGTCCACCCAGGTCTGGGCAAACAGAGTTTTAGCAAATTGATCTAATTCTGAAGACAAAGAGGCAAGGAGACGTCGAGGGTGCGGTGGAATCTCGGCTTTCCACAAAATTCTGCTAACTGTGTGACCTCAGGCAAGTCGCCAAGCCTCTCTGTGCCTCAGTTTGCCCCTCGGGGTTCCTGTAAGGATTAAATGAGGTCACCTAGGTGTTGGCGGAGGTTAGTAACACTCCCAGTGGGAGAGCTCTCCAGGCTGTCCAGGGCCTGCACCACCAGCCCTCAGGGCCCCTCCTGCTCTCCTCACAAGCTGATGCCACTCTGGGCCCTAGGTTTCAGGAGAAAATGACCTCTGTAGAAGCTCCCCATGCCCAGCCCTGGGGAGGAGGCAAGCCAGGTGAGCTCTTGCAAAAGCCCCCAGGAGCACGGCTCTCTTCCCTTCCTTTTCCTTGATCGGTGGACCTATGCGGGGACATGATAGCAGCGTGTCCCCCATCCTGGCCACCACACCCTCCTGGCAGCCCCAGTCTGACAGTCCCTGCCTTTCCTTCTTTCTAGTGGCAGTGTCTCTAAAGCAGCTTCTCTTTCTCCCGTCTCTGACCTGACCCCGTCACAGGCTGCCTGAGGCCACCCTGCTATCAGCCATATTGGCATTCCCAAAGCCCACTGAACCCGATAGTACGGTGTCCACCAGGAATCAGGTGGGCACTGGAGATCCACACATAATAGGAACCAGAAGAGGGTGGGCCCTTCACCCTCCCCACCTTCTGCACCCCCAGACTGGTGGCTTGCCCCTGGGGCCTCCTCTGGGCTAGGGTCTGCCCACCAATGCTTGTTCCTGTGACAGGCAACGGCAACTCCAGATGTCCCATCACAGCTGCCCACTGGACACAGACATGGGGACACCGAGGGTGCAGGGGGCAAACTCAGCTGCATTGTGCGCAGCAGCTGCTGCCACACAACGGCAAGAGAGGAGCTCCTGCCGGGTGTGCTCGCACCACACACTTCCACCACACACACGCCGGGTTGGTGCCCCGTCTGCTGAAGGGACATGCCACCAGGCATGCTGGGTGCCACTGAGTTGCTGGTGTGTTCAGTGCCTGCTGGCTGAACCTCGGAATTGGTGGCAGTGGCTTTGCTTCATCGCCGTCTGGTTCACTGTGCTCTAAGTTCGGGCGCCCCACGAGCAGTGATGTGTGTCCATGTCTACAGCCTCGCTGGCCTGTCACGTTCCCACGTCAGGCTCTCAGCTCCAGCGTGAATCTCCCACTCCCCTACTGTCTTAGTCCATTCTGGCTGCTACAGCAAAATCCCACAGACTGGCAGCTTCTCAGCAGCAGAAACCTATTTCTCACAGTCCTGCAGGCTGGAAGTCCCAGACCAGGTGCCCGCATGGCCCAGCTCTGGCGAGGGCCCACCTGCAGCTTGCAGATAGGCATCTTCTCACTGTGTCCTCACACGTGGAAGGGGCAAGGGACCTCTCCTTCCTAAGAGCACTAATCCCAGCATGAGGGCTCTGTCCTCCAGGCCTCATCACCTCCCAAAGGCTTCACCTCCTAATGCCACTGCCTTGGCCGTGAGGATTTCCGCCTATGAGTTTTGGGGGACATGAGGGTCCAGCCCTCAGCAGCTGTTACTGTGGCCCGCAAGCCTGCCACCCTCCTGCTGTTGCCAGCCATCCACATGCACCCCAGCCCTTCCCATAGCAGGGACAGGAAGGGATTCAGATCCCACGAGGAAAGCCCTGTTCACACGTCCAGCTCAGCCCTGCATGTCCCACATCCCGCTGGGAGCTAGTGGTGTTCGTCGTAACTCAGCCCCAAGACAGCTGGCAGCACAGGTGCCAACACACGGGGAAATCTGCGTCACTCGGTGCCTGTCTCGTGTTCAGTTTCTAGGTGGCTGGTTCTACCCCGGCAATGCACAGGTTCCCGCCCTCGCAGCTGCCTCTTCTATTCCCATCGTCAGGGTGGCCAGGCCCCCACTCCTATTCTTGGTGGAGCCAGCACTTCCTGCGGGTTCTGGACAACTGGCTGAGACTGGCCTGGGTCTTCTGGGTCCTCAGGCTCAGGCCACGCCACACCCAGGCAGGGAGCTGCAGCCGCCACAACAGTACCTCCCAGCTGCCCTCTGCTGCTGCAGCCAACATCACAATGTCATGTCACAATGTCATGTCACAGCAGGTGACACACACCCCATACAGGCACAGTCCACCCAGCCCCAGTCCCATCTCACCTCTTTCTCTGTCCCTGCTCCCAGCCTATTCAGCCTGAAAACCCACCCCCTCCCTGGCAGAGTCAGCTGGCCCGGGGCCCACCAGGGGGACCAGGGGGACCGGCACTGACGCTGCACACTGCCAAGTCACCCAGCAGACATGAGGGCAGAAGAGCAGGCTGGACAGGACCACCCACTGACCTGTCCCCCTGCATCCTGGGGCTTCCACGTCCCCACCTATGCATGGGGTCTGCAGGGGCTGCACCTACAGGCTTGCTGTGAGCAGGAGTGAGCTCCGTGCGTGGTGAGGGGTCTCCACATGTTCCTGTTATTGCAGATACAGTGATAGACCCTGAATTTCAAGTGCTCCTGTCCAGCAGAAATAGGGCAAAGAGTAGGGGGTAAGGCTTCTACGAGGGGCCACCTCACCAAGCCTGAGGCTCGGGCATCAGAATCACGCTCTGTACTGGGCTCCCTGCTCCGAGGCACTCCAGGGCTTCCCACGACCCTTCCAGGTGCCCTCCTGCCAGGGGTCCAGGGGTCTCAGGTTCCCTGCCCTCGCCTATCTGGGAAGAAGCTGAGCTGATGGATCCTGCACCCCACAATACCGCTGTCTTGGGGCTTTAACACTTAAAAGACCAGCACTATCCCCACCGTTTTACTTTTTGAACCTTTCAAACACATGGCAATGTATTTAACCAGTTGTGCAGTGAAGATCCATGGGCCCCCAGACGCTCCCATTCACACCGCACTACCTTGCCTAGCCCACGTCCATCCACCTATCTTACTTCTGATGCATTTCAAAGTAAGTTATATTTCTCACAGAAAAACACAAATCTAAAGGTCCATCATTAGGCAAGACTAGTAAATAAACCACAGCATATCCATACAAGAAAATATTATGTTCCATTTAAGAGTGAGGTATGGGACTGGGTGGGTGGCTCATGCCTGTAATCCCAGCACTTTGGGAGGCTGAGGTGGGCAGATCACCAGAGGTCAGCAGCTCAAGACAAGCCTGACCAACATTGTGAAGTCCTGTCTCTACTAAAAATACAAAAACCAGACGGGCATGGTGGCATGTGCCTGTAGTCCCAGCTACTCAGGAGGCTGAGGCAGAAGAATGGCTTGAACCTGGGAGGCAGAGGTTGCAGTGAGCCAAGATGGCACCACCACACTCCAGCCTGAGTAACAGAGCAAGGCTCCATCTCAGAAAAAAAAACAATTGAGGTACGTTCCCAAGATACATGGTCAAGTGAATATAGAAAAGTACAGAACTGTGAACAGACAAAGCTACTGTCTGTGCAAACATCTACACAAAGATCCTACCTAAGCCGCAGAAAGTGGAGGTGGCAATCCCTGGGGCCAGCCTCAGCCAGGAGGGGTCCAGGTCCTCCCACAAATAACCCAACCTCCCGTCCTTCAGAGGCACAGCCCGTGGAGGTGCCTGGTAGGACTGAGCATGCTGCCCCCGTGGGACCTGCTCAGCAACTCGGCTGCACAGACTCCTCCTTTCTTCCCACCTCTCCATCCCACTGCTCCCCCGTTCCCTCGGGCTTCCCGGGTCCCCTCCAGGTAATCCACCTGCACCCAAGCCCCTGCCTGGGCTCTGCCTTCAGGGGAACCCAAACCAAGACACATCTCTTTTACATCAAATGCAGTGTGCTTTTCTGCTGAGAGACATGGAAAGGCCTCAGGGGAAACACAAGAATCTGGCGACAATGACCGCCTTTAGGGAGGCACCAGTAGGAGACACAGCAAGATGTTTACTAGTCACTCTTCCTTTGGTTGCTTCTGTGCCTTCTGAACCTTGTTCCCTGGGCATACCTAACTTACTCAAAAACTTACTCTTTCATAAAAGACATCAACTCCTAGGTGTCTGTGCGAGAGAAATGGAAACACATGTGCACCCGGTGTCGTGAACACAAATGGCCGTGAAGTGTTCAGCCACTTGATTGCCAATAGCCACAAGGTGGGCACCCCAGCATCCATCAGCTGCTGGGCAGATGCACAGTACATGCATACGACGAAACCTGGTTCAGCCATGGAAAGGAGGGAGGCTCTGACTCACACCACAGCACAGACAAGCCTCAGGACGTGCTGCTCAGCGAGAGGCCACATCTTGTCTGACTCTGCTGCTGCGAAATATTTGGAGCAGGCGCGTCCAAGGAGACGGGAGGTATGCCAGGGCTGCCAGGGCCTGGGACAGGAATAGGGTGAGCCGTGAAGGGGCACACGGGGTCTATCTGGAAGGATGCAATGTTCCGACATGTTGCGGGAAGTCAGGGATCCCGAACGGAGGGACCAGCTGAAGCCGTGGCAGAAGAACATAAATTTGAAGATTTCATGGACATTTATTAGTTCCCCAAATTAATACTTTTATGATTTCTTATGTCTATCTTTACTGCAATCTCTGAACATAAATTGTGACGATTTCATGGACACTTATCACTTCCCCAGTCAATACCCTTTTGATTTCCTATGCCTATCTTTACTTTAATCTCTTAATCCCGTCATCTTGATAAGCTGAGGGGGATGTATGTCGCCTCAGGACCCTGTGCTGATTGCATTAACTGCACAAATTGTTTGTAGAGCATGTGTGCTTGAACAATGTGAAATCTGGGTGCCTTGAAAAAAGGAACAGGATAACAGCAATGTTCAGGGAACAGGAAGACGGCCTTGGACTCTGACTGCCGGTGAGCTGGACAGAACAAAGCCATATTTCTCTTCTTTCAAAGGCAAATAGGAGAAATATCGCTGAATTATTTTTCTCAGCAAGGAACATCCCTGAGAAAGAGAATGTGCCCTGAGGGTAGGTCTATAGAAGACCCCCTTGAGGCAGCTGCCTTTTACGGTCAAAGTCGAAGGGATGAAATAAGCTCCGGTCTCCAGGCTTATTAGGAGGAGGAAATTCCCACCTAATAAACTTTGGTCAGACAGGTTGTCTGCTCTCAAACCCTGTCTCCTAATAAGATGTTATCAATGACAATGCGTGCCCGAAACTTCATTAGCAATTTTAATTTCGCCCCATCCTGTGGTGCTGTGATCTCCCCTGCCTCCACTTGCCTTGTGGTATTTTATTACCCTGTGAAGCATGTGATCTCTGTGACCCACACCCTATTCATGCACTCCCTCCCCTTTTGAAAATCGCTAATAAAAACTTGCTGGTTTTATGACTCGAGGAGCATCACGGAACCTGCTGACATGTCATGTCTCCCCTGGACACCCAGCTTTAAAATTTCTCTCTCCTGTACTCTTTCCATTTATTTCTCAGACCAGCCCAGATGCTTAGAGAATAGAAAATAACCCACGTTAACCATTGGGGGCGGGTTCTCCCAATACCGACGGTGGATCGTGCTGGTGGCTGCATGATGCGGTGACAACCACTAAATCATACACCTGAGACAGGTGACTTGTGTAGCATGCAAATTCCACCTCAATAAAGTTTTTTAAAAACAACAACAAAAAGGTGACTGACACCTCAGAACCTCCAAGTGGGGGCAGCGGTGGGCACTGCCTGCTCCTGCTGGTGGGAACTGGGTGGGGTGAGCCCCCGCCAGGAGTCTTCCCGGGCAGGCTTGGCTGCCAATGCCTGGACACAGCTATCTGGGTGACTGGGCTCCATGACATTTGCCTAGGACACAGCAGGGGAGCCGCAGCACGCCCCTTTCTCAATCTCATTTCTGCGACTCAAACAAGAAAACCTTAAACAAATAAACTAACAAAAAGGGTGACACACGGAGCTCCTGGCTGGGGTGCAGGGCTGTCTTGAGCCCCCCAAGAATCTCTGTGCAGACAGGCTCTTGGCCGTGCGGGCCCCCACACCACTGCCCAATCCTCCTTCTGATGGGCTGTGACCCAGGGACACTTCTGCAGGCATCGTCCTGCATGGGTGGAGACAGGAGGGCTGAGGCCGGGCCAGGCAGCATCCTGTACACTCAGGAAGACCCCATGACTTCGCAGGGGGTGGCAAGGACCCAGGAAATGTCCACCCCCCTTTTTATTGACAACACTGAGGAGCCCTCAAGTCCTGGCCTTTACCCCACCTCCCCGACACGCCCATTCCTCCCTGTGGTAGGTAGGCCATTCCTGCATTGCTATAAAGAAACTGAGACTGGGTAATTTATAAAGAAAAGGGGTTTGACTGGCTCAGTTTCTGTAGGCTACACAGGAAGCATGGCACTGGCATCTGCTTGGCTTCCAATGAGGCCTCAGGAAGCTTCCAATCATGTCAGAAGACACAGGAGGAGCCCATGTGTTGCACAGCAAGAGTGGGAGGGCAGGTGGTGGGGGGAAGATGCCACAGACTGATTCCCAGCTCTCTCGAGAGCTCACTATCACAAGGACAGCACCAAGCCAGAAGGGAGCCATCCCTATGACCCAGCTCCTCCCACCAGGCCCTACCTCCAGCACTGGGGACTACATCCCCACATGAGACTGGAGCGGGACATCCAAGCTATATCACCCTTTCAGCAGGGAGGAGCAGAGGCTCCCCACTGTGTGCTGCTCAGAGCAGCCAGAGACCAATATCAAACGAAAAGAAGGAGAAACAGAGCCAGCACAAGGCAGGACCAGCCCTGTGTTCAACACAGCCCTATAGCTCTGTAACGTTTCAGTTATTAAAGTGAATGCAACCAGGCACAGTGGCTCACAACTGTTATCCCAGGACTTTGGGAGGCCGCGGCGGGCAGATCACCTGAGGTCAGGAGTTCGAGACCAGCCTGGCTAACATGGCAACACCCCAACTCTACTAAAAAAAAAATACAAAAATTAGCTGGGTGTGGTGGTGCATGCCTGTAATCCCAGCTACTCAGGAGGCTGAGGCAGGAGAATCACTTGAACCTTGGAGGTGCAGGTTGCAGTGAGTCGAGATCACGCCATTGCACTCCAGTCTGAGTGAGAGTGAATGAGACTCTGTCTCAAAAATAAAAATTAAAATTAAAAATAATAAAGTTAATGTAAGAATAAGAGGAACTTTGAAAAGCAGTTTTCTTATCATTTAAGGCTTATCGGTGTAACTACATCTCCTCAAATCATCAGAACCATAATCAATGATTTAGGGTGAGTGATTCTTCCAAACACCTTAAACTTCTTGAAAGCAAACAAAACACACAAACATATAAAATGGGTTCCACACTTATTTTATGTCAGGGTTTATGTTATTTATTTGTTTCCATGCTTGTGTAAACCATCTTAGCTTATAACACTGCCTATTTTGAGAGCTTCCTGGAGTTTAAGTAATATTACGTTGATACTTTGCTGGGGTTACAGAAGCCCTTTGTGACCCAAAGGAAAAATGTTACCTTTTCAGCCTAATGGTGATTATAGGATGAATAATCCACCTATTGGCTGATTTTTAACTTAAAAACATCTTTTTGAGACAGGCGTCACTCTGTCACCCAGGCTGGAGTGCAATGGCCCGATCCTGGCTCACCGCAACTTCAAGCTCCTGGACTCAAGCAATCTTCCTGCCCCAGCCTCTCGAGTGGCTGAGACTACAGGCATGTCCTACCGCACCTGGCTAATTTTTTTTTTCATAGAGATAGGGTCTTGGCTCTATTGCCCAGGCTGGTCGCAAACTCCTGGCCTCCAGTGATCTTCCCGCCTCAGTCTCCCAAAGTGCTGGATCACAGGCAGGAGCCACAGGGCCCGGCCAATTTTTAACTTTTTATTAGGAAATTGCCAAATACATACCAACGGAAAGCAAAGTATACTAAACACTCTGTACCTGCCAGCCCTGCTGCCCTCATCACAGTGGCTAGTGACCAGTGACCTCTCATCTGCACCCCATGGCACCCTGAGCCCCATCCCCACGCCAGCACCACTGGCATATTTTTAAGTAAATCTCTCATTTCACCACCAACAGTGCAGTAGAATCTCTAAATGACAGCTCTTTCTAAAAAATAATCACGATCCCATTATCACACCCAAAAGTAAGTAATACCTTCAAACCACCAAAGTTCCCAATGGCCTCATCAATGCTTTTGGCAGCCTCTGTTTGGTTGGCTTATGACAACAGGGTCCAGACAAGGTCTGCGTGCTGTGTTTGGCGACGAGAGCTCATCTTTTTTTGATCAATAGACGAGATTCCTTCTCCTTCTCCTCCTTTCATTGATTTGTTGAGGACAGGACACCAGGTTGTTGCCGGGTCTCATGGCCTCTGCGTGGCTGGGTGCAGTTCAGCACATTCCCCCCTGTGCTGGTACACCAGTGCTTAGAACTGGAGGCTGACCTCATTCAGGCTGGTCCCAGTTGGGCCGTGCGATTCTCAGCATGTCCCATCCAAAGGCGCACGGGGTCTGGTTGGCCCTGTCCTTCTGATTAGATCGATTGGGGTCCATCTATGGCCAACCTGCCCCACACTGTGAACGCCCCCATCGGCCTTTCGCCTCCTAATTTCCACAGCCATTGAGGACCAATGCCCACATCTGAGATTTCACTGAAGTTGCAAAATGGCAATATTTTAATTCATTCTTCATTTATTAGCTATTTTTTTTTTTTTTTTTTTTTGAGACGGCGTCTGGCTCTGTCACCCATGCTGGAGTGCAGTGGCGCAATCTTGGCTCACTGCAAGCTCCACCTCCCAGGTTCATGTCATTCTCCTGCCTCAGCCTCCCGAATAGCTGAACTACAGGCGCCACCACCACGGCTAATTTTTTGTATTTTTAGTAGAGACGGGGTTTCACTGTGTTAGCCAGGATGGTCTTGATCTCCTGACCTTGTGATCCTCCCACCTCGGCCTCCCAAAGTGCTGCGATTACAGGCGTGAGTCACCGTGCCCGACCTATTAGCTAACTTTCTATAAAGAACTTTCCGTCATCAACTCTTTGTTTGCCAGGACAGCAGGATACATAATTGATTCTGTCCCTTTATGAGTTCTCAGAATAAGGTGGTCCCCTAACTCTTTCAAGGTGAAGGAGTTATTAATCACCTTTTAAAAAATACCCATGATGGCAAGCAGCAGCGCAGGCCACGCAGCAGAAGGCTAGGTGGCTTGGGTGTGCGGAGGCCACAGCCATGGAGGGAGTCCAGGGAGGAAACCGCACCATGGAGACCTGAATGAAGCCAGGGCCTGAGCCTGGCAGGAAAGGGGACGTCACGTGCCAAGGTCCCGAGGCAGGGGGACCTGAAGATGGACGTGTGGGACAGGTTACTTGGCACAGCAATGGAGGTGGCTGGAGCCTGCAGGACAGTCACACGGGCAGAGAAGACACTCGGGGCTCTCGTCTTGGCTCCCGCTCTGCCTGCGCTGGAGCTGCAGCTGCTGCCTGGGGCACAGAGAATTCGAGGGAGAGGCTTTCCCGGCAAGTCCAGGGGAGTGAGAGACACACAAGTGAAGGGCCCTTCGACTGGTGATGAACAGGACAGCCGTGCAACCTGAACCGGAGAAGAGGGAAGGGAGGGCCAGGGAAACAGCACTCCAGGGCCATGGGAAACCAGCAGGCGTTGTGGCTGAACAAACACCATGAAGGGGCTGCTGAGGAGCCCAGCCAAGGCAGTCAGGCTGGCCTGACAGTTCGGGAGGGCCTCACGGGCAGCTCTGAGGCAGGGGCAATGTGTGGTGGCAGCTTCGTGGTCCCTGAGGGGCAGTGCCATCTCCCCAGGGCTGCAAGCCAGGGCTTCCCTGTGCCCCCTACTGTTGCCCCTTCTGTTCCCCTAGCCCTTCTGATGAGTCAGCTGGTGCCAGGTAGGAGGGGGGATAATTTACAACCAACATTTGCATTTTAACAAGAACTTCCTTGAGACAATTTCCTAAAGCAAAAGAGCGACTGTGGCGTTAACAATAGCCACCATGTAGGCATCACCTCCTTAGTCCCACTGCCAGCCTGAGCCACTGTTTTCCCCTTTCGTGGAAGAGGAAACCGAGGCTGAAGGTTGAGCAGCACGCCCAAGATTCCACATGGGGGCAGTCGGAGCCCAGACACCCTCCTCCAGCGTCTGCCACACTCTGGGGGACCTCACCAATCCCCACTGCCACCCCTACCCACTGTGGCCTGGCCCTTGGGTGGCAGTGTCTCTGGCTCAAAGAGAAGGCAGGGTCAGCAGCATAGCTGGATAAACCGACCATCAGCAGAGACCCTGGGCCTCCTTAGCCATCACCTAAGGGAGGCTCCTCCGGATGGGACGAGCTGGCCTGGCGGCTCTTGCCAGGGCTGCAGGGAACAGGATGCTCCCTCTCAGAAGCCGACTCAGCTCTGCCACGCGACTCAGCTCTGCCACGTGACTCAGCTCTGCCACGCGGCTCAGCTCTGCCACAGGGCACAGGACAGACTGCCCCGAGATGCCGCAATGCTCCTCCTGGTCCTCCAGTTATGCGGCCTCCCCCTGGATGTTTCTAACAGTACACGTGTGCTTGTTTCTGGGGCTGCCCCTGAGTGGGAGCCTGGGAAGGACTGGCCGTCCGCAGGGCCCTCGGTCTCCGCCCCAGCCAGTGGTAAAGTGTGGCTGTAGCTGTGCTACCACCTCCAGGTGAGGGGCCGGCTGCAGGTGGTCCTTTGTGTGATGGGCTGTCTGGGGAGGCCCTGCTGCCCATGGGTGCTATAGATTTGCAGTGCAGGGGCCCAGGGTGACCCTGGAGGAAGGACGTCCTGTGAGCCTTGAGCCTGTGCAGCAGGCCAGGTCAGAACCACATACTGGAAATCCCCTTCAGCTAAGCCGGTCTGTCCCCTAACACCATCCCCCTGACCAAGACTTCCTGACGCCCTGAGGGTGCATCTGCCTTCCAAGGCGAATATCTCACACCAACTCTGCAGCCAGCAAGTTCGCGCTGAAAGCTGGAAGCCCGCTGGTGGGGGAGCAGACCAGGACTCCTCACACCCGAAGAGCAACTGCTAGACACTCCCTAGCACACCCCGTGCCTGTCTGACCCCATCAAGCCTGACTGTGATCGCGGAGTGTGGCTTTCTGAGCCCCTAAGGAAAACCTCCAGCGTGACCCCTGCACTTTGTAAAGGACAAGAAGGCCTGTGGGTGGAGACAGAGGAGGGGTTTCTGCTGGGTCCTGCCTGGAGAACAGGTCTGACGCTGAAGGACCCCTCGGGCTGTCCTGGGTCACAGTGAGGTCAGAGTGAGGGGGCCACACAAGCCCTCAGGACCCACCGGGCAAGTCCATGGCGAGTCCAGACCCATGATGGTGGGCACCGTGAGCCTTGTGGTCCACAGGGTCAGGCTGGTACACGCTGTGTTCTCACCCAGAAAGGCCGTTCCAGCTCCTTCTGGGCTCCTCCTCCTCCTCCCCAGCCTTCTCTGTCTCTCCGCCCACCCCGCTCTCTGTCTCCCTCACACACGGAGTACAGAATTGTGGGGAGATGACTCTGTATTTCCTCATCTGTGTTTATCACAGTGACTCACCCATCCGCGGCTGCTGGGTGACTGGCAGGTTTGTGCTGAGCTTCCGAGTGAGGTTGCTTTGGAAGAGGAAGGCATGACCACCCAGCGATTAGCAGAATGTCCGGCGTGGGCAGCGCCACCCAGCTGTCGACACTGACACCCAGGCTATCCTGACAGGTGGCCGCAGGCGGATGTGTGTGCACGCGGAGTTTCTCAGGACTCAACCTTCTTAAAAAGGAGGTTTGCAGTGAAGAGCACAGGGGTGCTCACCAGGAGAGGACGGAAATGCTTCCATCAACCCAGTGGGTTTGGGGAGCAAAGCAGAAGTGTGTTGGGGCAGGTGTCAGACCACCTGTGCTGCTGGAGGCCTCTTGCACGAGCCTCTATCCACTCAGATTCACGGCAGGATCTGCCCCCGACAAAGCACTTCACCTGGACCGAGCTCCCGGGCACCAAGCAGCTGACATTTGATTCTTGCAACAACTGTGCAGTAAGTGTGGTTACAGCCCCTACTCTGCGCCCAGAAAGTTCTGCCATCTGACCAGGCAGGCGCAGTGACCCATGGAGGGGCAGGGCAGAACGCCCTCACCCGTGGACATCTCCCGCCCCTGCTTTCCTTCATGGGGCGCTGCAGCACTCCCGGGTTCTCCCCCTCCCTCCGTGGGGCGCCGCAGCACTCCCGGGTTCTCCCCCTCCCTCCGTGGGGCGCCGCAGCACTCCCGGGTTCTCCCCCTCCCTCCGTGGGGCGCCGCAGCACCCCTCCATGGGGCACCGAAGCACTCCTGGGTTCTCCCTCCAAAGGGAAGAATGACGGAGAAGGCGAGAATGTGCATGTGCCCATGGCTGGCAACTGCTTGTGAGAAGGAGACCAAACTCCTCGGCTCACACCAGGACTTCCACCTGGCCTCTCCCGGAGGCCACCTCGCCTGGACAAACTCAAGTTTCCAACTGAACTGGGAGAAGGGCAGATGCCTGCTTGAAAGAGGGATCTGTCCCGGGCAGACTGGCCCACATTCCAGTGGCAGCAGCCCTTCCTGAGATTCGCTCTGAAACAATTTCTCGCCTAGGATGTGGAGAAGACACACAGAAGGAGAGGTCTTTCAGAAGCACTGAAATTTTACAATTCAAAGCTGCCACCAATTGCTTTGGTTGGGATCCAGCTACTAAAATCCAGAGACATCTACGAAAACACCCCTAATGTGAACCTGCTGCCCGAACTCCAGCGCACTCCCTTGTCCTGTGAGCAGGGACCCCGAACTCCAGCGCACTCCCTCGTCCTGTGGAGCAGGGACTCCCAGGAGTGGTGCTCTTTAGCCCCAGAGAGCACCCAGGCCAGCCAGCTGACTTCACCCATCTCTCTCTCAAACACACATGCGTGCGGGCACACACACATGCACACAGCACTCCCCTGCCACACATTATCACTCACACATGCTGACAAACAAAGGCATCCAAATCGGAAAGGAAGAAGTAAAATCCTGTTTGTGCACCAAAAACTAAAGATTATACACACACACACACACACACACACACACACACACACACAATCCGTTAGAACTAATAAATGAATTCAGCAAAGTTGCAGCATACAAAATCAACCTGCAAAAATCAAGCTCATTTCTGTACGCTAACAAATGGCAACCCAAAACCAAATGAAGAAAGCAAGTCCATTTGTAGTAGCGTCAAAGTGAATGAAACACTTAGAAATTAAACAAGGAGGTGAAAGATTTCTACGGTAAAAACTACAAAATGTTGCTGAAAAACATTAAAGAAGACATTAAAAGACATCCCATGTTCATGAATTAGAAGACTTAATATTGGGATGTTAATACTACTCAAAGCAATCTACAGATTCAACACAATAACTACCTACCCTAAATCCAACCGCACTTTTTAAAGAAATTTTAAAATCCATTCTACAATTCATATGGAATTGCAAGGGACTCTGAATAGTCAAGCCAATCTTTTCTTATTTAAAAAATGTATTTCCATTTTTTTTTCTTAGAGACAGGGCCTTGCTCTGTCACCCAGTATGAAGTGTAGTAGCACGATCATAGCTCGCTGTAGCCTCAACCTTCTGGGCTCAGTTGATCCTCCTGCCTCAGCTTCCTGAGTAACTGGGACTATAGGCATACGCCACCATTCCACCTTTTTTTTTTTGACATGGAGTCTCCCTCTGTCGCCCAGGCTGGAGTGCAGTGGCGTGATCTCAGTTCACTGCAATCTCTACCTCCCAGGCTCAAGCAATTCTCCTGCCTCAGCCTCCCAAGCAGCTGGGACTACAGGTGTGCACCACCACGTTCAGTTAATTTTAGTATTTTTAGTAGAGACAGGGTTTCACCATGTTGGCCAGGATGGTCTTGATTTCTTGACCTCATGATCTACCCACCCCAGCCTCCCAAAGTGCTGGAATTACAGGTGTGAGCCACCATGCCCGGCCAATTTTTAAAAATTGTTTATTGTAGAAAAAAGGTCTCTATGTTGCCCAGGCTGCTCTCAAACTCCTGGCCTCAAGCAATGTTCCCACCTCAGCCTCCCAAAGTCCTGGGATGACAGGAGTGAGCCACCACGCCCGGCAATCAAGGCAATATGGAAAGAAGAAGAATAAAGTTGGAAGACTCACACTTCCACATTTCAAAACTTACTACAAAGCTACAGTAATCAATAGAGTGTGGTACAGGCATAAAGACAGACATATGGACCAGCGGAATACAATAGCCCAGAAATAAACACTTGCATATACGGTCAGATGATTTTTGATGAGAGTACCAACACCATTTAATGGGGGAAAGACAGTCTTTCCATCAAATAGTGCTTGGAAAATTGGAAATCCATTTACATGTTTTCTAAAAGTGAAGTTGGATCTTTACCTTACACTGTATACAAAAATTAACTCAGTTAGGCGTGGTGGCTCACACTTGTAATCCTAACACTTTGGGAGGCTGAGGTGGGAGGATCACTTGAAGCCAGGAATTTGAGACCAGCTTGGGCAACATAGTAAGACTCCATCTCTGACTGTAGTCCTAGGTACTCACCTGAACACATGTGGTCCATCCACAAAATGGGATATTACTCTGTTTTAAAAAGTAAGGAAATTCTGACACATGCTACAACATGGATGAGCCTTAAGGTTTAAGATGGTAACTTTTTTTTTTTTTTTTTGAGATGGAGTCTCGTTCTGCCACCCAGGCTTGAGTACAGTGGCACGATCTCGGTTCACTGCAACCTCCGTCTCCTGGGTTCAAGTGATTCTCCGGCCTCGGCCCCCTAAGTAGCTGGGACTACATGTGGCCATCACCACGCCCAACTAATTTTTTCTATGTTTAGTAGAGACGGGGTTTCATCACCTTGCCCAGGCTGGTCTTGAACTCTTGACCTCAGTCATTTGACTGCCTTGGCCTCCCAAAGTGCTGGGAATACAGGCATGAGCCACCGTACCCAGCCATGAAGGTAAAATTTGTGTTGTGTATTTTACAGTAATAAAAACAAATATGCCAAAGGCTAAAAAAATAAAGGTACAGTGGCCAGAGGAAGAAGGGCCCAGCCTGGAATCAGAGCAGAGCTGCGGGTGGGTGAAGACCCCGTGGTAGGCAATGCATTGTAGCCGATGGGGTGCAGTAGTGTGTGCCAGGCAAAGGGGACAGTTCGAGCTCCCACATCCAGGCTGGAGGGCCTTCATCTACCCAGCTGGGAATGCCTGCTCACTCTGCAGGAATGTGCAGCTGCTACTCACCCCGTCTTGTGACCACCAGCAAATGGATTGCTGGTGTTAAGCTGTGGCCTCAGCCACCTCAACAGGGCCCTGTCTGGCCATGGAGACGTTCCCCAAGTTCCAGTCATTGTCAGCTGCTGGGAACACTCTTCGGTGCTGAATCAGCCCGTTGGAGTCATACGAGTGTGAAAAGGCACCTGAATGAGGGCAGCCTGGGGACAGGAGAGATTTCTGGAACATGGGGCAGGAGGCAGCCTGGACCTCTGAGACATAGCCACTGGCCCTGGCCCAGGCCCAGCCTCCTCCTCCCAACACCCCTGCTCCCAGGCGCCAGGACAAGGGGCCAGAGGAGACCCAGGTGGCCCAGATCCAATCCTTCCATGGTTCCCTGGGTGGGGCCAGTGCAGGGACCTCCCGGAAGCCACTGCTATCTCCATCACCACCCAGACTCAGGCCAATCTGAGAACCCAGGATTAGGAAGTCACCTCTGAGATGACCGGGTTAACACTTCCACATGGTGCGTTAACATCTGCTGTTATAAACTTCACCGTAAGCATACACTGTGCCTTAAGACGTTAGCTAATGGGAATACAACAAATACATCACTTTAAATGTACACAGACACACAAATTGCTGGGTGTGCAAACATTTTTTACACTTTACACAAAAGAACTCGGTGGCTTCTGGGCTGGAGGACAAGGCCCTCTGAGTCCTGTTTGAAGCATGGGGTGTGATCCTAGGACAGACGCCTTTAGCTGAAGGGGTGGGCAGGACAGAGGCCCTTCCACCAACAGAACCCTGAAAGGGACTTGAGACAAATGGCCAGCCCGCCCGCAGAGGGCCTGAAAGGGCAGGCCGGGAGCAGAGGAGGCTGCTGTCTAAATATGAGGCGCTATTCTTGGCGGCCACATGTTCACGTTGCCCACAGAGCCCAGAGGGCAGCTCCGGACACAGCCAGGCTTGGGGGAGGGCAGCCAAAATGCCACCAGCCAGGACTGATGCAGGGCTAGGACAGGGGCCAGGCCTCCTCCCACCTGTGACTCTCCCTGTCCTGCCCACCCACCCACGGAACCACAGGAATGCGTTACGGATTGCAGGGGACACTGTGCCCACCCTGTGACCTTCCATCCCTGTGCACCACACTGCCAGCCTCTCCTCCCCTGCAGCAGGGGCCCCAGGGGCACCAGGGCCTGTCTAGGTCCCAGATCCAGACTTTCAAGGTCTGCAAATCACGGGATTTGTCCTAACAAGAGGGAGGGAAGCTTCCAACGTCATCTCCCTGCATTTCTGAGCCACTGAGAACTCAGAATCACTTAAAGGTAGTGCAATTCACCCCCAAATCACTTTTCCAAAACTTAGGGCCAGCTGGGGGGTGTCTGGGATGCAGCAGAAATCACTTACGGGGAAGTCAGAGCTGTAACAACAGCACTGGCCTGATCCCTTCCTGCCCCTCGCCGCTCACACACCATACACGCCACACTCACACCACACTTATACCACACATGCTCACACCACACACTCACACCAAACTCATCACAGACACATCACACACCATACACGCACACACACAACATACATGCACACATATCACACACAGCACACACGTATACCACACGTGATCACACCACTTATACCACACTCACCCCACACACTCCACGCACCATGCATGCACACACATCACACATATACCACACACACCCCGACACACAACCACATTCACAACACACAGCCCATACACACATTGACACCACACTCCCCCACAAACACACCATACATGCAGACACCATACATACCCACACACTGCACACATTCACACTACACACATACACCACACATACACCCTCACACCACACACGCACACACTCTATATACCACATATGCACCCCCCACCCCTCACACACACACATACACACCACCTCCCACCGCCCCACGCCCATAACAGGCTATTCTATTCATTCTGGGTGACGGGAATATGAGCGTTGCTCTTAGTCACTGTACTTTTTGGCTTTCCATACTTCTCCAAATAGAAATAAAAGAGGAGGGCGGAAGAGGAGCAAATTGGAAGTAAAAGAGCAGGTGCTGGGAGCTTCCCGTGGCTCAGGGGTGGCTTCTGGAACAGGAGGAAGCAGGTGACAACGAAGAGGTGGCTCTGCAGAGGAGCCATGTGCTGGAGCAGAGATAGAAGGGCCAGCGTGCAGGCAGCCTTCAGACTCGGCTGCCCAGCTGGGAGGGCTGTGTCTGCACTGACACAGGTGTCAACAGCAGGGGCGACCTAGAGCGAGTCTGGAAAAAGGAAGGCCGCGATGCCTGCAGGGACCCAGGCCCTCCCAGCCTTAGCACAGCAGTGCTCCTGCCCAAGAACCCGAATGCCTGCTGTTAACTGTCTCAGAACCCACTTCGAGTACAGAAACATGTCTATGCATGCATGTATCTACACAGGTGTGTTTACAGGGTGTGAACACAGTGCAAGTGCACACACACACGTGTGTGTATAATGTGTGTGCATGTGTGTGCCTGGTTCAGGATGTATGTGCATGGACAGCATAGGCACAGCGAACATGCATGTGCGTGAGTATGCTGGGGTCAGGGTGCTGGCCAAGTGAGAATGGGGGTGGGCATGAGGGTGCTGGGCAGGTCCAGGGCAGGAACTCATGGAACTGGAGGCCTGTCTCCCCCTGCTACACTTCAGAGGCAAGAGGGGGTGGACGGAGTCTGGGGGCTACTTCACCCCAGGCTCTGCCCTCCCAGAGGACCCAGCAGAAACCCGTACAACACCCAGTCTCTGTCTGAGGGGAGGATGGGGTGGGAGGGTCCCCTCTAAGCACACTGTGACTTTGGGAAGCGCAGTTGTTCCCCCTTATCCACGGTTTCACTTTCCGTGGTTCAGTGTCCTGAGTCAACTGCAGTCTGAAAATATTAAGTAAAAAATTCAAGAAATAAACAATTTACAAGTTTTCTATTGCTCGCCATTCTGAGTGGCGTGATGAAATCCCTGCCATCCTGCTCTGTCCTACCCGGGACGTGCAGCATCCTTTGTCCAGCATTTCCACAGTGTCTATTTGACCTGCCCACTAGTCACATTGTAGCTGTCTTTTTTTTTTTTTTTTTTGAGACGGAGTCTTGCTCTGTACCCAGGCTGGAGTGCAGTGGCACCATCTCGGCTCACTGCAACCTCCACCTCCCAGGTTCAAGTGATTCTCCTGCCTCAGCCTCCAGAGCAGCTGGGATTACAGGCATGCGCACCACCACACCTAGATAATTTTTGTGTTTTTAGTAGAGATGGGGTTTCACTATGTTGGCCAGGCTGGTCTCAAACTCCTGGCCTCAACTGATCTGCCCACCTCAGCCTCCTAAAGAGCTGGGATTACAGGTGTGAGCCACCGTGCCCGGCTGCAGCTGCCCTGATGATCAGACCAAGTCTCGAGGTATCACAGCACCTGAGTTCAAGTAACCCTTATCCCACTTAATAACAGCCCAACGCAGAAGAGGAGTCATGCTGGCTTATTGTTCTAATTGTTCTATTTGTTCTATTATTAGCTACTGTTGTTAGTTTCTTACTGTGCCTAATTTATAAATTAAACTTTATCACATGTATGCATGTACGGGACAAAACATGGTCTATCTAGGGTTCAATACTATCTGCGGATTCAGGCATCCACCGGGGGTCTTGGAATGCATCCCCTGAGGATAAGAGAGGCCACCGTACCTAGGCACTGAGCCTCCAATTGCTGTTCATCTGTCATGTAGTGACTGACGGCTGAGAGCAGGGACGGCGGCTGCACAGCCTGGAGAGGGATGCGGCCTGGCCTGGGGCTCCCATGGCCCAGACAAAGTCAGCCCCATGTCTATGTCCCCGGAAGGCTCAGAACCAAGGAAGCCAGGGTGGGCGGTGCCAGGCGCACCTTCTGGGGTGGGAGAAGAGAGGGACAAAAGCTGCCCTGTGAGAGGAGCCTCCCCCTCCTCCCCAAGCCCGGTTAGAATGGGGCGAGGGTAGAACAGGGACACTGCCCAGAGTGAGAAGAATGAGAAGAGTGAGAATTTGGGTGAGACTCAAAAAGCCCCCAGCAGAAGTTGGAAGACCTTGTCCAAGTTGTACCTGAGGCCCACCCAGGGCATCTGCAGGGCTGAGCCTACCTGTGAGTCATTCGCAGGCTGCCGCCGTGCAGCTGGACCGCAGCCTGGCTCAGTCAGTGCCAATGTGCATGAATGCTACTGGGACACGGTCCCTGCATGCATGTGAACATGAGATGTCCATGAATTTGGAATAAAGAAGGGCACGAGACCAGGGGCTTTGGAGGGATGTGAGGCCTGCAAAAGGCTGAGTGGGGACGGAAAGGGCAGAGGCCGAACTGGAGCTCTCCCATAAGAGCATGCAGACCCGAAAGCAGTTGCTGCCATGACAGCTGTGGGTTCAAATTCAGTTTCAACTACTGCCCGTTCCATGACCTTGGGCAAAGGACTCCACCTCCACGGGCCACACTTGGACTGCACCAGGGGTATGCTGGGCACTGTTCCAGGAGCTAAGTGTAAGCGCGCTTCAGCTTTACAGTTTCCATGAGCCTGCTGGAGGGCGTGAGCAGCATCTCTACTGCGCAAATGAGAGGAGTGAAACACACACGGGTCCAGCGAGGGCAGCTGGAGCGTGTGGGAGGCTGGTGGGGGCCCCAGGGCTCTCTGAGCACATGGCACAGTGGCATGTGCTGGTGGGGTTGGTGGGGAGCAGGTCGTAGGCTCAGGCGGCCACCCTCTAAGTGGCCAGGCAAGGATGTCCGTGTGTACACTGCAGGAGCCGCAGCCTCTATCACGTGGGGAGATGCAAGCTTGAGCCTCTCTCTGCTTGCCCAGAGGCAGTGAGGTCCCATTCACCTTTGCTCTTTGTCCTGGAGCCTGGGGGTGGCCAGTGGGGCTGTTCCCTGGGGCTAGATCGGAGCTTCCAGGGAACAAATTACCCACCCCTGCTTACTGACTTTCCCACCCCTCCCCAGAATGCCTCTAGGATGGGCTGATTCCAGAACCTCCCCAGGGTGGAATCTGGAACCAAGATCCTTTCAAAGAGCAGGAAAACTTTGGTCCACGGGTGGAGTTTTCCTTCTGTTTCCAAAGCCCTAATGGTCAGGCCGGAGACTGTGGCCTACTTGGATCTTCAAAGTGAGTTGTCAAGGAGGCCAGCCTCTGTCCCTCGCCATGGACCCCTTTTGGTCTGGACTCACAGCCTGTGTATGAAAACTGGCACTCTCTGCTCAAGGAGAACATGGCCAGATGGCAGAGCCTGATACTGAAGCCCACGGGGCATGCCAAGTAATTACGGACACATCTGAGGGGTCAGAGACATGCTGCACACTGCCTGGCAATGACTCAAAGCATCAGCCCTGGGCCATCTACCTGCGGCCTGGGAGTGGGGCCAACTGATGAGACCACCGTGCCGGGTTCCAGACCCTCGCCCCACCGCAGCAACTGGTCGACTGTCTGGCTTAGATTCCCCCACCAGGCAAAGCTTCCAGACTCCGCATGTGCCTGTGCGCGCCCCTCAGAGCACTGTCACCTGCATTCAGAGTTCAGCTCCATTCCACAGCCAGGCCCTTCCTGAAATGGCCATTTTACAACTGTCTGGCTGAGTCTCAGGAGGGCATGGCTAAGGAAGACTCCCAGCCACACAACCAAAGCTGTAACACCTGATCCCCGCCTGCCCCCATCACCGCAGCTCTTCCCAGTAGAGCATGGGCAGCCCTCATTCTGCTTAAGGATTCACTGACCCCAAGGGGAGGCTGGGGAGTGAGGAGCAGCCCGTCTCTAGGAAATGTTTAACCATGTTTTCACTGGAATGGTTTTCAAATCGATGGCACATTTGCAAGCCAGACACGGTGAAATCAGGGCTTTGCACAGCCATTCCTCTCTCAGCCTCTGCTGTGGGCAGAATGGGGCTACAGTGAAGGCAGGTACAGAAGGCCCTGGGGGTGCTGCCTGTGTTCTTTCCTGTCAGGGAGCCTTCCCTGCACCCCCACTGACCTCCAGGGGCCTCTGCACCCCCATCCCACCCCCACCGCAGCATGGCCTCCCAGCAGCAGCCTAGTACTCCCAGAAGGCATGGCAAGGAGTTCCGGGGTGGATGCCACCTTGGAAAGCAAGCCTGACGGAAACTCAATGCAGCTGGAGTGGAGGGAGCGTGGGCCACACACATTCTGGCTCAGGAAACAACTGCCCCACCCCTTGTGCCCAGCACACGCCTGCACACACATGCAGAGGAGCAGGGGCTCAAAGGGCCTTTAAGATGACTCCCACGCCAGCTCCCCGCCCCCAACATGAAGGGCAGGAGTGTGGCAGTGCTGCTCCCGGAAGTTAGAGACCACCCCTGGATGTCAGGTCACTCTCAGTAGAGGACCACCTTCAGCACATGAAACCCCGGTGCTAACGCAGGCTGCCTGAGCCGACAGCCTGCTCCCCACCAGCCCCACACAGAGAGCACAACCCCTCCTCACCAACACAGGTGCAGAGGCATCACTGAGAGGCCTTCTAATCCGCAGGAGGCTGGATGGAGGGTCCTGTGTCTGTCCAGTCTGCAAACCTCTGGAGTCACTCCTGAGTGCCTGGTGACAGGTGGATGTGGCTGCCACCTGCATGGTGTCCCCAGTCCAGAGGACAGGCAGGTAGTGATGTAGTGTTGCATCTGCTGGGGCTGCCATAACAAAGCACGCCAGATCAGGTGGCCCAAACAGCAGGGATGGATCTGTCTTGCAGTTTGGGAGGTCGGAAAACCCAAGGTCAAGGTGTTGGCAGAGCTGGTTCCCCCTGTGGCTGTGAGGAGGAAGCTACCCCAGCCTCCAGCTTCTTGCTGCTGGCAACCCTTGGCATTCCTTGGTTTCTAGAAGCATCACCCTGATCTCTGCCTCCATTTCACACGTCTTGTGTCTTCTCCACGTGTCTCCATGTCCAACTTCCCCTTTTGATCACGAACATCAATCTACTTGAGTCTGACCTCAAATTAACCTGGTTACATCGGTAAAGACCCTCTTTCTAAACAAGGTCACATTTACAGGCACTGTGGGTTAGGAATTCAGTATCAAGGGGATACAGTTCGTTCCATTAACAAGTAAGTAAATTCCCAAGTAAATATGTAACTTCAGATTGAGAAGTGCTCTGGAGAAAACAGGGGAATTCACCAAGGTAACCTAACTATGTTTCAAAATATTCAGAACACATTGCTATTGGAAGACCATTCTCTATCCTTCCACCTGGACTGGCCTCTATCCCTCTATCTTCAAACAGCCCCTGAGGACTCAGCATTTCATTCCTTGCTGCCCACGTACAGCCCTGGGGCTCTTTACTCTGCTTCTGGGGTCTCACACGGAGCTCTGAGGAACACGGACAGCCGTCACAGGAACCCTGGTGAGCCCCGGGCAGGCTGCACAGCAAGGGCAGGGGACTGAGGCTCAACAACCAGCCCCTCCCGCAACAGGCCACGGCAGCTCAGCAGACACTCCCATGCTGCCTCCCAAGGCCGAAAGAGGACGTGTTTGCAAAGGGTGTTGTCCTTGCCCTTGCCTGCAGTGATTCAGCCAGCCGAACCAGAACTTGTGGTCACCTTAGGTAGCCACGCTGGACAAAGAACACATGTGACCAAAATCCTCTTTGTCTTCGTTCACAAGGCTTCCTGCCTAAATTACCCACATGTCCACTGGAAGACTCGTGCGCATTTCGTCTGTACCGAGAGCAATCAGGAAGTTTGGGGTCTGTGGTGCTCCCCACTACAGCAAGCTCCAGGGCTACAGGGGAGTCGTTAGCTCCCAGGCCAAGGCTCTGTGGACACTGTGAAGACCGGTGCCTGCTGCAGGTGGAGCAGCTGTGAGACCTCCTGGCTCGCCTTCCCTGGGATGTGGGCTTTAATTTTCCATCCTGGCTGCTGTCCCCTTCCATGACCTATGCTTATGAATGGCCATGTCCAACAAGTGCCATCACCCCCTCCCACTCTCTCCAAGGAGCCTGCTCTGGGGAATGCTACCTTGTTTTTCTGAAGAGTCACATCTACAAGCGAAGAGGAAGATGTGTGGTGCGTTCCAAAGCGCTAGCTGCTGGAAAAGGACAGATCCCTCACACCTCCTTTTCGAGCTGCAGAAAATGCAGCTCAGAGATGCCAAGTGAGCATGGCACTCAGGAATGTGCTGTGCCCTCCGTGGAGTCAGACTCTGGCCTCTTAAGCAAGAGCCGGAGAAGGCGAGGGGGTGGGCAGCAGCCAGGGGCAGGCGCTGGCATAAACAGATGAGGATCTAAATCCACCTGCTGGTCACACAGCCCTGAGCTGGCGTCTCGCCCCACGCAGCCCCCGCTGCAGGTATGTAAAGCTGGGCACAGGTGGACAGGATGCAAAGCAGTGATATGCGCCTCCAGTCAGCCCCGAAGGCCAGGGTGGCAGCTTCCCCTAAGAGCAGAGGGGGCCTGGGTGGTTGCCCCAAGAGAACAAAGCAGTGCAGACCTGCAGCTCCCCCTGCAGTGAACAGAGCGCTCTGCAAACATCCTCTGACACCAATGTACTGAAATCTTTTCCTAACTCAAGTTTACAAAAATTGTGTTTTCTTCTAGAAATTTAATAGTGTTAGATCACATATGTGGGTCTATGATCTGTTGAGTTAAGGTTCTGTATGTAGTGAAAAAGTATGCAGTTCCATTTTTGTGCCAGTGAATACCCAATTGTCTCTGCTCCATTGTTAAAAAGACTTCCCTTTTCCACTGAATCATCTTTGAATCTTTGTTGGAAATGTGTGTCTGTATTTGTGGGTCTATTTGTGAACTCATTCTGTTCCACTGATACACTGTCTATCCTAATTTCAACACCACACTGTGATTACGGTAGGTTTACGGTAAGGAGGCCTTGGCCTCTGGCCTGGGGTGTTGACAGAAGCTGCCCCCAGGCAGTGGTTCCTGGGGACAGTAGGGGCAGCAGGACCCCGCTGGCCCACTCTGCACCTCGGGCCGCCTGCCTCTGCTTCCACTTCCTGCCACCTTTGCTCCACAAGGTCACAGCCCAGGAGACCAGGCAGACTCCCCCAGGTTTACGTCCAAACACCCGATCTGGGTTTCTAAAGAAATTTCTCTAGGAAACGCCCAGCTTCCCCAGTTTCCTTTGTTCCCAGAACCAGCAGGGAGCAGAGACAAGAATCATGAGCCTCCCAGCAGCCTGGGCCCTGGGGGAACACCACCACCCTGCTGTGCTTCACATTCCCCAGCCACAAAACCGGACAAGTCTCCCCTCCCCTCCTGGATCCTGTCCTCTGTCCTGGAACCTTCCAGAGAGAACAGGCCCAGAGCCTGCAGAACCTGCGTCACCCAGAACCCCTACTGGCTGCAGAGGAGACTCGCTCGGGCTTTTGAAGGCCTGCACAGTTCTCTGGCTGCAGTATGAGGAGTGGTGGAGGCTGCAGGAGGACTGAGGGCCTCCACTGCAGAGAAACCAAGGAAGGAGGGGTGCTGCCTGCCACAAGGTGGTCCTCAGCCTGCCAGCGCCCACATCACAGGGGCTCCCCCATCTGCCCGCCTGCCCTGGAGCTCACCCAGCCTCCGTCTCCCTATCTGTCTTGGGACACGGCGACCATGCCCTCACCCAGTTGCTCTGAGGAGAGAAAGCAATAATCCACTGAAGCCTCCTGCAGGCACCCAGGGTGGAGACACTCAGAACCCAGGCCCAGCAAGCAGCCCCTACCAGAACCAGGCATTCGTTCACACGCGTCAGTCATTCTGGGGGAGGGCAGAGGACAGGCCCTGACTTTACAAGCCCCGTGCTCGCAGATGAGGGGGAGCAGTAGAGATAGAGGCTGTGGGTCCCCACGTGGCAGGGCCCTCTGTACTTCTGCCCTGCCATGGCGGATAATGGGAAACCGCAAAGGAACACACTGTGGCTGTTTCTTCCGGATGGATCTGCGAGTCCTCACTGCATTTCTCTCGGGATCCTGGGGCTCAAGTGAACCGATGCCATCCTTGGTTCATCGTTTGTTCATGTAAGGCTCCCTTGTATTTTCATTCATTCATTTTAATAATGTGATAAGCACTTGTGAACCTATCCCCCTCCAAGAAGTGGACAGCAGAGAAAGCAATCAACATGCTTCTTTCCCTCCCATTCCCACCCTGCCTGGCAACCTTCATCTGGAGTTTTCTCCTTCTCCTTTTTCTTAAAAGTTTTACCACATATATACACACTTGCTGAAAAACACACGGCTTGTTGTGCTTGTTTCTAAGCCGTGTGGGACAGAGTCACACAGTCTTCAGGACTTGTCATTTTCACTCAGTCTTATGCTATCTGGTGCTGTCGCTGTGGCCTTCGCTCACCAAGGCCAGAGCCATGTAGGGTTTCAGTGTGCAGCGCGCCATGATGTGCTCCTTAACTCTGGGATGGCGCTGGGCTGTGTCTGGTTGGGGCTGCTCCCAAAAGAGCTGCCCTGAGATGTGAGCACATGCCTGAGCTTCTCCTGGGGGTGCCTGGAGGACACCTGCTGTAGAAAGGGCACGTGATGTTCAACACCACACACAGTGCCAAACGGGTTTCCCAAATATTCAGACTGCTGCTCTCCCAGCAGCACTGGTAGAGCCACACCCTGCTCAGGCTCCACAGGTTGCACTTCCGAGGCTCGGCCAATCTGGTGGGTGCACAGTGGTCTCACCATCCAGATTCGCGTGCCCCTGGAGACGAAAGAGGTTGACCATCTCTTTCCATGTTTGCCAGCCAAGTCACTGAGAAATGCCTGCTAGTTGCATACGTGTGTTTCTCCATTGGGTTGTAGGTCTTTTTCTTACTGATTGGTAGGATGTTTTACTTAAATTTCTTTCAGGTGGTTTTGGTAAGCATGTGTTCTTAGCTTGCAAACTTTCAGATTGTACCAACCCTTTCATCTTTGGCTGCCACTCTTGGGTCTTGCTGAAGCCACCTCGCTGCTGCAGGTCCGTGGCTATTCGTTTGGTGCCCTGCTCTGGGGAAAGGCAGCCCGGGTCTGCCCCGCTTCTGCCAAGTGTGCAGGCTCTTCCTTCGTGGGAGAAACCCTTCCCAGAAAAGCACCACTGGGGAGAGGCCCTGCCTTCTGCTCGTGACTTAGGACACACCGCAAGCTCCAAGGGACCCGTCTGCACAAATGGCAACCACAAAGGACACCTCTGTGGGGAGTCATTGATCTCACAAGGCAGGGAGGGGCCTCAAGGGGTACCCCAAAACAAACTGAACAAATGCAAGCTGGACCCAAAGGGCAGGATTCTTCAGTGGCCCAAAGTGGACTGAGGTACCCAGCACACAGGAGGCCAGTGTGCACCAAAGCTCAGGCTCAGGAGGACAGAGCATTGGGTAGGGGCAGAGCCGACCAGACTATGGTGACCACAAGGCCAGGCCAGCCAAGTGGCCCCTCATAGGCGCAGCTGGCAAGACACACATGTGGCCTGTGATGACACAGGCTCTGGACTGGCACTCGAAGGTCAGAGCCAGGATGGGCCAGCCCTGTTCTCACAGGCATGTGACCAGCAGGACAGTGTAGCCTCAAGGAACAAGTGAACTGAAACACCAAGAACGGCCCCGTGGGTGCAGAAGCCCCGGGCGGCAGCAGCGTCAGAACAGCTGCTTGCGGACCCACTGTCCCTCCCTCCCTCTCAGCCAAGTAACTCAGTGCTGCAGCATCTGTACAAGATAGAAGCGCATCAGTGATGCCCCACAGCCACCACAGGCCCCCGAGGCACACAGGCAAGGCCATTCAAAACAACACACAAGGGCAGGCAAGGCTCTCTCCGGAAGACCATGACTCATCCCATCTAGACAGGCCAGAGCAGAAGACAACACGCCAGAGGCAAGCACCCCCCAAGACAGCCCGGCTCCACCACCCCCACTCCCTGTGCAGGCTGAGAGACGGCGACAATGGCACCCTGGCACTGCGCCACCCTGGACCACTCCTTGCTGTGCCAGGCTAAAGGACAGCCGGTCCTGCCCTCACAGAGCACGTGTGGCGAGGTCCCCACTGCTGAGACAGCAGTCACCTGGCTCTTTTACTTTAAAACGCCCCTGGGAGACTGGAACAGGAATGAAGAGAAATTAAAGAACGTGTAAGCAGAAACTCAGTTGTATGTAAGAAAACCCGATTCCCCCTGAGGAAGAGAAAGAGCTGGAGTCTTTACAAATTAACGGCCTGTTTTTCTGTGGCTAGTGAGCCTTCTCTCTCCCTTTCCCAGGCAGTGTGGAGACCCTGATTCCCTAGCTGTGCAGCTGCGAGGTCACAGATAACCTCGAGTCGCAAAACATGTTTCTCCTTAAAAAGTAAGAAATGACATAATGCATGTCTCAATTAATTAAATAACTGTCTTTGTTTCTCATTTGTGTAAGATGCTTCCCCCTGTACAGATCTCCCCCCACCCCATGAGATGCTTAAAAGGAAACTTAACTCTGTGTTCAGGGCTCAGCCCTTTGGATGTTAACCTGACTGGGCCAGTGCACCTGAATCATAAACACCCTTCTGTACCCCATCGGTCTCTCTGATTCCTTAAAAAGCCCTGCTACGAGACGGCGTCCGCTCTGGGCTGTGTCTTTCACACTGAGGTCTCCCCCAGCCAGCCCGAGGGATCATCTCCCAACTGCTGTGAGCTGACCCTGTGCTCACAAGACACCTTAGACTCTTCAGGCTTGAGGTTTGTGCACAGCTACCTTCAATGAAGAGCAGATGCCTTTCACTGCTGAATTACGCAGAGAGGAATTCATGTTGTGGCCAGGATGGGAAAGGCTTCCAGGAGCCCGAGGGGTGAGGCTGTGCTCCATGCTCAGTGCTGGAAGCCTGGGGCATCAGGAGGCTCCCACTCTGCCCCTCATCCCCGAGTTCCTGGTCGCAGACGCAGCATCACACCTGAGAGCCAGAGGGAGGTTTCAGGATGTAATCTAGCCTGTGTGACCCCTTGTTCCTAATAAACACCTGGAACCCAGGCCAGCAGCCTCCCCTGTGCCCATGGAGTAGGCAGATGCAAAAGCAGAGGCAGGAAGAAGGAAGTCCTTTCTCTTGGATCCCACTCTGAGTTACAGATGTGGCAACCATTCCTAATGCTCATCTCCTTTTCTCCAGCCCATCTCAGAAACACGTGGTGAAGCTCCATGATGAAACGCTCTGACCCACTCTGCGGGTGCAGCATTAGTGTTCAGGTCAGCTTCCTGAGCCCAGGAAACGTCCTGGCCCTGGCACAGCAGTGGATGGCTGGTAGGGCCCTGAGCTTGGCAGGGAGGCCCCTCCCCAGGCTTCTCTGTTCTTTCCCAACCCTGGGAGGAACACCTGGATGGGGCCACCCTCTACCTACCCCACTGGCCTCAACAGAAGGAAAACTAGACTCGTGAGATGCTCAGACTCCCAGGCAAGGACCCCCATGAACAGCAGAGCCCAGCAGGTGAGGCCCCCAGGAACAGAGGTGTCCAGCAGGTGAGGCCCCCAAAGAACAGCAGTGTCCAGCAGGAGAGGCCCCCCAGGGACAAAGATGCCTGGTAAAAGAAGCCTCCCAGGGAAAGAGGTGTCTGGCAGGAGAGGCCCCCCTGACAAGCATCATTCTGAATGTGTGCCCCAGAGGAGGCCCCTCTGGAGGTAGGTGGGTACAGTCTGGTGGCGACATCCTGCACGTGCACGTACAAGAGAAGAGCCCAGGCAAGTCCCCAGCGCAAATGCAAAGTCCTGCCAAGGATCTCCTGCCCTCTGCCCGGCCCAGGGGTGTGCGGGGAAAGTAGGTGAGGTGGCTTTTCTTTCCTATGGACCAGACCCCGCTCTGGGTCAGAGCTAGGGCCTCAGGACAGCACTCCCTCCAGGTGACAATTATTCTCAAGGAGTCACTCTTCCAGGGCTGTCTTCCCCAGTGTCTTCCGTGAAGCGCCGTTGCTGCTGGTGAGAAGGAGGGGAGAGGAAAGCCATCTTCAGATGCTCAAGAATCTGCCAGGTGTGAGAGGGACCAAAACTGTCTCTGCAACTCCAGAAGACATAGCCAGGATGACTGGGGAAGAGTTAGACAAAGGTGTTTTCAACTCCGTGCTGAGAACTTTAAACAGTGAGAATTCTCCAAGAACAGGCAGGATGAGGTGGAAGTTCCTCTCACCAGTGAGTCTTAGATCCACAGCTGCGCATCATACTGTCCCTTTTCAGCCCTATACTGTCCCCTGGGCACAAAAGCTTGCCATCTGCCCTGCATCCTCATACTGGCTGGCATGACCTCCTTGGGACACCCTGTGGATGCCTTCCTTGCCACTGCACACTGTCCCCTGGCCAATATCACTCTTGACTTTTACACAAGCCTTGGGGAGTCCCTGAACCTCTGGCACCTCTGTCTCCTTTACATTTCCTGCAAATTGAAAGTCTGGTCTTGATCAGTGATTCCCAACTCATGCTCCACGGACTAGAAGGGGCTGGACTAGGGTGGCCCAATGGTCAGACAGGCCTGGGAAATGCTGGGCCAAGCAGAGTAAGCAGGCGTCTCTGCTGTGGATTTCTCAGCCTTTAATTGGTGCCTGTTGCGAATCTCTGAGAGAGCAACAGGGCTTCTAGGCTCCTCTGCCCCTGCAGCCACTGATCTGCAACATCAGGTAACATCCCTGTGGTGGGTGAGCAGCAACAATCTGGGCCGGTGGTGCTGGGGTAAAAGAATTTACCAAGACAGTCGTAGGCAAAGAAAGGCAGATTTATGAGACAAAGTATGAAAATGCGTTGCAAGGTTGCAATGCGCAGAATCAGCAGAAGAGGAGCCAACTGTAAAGAAACAAAGGCTTGCTGGGGATTTTATAGGGTGTTTCTTAGGCTGCAGAGGGCGACATGCAGAACTGGTAACGCCAAGGCAGCCGGGAGCTAACCTGTAGGTGTCTGGATATAGCTCGGCACAGGAAGATCATGAGTTACCTGAGCAGGAGACCTGCGTGTCCTGGACCATGAAGAAAGTCAGATCTATAGCTTATCTGCTTTCTCTTTTTGCTTGCCCTTGGTCCTGCCAGCCTGACTCCTTCTCCCTACCTAGGACTCCACAATCCCAAGCCGCCAACATTCACAGACAGGCTGGGAGACACTGGCTGATGCAGGAGGTGAGGGTCACTTATGGCACCAACACCACTTGCTGAGGCTCTGCTGAGACCCGGAAGGTTCCCTAGTGGGTGAGGGTCCCTTACGGCACCAATAGCACTTGCTGAGGCTCTGCTGAGACTCGGAAGGTTCCTTAGTGGGTGAGGGTCCCTTACGGCACCAACAGCACTTGCTGAGACTCTGCTGAGACCCGGAAGGTTCCCTAGTGGGTGAGGGTCCCTTACGGCACCAACAGCACTTGCTGAGGCTCTGCTGAGACCCGGAAGGTGCCCTTACGTGGAGCCAGAGAACAAATCGAGGCCACAGGGGGAAGGCAGGAAGGGCTGCTTCAAAAGAAAAACTTCAGGCTCCCTTGAGCCTTTTAACTGCCTCCCTGCAAGGCAGCCACTGACTGATACCAGCCAGGCGATCAGTGCAGGAAAGCATGGGGCCCAAGATGGGGCTATCCATGCAGGGGAGGGGGTGCTTTACAGACACTTCCAGAAGGTCCCCAGGGGAACCTTTGCAATTCAAGGGCAGAAAGGATGTGGGGTCTGGTGAGGTTCCAACTGCCAGAGAGGAGCCAGGCAGGTCCGTTCAGCTTGAGAGCTTGGCCCACCAGCAGCTTGCGTTGGGTCAGAGCCTTCCTCCCTCAGCCACAACCCCCTCCCTGCTAAACAGGGAGCCCCAAAACAGGCAAGCCCCAAAACAGGCAAGTCTGAACAGGTGTGACTAGAGGGAGCCAACAGGCAGGGTCCTTGGTGGGTGACACATGCTCACTCCCGACACTGACTCAGACAGCAGCAGGGAAGGGAAACCCCAAACCATCAGGGCTAGCTGAGTCAGCAGGTGCAGTGTGGCCCAGAGTACAGGCTCAGCCCAGCTGACTCCTGGTACCTTGGGGAGGCACTGGGAAGTTTCAGCCAGGGAAGGAATGACTGCTCTGATTTCTATTTCTAAAAGATCCAACAAGCCGCTGGAGAGAGAATGACTGAGAGTGGAAAAACAGAGTCTGGTGAGACGGACACTGAAGGAGGAAATCAAATGGCTCTGCCGTTTATGAGTCCACAGGGCCTGGACACAGAACCCTGTTACTCAGCCAAACTCTACTCTAGGAGTTGCTAGGAGGGCATGTGGTAGCTCCGGGTGACTTTGAGTAAAGGAGATTGTCCTCAAACATCTGGGTGGGCCTCCTGTCAACAGCTGAAGGCCTTGAGAGCAACAGAGAAACTTCCCTGAGGAAGGAGAGATTCCTCCTGTGGACTCCATGTCAGCTCCAGCCTGAGAGTTTCCAGTCTCCCATCTGCCCTGGATTTCAGACTTGCCTAACCAGCACCCCCACAGTTGCATAAGCCAGTTCCTCGCCATATATGATGTGCCACATTAAGCATGAAACGTCTGTTTAGCATCCAAATGTGCCAAAGAAAAAGATTTACATTGATCAGAATTTGGTGGCATTTGCCGCTGGAACTGAGTGTGGGGGCTGCTCTGGAGATGGGTCCAGCCCAGGGCAGTGCCCACATTGAGATACCCAAGAAAGGAGGCCAGTGTGGTTGGAGGAGTCCTGGGAGGGAGCTGGCTCAGGCGAAAAGAGGAAGAAGCACTGGTGCTGGGGGCAGGGGAACTTTGACCCCAGTGTATCCAAGTGTCAGGGGAGGCAAGGGGTGGCAGAAAGGGTGCTGGTATCCGAAGGGCAGGAGTGGACTGATGGGGGACATGTGCTGTCAATATTTCCTGAGATGGAGCAGCTGTTTCCCACCATGGTGCAGCTGCACGGGACAGCCCAGAAGGGGCAGAGCTGAGTGACACCAGGGCCAGCTTTGCCAGACAAGCGCGACAGTGGGCAAGCAGTGAGAACATGAAGGGTGTTCGTAACGGAGTGGCTCTAACATGGCGCAGCCATGGAAATTTTTTAGGGAGGAAGAAGGCCAGCCGGGGCGAGGCACAGGGGGCTGCTGTGCCAATGGGCAGGACCAGCTGTGCCAGGTCCGGGTGTGCAGCCAGCTTGCTGGGGTGTGGTCTTAGAACCAGTGAGAAGAAAAATAGAAACGGGCAGGCAAGGGGTTCCCAAAGGGACCTTTCAGAGGGGTGGCAAGGCCAAGGGGCCGGGCAGCCTGGAAGGGCCACAAGGACTAGTTCAGGTTGCCCAGAAGCTAGCACCAGGTGGCTGAGGCCACTAAGAGAAGCTGATGGGGGGCGGCAGGGGCAGCCAGGGCATTTCCTTTCTGAACTGTCCCCGCTTAGATGAAAGCACCATGACTGACATACATCTGTGCACACGGCGAGTAGCCATGGAGCAGCTCCTCCGAGAGAACGCAAGGCACGAGAGGCACAGAGAACCCCATTTCAGGGCATCCCATGGTGGCACACTGGGAGAGAAGGCTCCTGACAGAGGGGCTCTGTGAAGCTGAAGCTGTACCTCCCTGTGGAGTTGCAACTCACACCCGCATGCACACATTCATACACTCATACACGTGCACACACATGCACAAACCTCCACACACTCGCAAGTCTATGTGTATGAGCACACATGTGCATACACTCACACGTACATGCAGCCACCCCCACCCAGCACCAGGTACCCACCCTCGAACTCCAGAGGTTCCTGGGTGCAGGTCCTCGAGCCTGTCCAGGGCTCCAGCTCCCAGCTATGCTCATCCCAAATCACTCTCCAGACTGCCCAGAGCATGACTCCAGCTAGGGCCCCTCTGGGGGCCTCCCTCAGCCTCCTCCAGCTCTCAGGCCCTTTCCTGGTCCTCAGGGCCAGGGCAGATCCCAACCAGCGAAATGGGGAAGAGGCACTTGGGACACAAGGGGATAAGAAATGAGTTCCCCAAAATGCTGTAATAACCATTCATCGCCAACTTGAATGGGTCTATAATCCTAAATATGAAAAACAGATGCAGGTATTAAGCCAGTGTTTATGGAGATACTCAGCCCTCCCATATCCCAAGAAAGGATTAGGCCTTCCAAAAAATTCTAGTGACAACTTTCTAGGAAGAGTAGGCCTTTGGTGATGGCTGGTCTTGAGGGCTGGGAATGAATGGCTGCACTCCAGGAGGAACTGAGCTCAGGTGCAGCCTGTCCAAGGGCAGTGGGAGGCTCCAGTATGATGCTAGAACATTCTGTCGCCAAGGAGAAGGTCAGTCCTCTGTATAGAGTTCAGACAGTGCCCTCCACATAGGCTTCTGCCAGCCCTCATGACCTTGCAGCTGGCCTCTCTGTCCTCCCCATTCTTCACATCCAGCCAGTTTCTCCCACACACGGGGCCAGGGTTGCCCACCCCTTTATATCCGGCCATATTGAGAGAAAAAGCATTTATGCCAAGGTGATTTTTGCCAAGAAAGAAGACAACCATGGGCTTGTTTCCGTCATTCCTGCTGCACTAACCCTGTCAAAGTGTGACAGCCACTGCTTCCCAGGTGGCAAGACAAGAAATGCTGGGTTGAGAAGCTGGTCCAATGACCTTGAATTTCTGGAGCGAGAACTTGGAGGCCTTGCTCTTCTCCCTTTTCTGGGCTCACAACCTCAACACACACAATCATTCTTCCACAATGTGGTGGTGAGGCATCCACACTGGGTGACCAATGGAGGCCGGGTAATTATCCAAAAAATTAAGCCTCACCAGAGCAATTTATCTGGTCATCCATTGTGAAATATATCTCAGACGTTCTAAAAAGATAGGAAAGAAAAGAAAAAGTCAGCCTGTAATCTTAGTACTCTGGGAGGCCCAGCTAGGAGCTTGAGACCAGCCTGGGCAACACAGTGAGACCCCCGTCTCTATAAAAAAATATTAAAATTATCCAGGTGTGATGGCATACACCTGTAGTGCCAGCTACTTGGGCGGCTGAGGTGGGAGGATCACTTGAGCCAAGAAGTTCAAGGCTGCAGTGAGCTATGATTGTGGTACTGCACGCCAGCCTGGATGACAGAGTGAGACCCTGCCTCTAAAAAAGAAAAAAACAAACAAAAAAATAAAGAAAAGAAAAATCCAACTCCAACAGAACAAGACCAAAGCTAGATATCCTCCTGTTTCCCCAACTTCCCTCTGCAATGGCCTCCCTCTAGAACTTTCTGTCCTCTTGGAAAGTGGCCTTCACTTGAGTTCAGCAACATTTATTGGACATGGCACTTATTTGGTCCAGACACTGGGGACGTAAAGAACACGGCCTGGTGGGGGCACAAGGCAGAGAAACCATGAGGCCACGCTGGCCCTCCCAGTCTGCTGGCCCCAACCTCCCCTCCAAGTGACACCCTGACGGTGCACATCCTATCCCTCTGCCCAGAAGCCCCTCTTTCCACCACAGCTCCTTCTCTGACTCCTTGGCAGAGCGTGTGTGTCCTTCCAAGTCCAGCTCAGACATCACCCCAACTGCCAGAGCCTCTTCGTACCAAAAGTGTCCCCTCTGCATCTGTGCTTCACTCCAAGCCCCAAAATCCTTCCATTATGGCCAGCATCTACCATCAACTGCCCAATTCAAACCCCAGCCACTCTTTCTAAAATTTAACCTCAAAATCTGTGTCCTCATCTACAGAATAATAATGGTTGCTAAGCTGAATATCTGTATTCAACTGAATTTGAGTATGTGTATAGGGAGGCGCACGTGACACCATTCAGATAACAGGCCATGTGTGGTACGTGCACACACTAGCGCTTAGAAAACATCTGCTGAGTATTCTGATGACTGGTTTGAGTTCAACCCCCTGAGCTGTGGATCCCTGAATCTGTAGGGTCTGACCCAGGGCCACAGCACAGAGGTTCTGATATTGATCTGTCACACTCACTGTGCCCAGCATTTTGGAGAACCCTGCAGGGGAGGAGGAGGGGGACTGCCCTGTGGAGAGCTGGGTCGCTGCCGCATGTGCTTACTGGCTTGTGCATTTCATTCCTCAGGTTGTTTGGGCTTGATAAGTGTAAATTATGTAGCAAGTGCACGAATGATCAGGGATACATACTTTGACCTGCATTGGGGCAGGAACAGGACTTCCTCCTGGACCTGGCTTCCACCAGAGCAGAGCCCAAGGCAGGGCTCCTCCTATGCAGAAAGCTCTGTTGTGGTTTTTAGAAGCCACCCCCAGGAAGAGGAATGGCCAGGGGAGCAGAAAGGAGGAAACGTCAGCCCCAAAGTTGCATTCTTGAGTTGGTCTCCTCTGTGGACAACTGAGGCTCTGTCCCTCAGGGACCCTCTGAGGAGCTGGGGAGAATGGAGCTTGTCTGCACATGCTCTGCTCATAGGAGTACTGGCCTGGTATGGTCCTGGTATCCTACCCTGCCCAATCTGAGAAGCCCAGGAGAGGGCAAACGGGGCTGTTGGTGATACCTGCATACAGCAGTGGCTGGCGCAAAGATAGGCCTGGAAGCTGTGAGGAGGTATAAGAAGTGTCCAGTGCCCAGACCCATCACTCCACAAGAGACAGGCCTGTTGGTGTCATGTGGAGAAAGACCCTAGGGCTCCAAGCTCTCAGGGTGCCCGACCAAAGACTCTGCAAGACCCTTGTCGGCCTGTCACCCCCAGTGGGTGCTCTCTAGAGGACAGAGGGGTAAATGGCAGAGACACCTGAGGAACAGGCTTCCATGCCGCCACAGAGCGCCAGGTAAACTCCAGACAAGTTCACACTGTGAGGCCCAGGCCCAAGGGGCAGGGGACAGGAGGGGCCCCATGCCTTGTTGCAGGGGAAATCTGCTGCCCTGGCCCACCCTCTCTGGGGACACTGCATCAGGACAGGCTCACCCTGGTGGTGTCGCTTGCCTCCAGCGTGCAGTGTCTGCAGGAACATCTGAGTCCCTGGCTAGAACCCCTCGTCCTGCCTCTCGAGGGCTCAGGGTGTGCTATGGAAATGCAGATGAATTCTAACAGGATCCCAAGCTAAATGCAATCAGGGAGAAATGAAAACTTGGGCAAAACATGTCACATGTCCCAAGGTCAAAGGTGAAAGCTGTTTGTGACTATCGCACATCACTTCAGCTCTCTGTCACAGCCCTGCCTTGCCCCAGTATACCGTTCTGATAGTTAAGTGATGTTTTAAGTACAAAAAACTGTCACACCTGGCAGGTGAGGGGCCCTGGAAACCTGAGCTGCTGGGAAAACATGCTCCCCTCCTCCATGAGGAGGACACAAGCCCACACCCCTAAGCCACTGTCATGGCGCTACTCTGATGGGGCTTCAGGATGTGCCCCAGCCTGGAAGGAGCTTGCTGATTCTCGCCTCTGAATGGCCACGTCCTGAGCTGGAGCACCTGAAGACAGCTATGGTGCCCAGAGGCCTGGGAGCTGTGGGGTAGCCTGGCCCCACTGCAAGGTGGCAGATCTGGGAGCCACAAGAAATGCTCTGCTATTTCGTACAATGCATTCTTCAGAAGCTGGTGCAATAGAGTTTAACCAACTTCCTCTGAAAGAGACTATATTACACGGAGATTTGTAATAAAGAGAAATAGCTTGAACTTTGGTTTATTTGTTGTTCTTGGAGTGCACATTCATAAATCCCTAAAAACCCCGAAGCACAAGCGCTGCCTCTGCCTCTCCTGCTCTCTGCTTGGTGGTCAGGCCACTCCATGCTGCAGACGACCTCAGGCCTATGTGGCCTGGAACCATCTCTTCTACATGAGGCAAGGACGGGAGCTCTGCCCCCACCCACAAGCACATGGAGAGGGAGAGGGAGCCCCCTGCCTGAGCAGCAGAGACCCCGGGAAGGAGGCCAAGCCCTCCTCACACAGGAGGTCTCCAGCTGCCCTCTGAGGTGAGGGCTGTCTCTCCCAAACAGCACAAAGTGCAGCCCAGACCAGAATGTTTTGGAAGGACTCAGAAACAAGAAAGTATGTGCTGAATAAGGGCAGGGGCTGCAAAACACAGGGAAGAGAAGCCACCTTGCAGCCTGGAGTGTGGGCTGTGCAAACCCTGCCGGCTGCAGCCTGCCCTCCCAGGCTGGGGATTAACACGGGAGCAGACGGCTTGGCTCAGAACCAAGTGTGACTAATTGAGAGGACAAACAGGAAGGCTTTTCACCTGCCCAGACCTCATTCAGGGTTTCCTACGAGACGATAGCATCAGGAGCCCTGGCGAGTACAGGCAGTTTTGTTCCTTGCTCTGAGTCTCTTGTGCTGATGACGTCAAAGGGGCCTAAGACAGTGTCCCCAAACCTGGACAGAGCGCGGAGGAGAAAGAAGACTGGTGAGCAAGCGTTTGGCCTTGAAGACCAGATCGCTCATCCCAAAGCCTGCGTCCCTAGCCTGGGAGCGGGGTTTACTGATTCCCCTTGTGATTCTAGCTCCTTTAACCTTAAGACGGAGCTTTTCTTCTGGTAATTTCCCAGGAATGGGATTTTCTCCCAGCACAGCAGAGAAAACAGGATTAAGCAAGGGGCTTTGGATCCTAAGACAGCCTCCGGAGCTGGCAGGAGAGTATGGTGGCTTCTGCATTGGGCCAGACTTCCACTCAGGTTTCCAGTGACAAGGTTGCTGGGTTTTAAGAGAGAAATGCAAATCTGATGAACATTTCACTCCCATAAGCAGACAGCTTCAGGTTTGTCCTGCAGGACTCAGAGGTCTCTGACCCCTGACACATCTACACTTGACCTGTAGCCAAAAACAGTTAAAAAGATTTATACAGCCCTAGAAACCTGGCCCTGTCTTCAATGCCCACAGGGTAAAATGTATCCTCTGGGCTCATGGGAGGGATGCAGTCACAGCGCCCTCCTGTCCCCTCATACACGGGGGTGCAGAGCCAGGAGCAAATGGGAGAGAAACATTCCCCTAAACCCTAGTTCCAGCCCACACAGCCAAAAGCCAACTCCCCCTTAGAAAACCTTAGTATGTGTGTCAGCCAGATTCCTTAGGGTTGAGGCAGAGGTATAGCGAGGGAAGCCTGCCGGACTAGAGTCAAGACGCAGGTATGTTTAGCATGGGAAGGAAGGCATGGCAGTCCCCACACACAGAGACGCAGACACAGAGAGAGATATGCACACAGAGACACACAGAAACACACAGACAAGACACAGAAACAACACTCAGACACAGTCATGCAGACATACACGCACACATACATGCAGACTCATACAGATAGGCACACACAGAGGCACAGTCACACACAAAGACAGACACATACACACAGAGACACACACACAGATCTGTGGCCATCTCCACTGAATTGCCAGGAACATCACTGAAACAACTTAAACTCTGTCCACACCTGATTCAGGCAATAAGTGTCTGTGGGTCAGGGCCGGCGTTGTGGGTGGATCCCACCACAGTGTGACTGTGGGGAGAGTCCAGGGCAGCTCAGCAGCCTCCAGGGAAGGACACAGCCCAGGAGACGTGCTAGGGGAGTCTGGGGCCCTGGCGGGTGACTTGGACAGGTAGTGAAAGCACACCCAAGGAATACTGGGGCCCAGCCAGTTGAGTGGCAGGGGCTCTAGCCAGCC
>NW_012107474.1:2274883-2290535 GCF_000951045.1 Mandrillus leucophaeus | reverse complement strand
CCTCTGCCTCTCCTGCTCTCTGCTTGGTGGTCAGGCCACTCCATGCTGCAGACGACCTCAGGCCTATGTGGCCTGGAACCATCTCTTCTACATGAGGCAAGGACGGGAGCTCTGCCCCCACCCACAAGCACATGGAGAGGGAGAGGGAGCCCCCTGCCTGAGCAGCAGAGACCCCGGGAAGGAGGCCAAGCCCTCCTCACACAGGAGGTCTCCAGCTGCCCTCTGAGGTGAGGGCTGTCTCTCCCAAACAGCACAAAGTGCAGCCCAGACCAGAATGTTTTGGAAGGACTCAGAAACAAGAAAGTATGTGCTGAATAAGGGCAGGGGCTGCAAAACACAGGGAAGAGAAGCCACCTTGCAGCCTGGAGTGTGGGCTGTGCAAACCCTGCCGGCTGCAGCCTGCCCTCCCAGGCTGGGGATTAACACGGGAGCAGACGGCTTGGCTCAGAACCAAGTGTGACTAATTGAGAGGACAAACAGGAAGGCTTTTCACCTGCCCAGACCTCATTCAGGGTTTCCTACGAGACGATAGCATCAGGAGCCCTGGCGAGTACAGGCAGTTTTGTTCCTTGCTCTGAGTCTCTTGTGCTGATGACGTCAAAGGGGCCTAAGACAGTGTCCCCAAACCTGGACAGAGCGCGGAGGAGAAAGAAGACTGGTGAGCAAGCGTTTGGCCTTGAAGACCAGATCGCTCATCCCAAAGCCTGCGTCCCTAGCCTGGGAGCGGGGTTTACTGATTCCCCTTGTGATTCTAGCTCCTTTAACCTTAAGACGGAGCTTTTCTTCTGGTAATTTCCCAGGAATGGGATTTTCTCCCAGCACAGCAGAGAAAACAGGATTAAGCAAGGGGCTTTGGATCCTAAGACAGCCTCCGGAGCTGGCAGGAGAGTATGGTGGCTTCTGCATTGGGCCAGACTTCCACTCAGGTTTCCAGTGACAAGGTTGCTGGGTTTTAAGAGAGAAATGCAAATCTGATGAACATTTCACTCCCATAAGCAGACAGCTTCAGGTTTGTCCTGCAGGACTCAGAGGTCTCTGACCCCTGACACATCTACACTTGACCTGTAGCCAAAAACAGTTAAAAAGATTTATACAGCCCTAGAAACCTGGCCCTGTCTTCAATGCCCACAGGGTAAAATGTATCCTCTGGGCTCATGGGAGGGATGCAGTCACAGCGCCCTCCTGTCCCCTCATACACGGGGGTGCAGAGCCAGGAGCAAATGGGAGAGAAACATTCCCCTAAACCCTAGTTCCAGCCCACACAGCCAAAAGCCAACTCCCCCTTAGAAAACCTTAGTATGTGTGTCAGCCAGATTCCTTAGGGTTGAGGCAGAGGTATAGCGAGGGAAGCCTGCCGGACTAGAGTCAAGACGCAGGTATGTTTAGCATGGGAAGGAAGGCATGGCAGTCCCCACACACAGAGACGCAGACACAGAGAGAGATATGCACACAGAGACACACAGAAACACACAGACAAGACACAGAAACAACACTCAGACACAGTCATGCAGACATACACGCACACATACATGCAGACTCATACAGATAGGCACACACAGAGGCACAGTCACACACAAAGACAGACACATACACACAGAGACACACACACAGATCTGTGGCCATCTCCACTGAATTGCCAGGAACATCACTGAAACAACTTAAACTCTGTCCACACCTGATTCAGGCAATAAGTGTCTGTGGGTCAGGGCCGGCGTTGTGGGTGGATCCCACCACAGTGTGACTGTGGGGAGAGTCCAGGGCAGCTCAGCAGCCTCCAGGGAAGGACACAGCCCAGGAGACGTGCTAGGGGAGTCTGGGGCCCTGGCGGGTGACTTGGACAGGTAGTGAAAGCACACCCAAGGAATACTGGGGCCCAGCCAGTTGAGTGGCAGGGGCTCTAGCCAGCCTGGGCATGAGTGCCTTTTCCACCCAGGGTAAATCGCAGCCACAGGGGCAGGGGTCCTCGAGGAGAAGGCGGCACAAGGAAGGGCTCTCAAGGCACCTTCTTGAAGACCAGGAAGACTTTGTGAAAGAAAATAAATCTCGGGACCCCAAAATCACTAAGCCAAAGGGAAAAGTCAAGCTGGTGTAAACCAAAAATAAAATTCTAAGTCCCCTGACCAGAACGGACCCCTCCTCTCAGCAAGGGCATTCCAAAGCTAACCTGAAAAACTTGTTCAGGCCATGATGAGAAGGGAAGTCAGGCATGACTCATTATACCCTCTTCCCTTTTGGAATTACTGATAGAACAGGGTCTTTAAGTCTGATAAGAAACATTTACAATCTATTGTCTTGGAAGCCTGCTACCTGGAGGCTTCACCTAGGGTCTCCACAAACCCTTATCTTAACCCAGACATTCCTAAGTCTTTAAACAATAACTTAACTCTTCCAACCAACTGCCAATCAGAAAAGCTTTGAATCTACCTAAGACCTGGAAGCCCCCACCTTCCAGTTGTCCCACTTTTCCAGACAGAACCAAAGTACATTTACATGTATTTGATGTCTCATGTCTCCCTAAAATGTACAAGCTGTACCCCATCCACCTTGGATACATGATCTTAGAGCCTCCTGGGGTTGTGTCACGGGCCACTGGTCACTCATATTTGGCTCAGAATAAATCTATTCAAATATTTTAGATAGTTTGACTCTTTTAGTCGACACTAGAACTGCGTCAGGCCTCCCATTTTATTCCTAAATGAGATAGCTACAAAGATTAAAAAAAAAAAGCTACATACCTCCTTCACAATTTGCCTCAAGATCTATACCTAAAACAGTTCTGTTGATTTTCACCCTGGCAATGTCAATTGGTAAGTTATCTTCACAGGTGTGGGACAAAGGACAGGACTCAAAGTCATCCCTCTGGTCACCTGAGACAAACGCATATCTGATGGCTTCCTCTGCCCTATTGTTTATGTATAAAAATGCAGATTTGGCCTGGCACAGTTGTTCACACCTGTAATCCCAGCACTTTGGGAAGCTGAGGCGGGTGGATCCCCTGAGGTCAGGAGTTCGAGACCAGCTTGGCTAACATGGTGAAACCTGTGTCTACTAAAAATATTTTTAAAATTAGCTGGGCATGGTGGTGCGTGCCTGTAATCCCAACTACTCGGGAGGCTGAGGCAGGAGAATCACTTGAACCCAGGAGGCAGAAGTTGCAGTGAGCCGAGATTGCGCCACTGCACTCCAGCCTGGGCAACAAGAGTGTAAAACTCCATCTCAAAAAAAAAAAAAAAAAAGTGCAGATTCACTGAGCCAGACTTAGGCATAAGTGATTATTCCTCTACCTGCCTCTCACATGTAAATTGTATATTCGGTGAAAGGCTGATCAAAGACCCAAAAGAATGCAACCTTCTGTCTCTTGTTTACCTATGATCTGGAATGCCCTCCCACTCCTCCCAGCTTCCAGTCTCCCATCTTTCTGGACTGAACTAATGTACATCTTACACATATTGACTGATGACTCATATCTCTCTAAAATGTATAAAAGCAAGATGTGGCCCGACCACCTTGGACGCATGTCATCAGGACCTCCCAGGGCTGTGTCACAGGTTCATCCTTAACCTTGGCAAAATTAGCTTTCTCAATTGATTGAGGCAAGTCTCAGATACTTTTGGGTTCACAACCTGATGAGAGAACAGAAAGGCCCCAGTCTGCTGATTGCCACCCTCAACATAGCACACCCACATGCCCCTAAATACAGCACACATACCCCAACACAGCACACACGCAGGCTGCTGCTCCAAGCAGCAGAACAGCTCATGGGACATTCAGGTGCTGCCTCCCCGTCCTGGGCTCAGGACCAAACCAAAACTACCTCGAAGGAACAGGTACCTAAGCCAACACATGCACCCCCAGCCCCTTTACAATGAGTTTCACAGAACCTTACGTACACAGAGGTAAGAAACTTCATCCAAATGTGAGAAAACAGCCTTCTACTCTCATAATTGAAGGAAGTGTGCTCAAATGCCAAAGTGTAGTACTAAGTTTCTGGAAAACTTACTTCCCTGGCTGAGGGTGGTGGAGGGAAGGACACTGATTCATCAAGAAGAGGAAAATGTTCCAAGTACAGTGTATAAAAAGTAAGCATGCGATATATTTTTTAAGAATTTCCATTAAAATGGTTCTTTCAAAAAACAGCTCTGATGCCTAAGCGGTGAGCTTCAGCTCCTAGGAAAAATGCACACTTTGTGAATTGTATGCTCACTCCACTCTGTCCTTAAGTAATCTTAACCTCGTCTAAGTTTCAGATGCCCCTTTATTTCTCTTCTATCAGTATTTGGATTAAAAAAAAAAAAAAAAAAAAAAAAGAGCAGAAGCACCTGCTATTGCAAGGTATGCTCTTACCTACCCCTCTCCCCATCCACTCTGGCTTGGTCATGTCAGCCCTGGGCTGCAACCACCTACCTGTCCTAGAGCAGGGGACATCTCGAAGGGAGAGGTCCTGTTAACTCTAAGCCTAGTGATGTCCTGTGCTGGCTTTCTGGCCTAGAGCAGGGAGGAGAATTTGTCCTGCTCCTGCCCTAGTTTGTCTCAGCTCTGTGGAATCTAAAAGAAAGGCTGAAAGAGAGGACTACTCAATGATTCTAAGCAAGGTAAGACAGGTTGTAGTGATCCCTGAGCATGCAGTTCATGGAGACAGGAATGATAATTTTATAAACTGCTGTAGATACTGAACAGAACCTTTTAAAAATCAAGGCTTTTGATACTGATAATTAATCTCTGTCTCTCCCTTTTTTTCTGAGATGAAGTCTTGCTCTGTTGCCCAGGCTGAAGTTCAGTAGTGCGATCTCAGCTCACTGCCACCTCTGCCTCCACAGTGCAAGCGATTCTCCTGCCTCTGCCTCCTGAGTAGCTGGGACAACAGGCATATGCCACCATGCCCACCTAATTTTTGCATTTTTAGTAGAGATGGAGTTTCCCCTTGTTGGCCAGGCTGGTTTTGGACTCCTGGCCTCAAGTGATTCACCCGCATCAGCCTCCCAAAGTGCTGGGAAGACAGGCGTGAGCCACCGCACCTGGCCAACTCTCCCTCTTCTTTCTAAATGTTCCTGTGTGATCAGGCAGCCACAAGAACCTGTCACGTATCAGCACATCTTGTCTCAACACCAGCCTGGTGGGGAGCAAGGGTTACTGCCCCCCACCACATCATCTACTCCCCATTCTGTTCCCTCCCTCTTGACCCCATGGGCCTGCTGGTGGAAACGGAGCAGCACATTGGCCAGAGTGGCTGCAGACCCTCTGCCAGGGCGTGAAGCAGCTCATCGCCAGAACTGCAAATGCCCAGGTGCAGGACAGACACTGGCCTGGAGGCAAAGGACCCTAGATAAGGTTATGGGCCCAGGGAAAGGGAGGTGGCACCAAGAGGCGCAGATCTAACCGCATCCTGTCACTCGAGTCCAGTGTCCTCACCTGCAGTGTGTGGCTGGTGATGCCGACCTCACGGGATGGCTGTGAGGACTGACTGAGCTGAAGGATATCAGGCAGAGGTTCTGAACTGCCACCAGGAAGCCAATGCTTTGTTTTCAGCTATGGGACTGCCGTTAATGTGGGACGCCTTACAGTACCATAGACATCATTAAATGCTTTCAATATTCCAGTGCCTGGTTATGTGCCTGGTACTACACTAGGCCACACAAATTCCACAAGCCCAGGGCAAAGTGCTCCTTATCAAAAAGTAAATGATCCTGAGGGGAATCCCACAAACCCCCAGAAATTGCAGATGAAACATCAGATAAGCATGTCCATATACTTTTGTATAGAGAAGGTTTCTCAGATTCTCCGAGTGGCCCATGACCCTATAACAGCTAAGAACCACAGTTCTAGGGCTTATGATCCAAAAAGAGAGTAGGTACGAGTCATGGCCAGAAGAAAGGTTGCTGGTGCCAGTGACTGAGCATGAAGGCACGGGATGGCAGAGGAGATGCTTTCCTCCCCGGTGGGCAGGTGGCAGGCCCCACTCCAGCAGGGACCTATCACCTTCACGTCAGCCCACGCTATGCAGGACCAAGTGTGTGTATGGCAGCTGGGCACAGTGTCCAGTGAGAACGTGCACACTTGGGCCTCAGATCTGGTTGTGGCTGGAGTCTGTGGGGAGAGTGAAAGCTTTACCCTGGGGAGGCACGTTTGGAAACAAACTCACTTCAGCAGTCTCGAGGACTTTTGCCATTTGAGGTGCTAGGGGTCAGGAGGGTAGCAATGACTAGAGGCTGACAGTGTGGTCATCGGACAATCTTAAGAGCAGATTCCACTTTTAAAAATTTTTTTTTATTTTTTACATTTTTAAGTGTGAATCAGAGGCTGCTCCTGCCCCAGGCCCTATAGCCATTGCACAGAGCAAGGCGAGAGGTCTCCCAACCCGCACCCGAGCACTCTCTGCTGCCCTTCAAACATACACCAAGCCCACATTTACAGGGCCTCTGCACTTCTTCCCAAAGCCTGCACTGCTCTCAGACATCGAAACAGTAATATTTTGCATAATACCATTTACTCTGAAAAGTTGGCCTGCAAGTATGACTTCGATTAAAAAAGACTATGTGAGTGGGAGTCATTTTTTCCAGCTAACAGTCATTTTGTGCTGAGTATGATCTAAGAGCATTAAACATACATTTATGGTGGGAAAAGCAGCAACTTAGGGAGCTCCACTGGAACAATATAAAATCCTATAATAAAGGCTATTCATGGCCAGGTGCAGTAGCTCATGCCCATAATCCCAGCACTTTGGGGAGCTGAGGCAGGTGGGTCACTTGAGTCCAGGAGTTAGAGACCAGCCTGGACAACATGGTGAAACCCCATCTCCCCCAAAAAATACAGAAAATTAGCCAGGTATTGTGGCACACACCTAGAGTCCCAGCTGCTCTGGAGGTTGAGGCAGGAGATCACTTGAGCCCAGGAGGCAGAGGCTGCACTGAGCCGAGATCACTCCACTGCACTCCAGCCTTGGTGACAGAATGAGATCCTATCTCAAAAAAAAAAAAAAAAAAAAAGGCTATTCATGAAACCAAATAATTTAAAAATATGGCAAGCATATGAGCATAGTATTCCTAAGTGTTTGAGTTTTGAAACTCACATTTGTAATAACATTTTCAAATAATAATTATAAAATTCAGCAAGTGATGGTGAGAAAACTGAAATATCCACATGTAAAAGAATGATGCTAGACCCTTAGCTTAATGGTATGTAAAAATTGACTCAAAATGGATCAAAGATCTAAAATGAAGAGATAAAACTACAAAATGAAGAAGAAAACACAGGAGAAAATCCTTGTGACCAAATCATTTGATAATGACTTCTTGGATATGACACCAAAAGATAGGCAATAAAAGAAAAAAAATCAATAAACTAGACTTAACCAAAATGAACTCTTGCACATCAAAGGACACTATTAACAGAATGCAGAAGCCCAGAAAATGGCAGTTAATACCTGCAAATCCCACATCTGATAAGGCGTTCGCTTCTGTAACTCAACAACAGAAAGCAAACAATCCAACTCAAAAATGGGCAAAGGCCTTGAATAGACTTTTCTCCAAAGAAGAGATACAAACGGCCAATAAGTACAAGGAAAGATGCTCAACATTATTCATCATTAGGGAAATGCAAATGAAAACCTCAATAAGATGCATTTCACACCCATTATCAATGGCTATTATCAATAAAACAGAAAATAACAAATGTTGATGAACACGTGGAGAAACCAGAGCCCTCGAGCACTGCTGCTGGTGGGCATGGAAAGTGGTGCGGCTGCTGTGGAAAGCAGGTGGCAGTTCCTCAGAGAGTTACACAAATAATTACCATGTGATTCAGCAATTTCACTCCTAAGTACACACCCCAAAAGATTGAAAGCAGAAATTCAAACAGATACCTGTACCCCAATGTTCACAGCAATACTATTCACAACAGCCAAAAGGTGAAAACAAGCCAAGGGTCCCTCAACAGATGGATATATGAACGACAGGTGCTGCGTCCACACACTGGATGATACAGCCGTAGGAGGGAATGAGTTCTGACACACACTACAACACGGGTGAACCTTGAGGACACGATGCTAAGTGAAATATGCCAGACCCAAAAGAACACAGATCGTATGACTCCACTTCTATGAGGTGCGTGAAGTAGTCAAATGCATGGAGACAGAGAAGAGCAGATACTAGGGGCCAGGGGAGAAAGGTTTAGGGAACGGGTTGTTATATAATGGGTACAGAGTTTCTGTTTGGAATGAAGAAAAGTTTCAGAAACAGATAATGGTAATGATTATCAAACACTGTGACATATTTAATGCCACTGATTCTTCACTTTAAAATGGTTAAAACATAAATTTTATGTTAGGCATACTTAACAATTTTAAAACTTTTTAAATTACAAATTAAAAAGGACAGTAACAACAGTTTTCATTTTGTAGCATGCACTAATTAGCACATTCAAAGACTCCGATTTCTTATTCTACATCTGGAGATAAATTTAAATGTGTGCGTTCTCAGAGCAGAGAGGCAGCCATAGCTCTTAAAGAGAGAGTTTGTGAAGACAGAGGTGTACAGTTATCTCTTGCCCTTCTTACCTGAGCCTGGACTCAAAAAGCATCCAAAGACCTTGCAATGCCCTACAGGATGCCACATCCTACACTGTATCAGGGTCTCTACTCAGGATCCTACACTGGCTGGAGAAGTTCTGAGGCATTCTCAGCATCTATGCCATGGAAGACAGCAAAGCAAACTTTAGGACTTCTCAGAAAATTAGTAAGTCTGCAAAAGTTTTTATCAACCTTTTCCATTTATATTAATGTGTGGCAAAATAGCTAATGGCAGGTCCAGCCAAATCAATGGAATGAGCAGGCACATTTACAAGCTTTATTCAAAAACTCTGTAAACCAAAAATACAATTCTAAGTCCCTCAACCATCCAAATGGACCCCTCCTCTCAGCCAAGGGCATTCCAAAGTTGGCCTGAAAAACTAGTTTAGGCCGTGATGGGACGTGGAGGTCAGACAAGCCTCATTATGTCATGATGGGAAGTGGAGGTCAGACATGCCTCATTATGCCCTCCGCCCTCTGGAATCCAGGTACAACTGACTGGTATAAACATTAAAACAGAGATCTTGAGACTTTTTGTTGCAATAAGACACCAAATTCTAGCCTGACTCTAGTATAGCATCACATGACAGATACCAGGCCCTGAAAGAAATCAAAATATTTTACCCAAAAATATATTTCTTCGACATACTTTGAAATGGCCCTGCAAAGCTGTCTCTTGTGGGGAAAAATTTACATTCTGTAGAGAATTCTTTTCCTCTTCTCTGATCCACGAGAGAATTAACTAAGAGTCTGGTACCTTTTTGAGTGATAAGAAACATTTCCAATCTATTCTCTCTGAAGCCTGCTACCTGAAGGCTTCATCTGCATAATAAAAACCTTGGTCCCCATAACAGATACTCCCTCCTAGGGATTCCAGGTCTTCTGATAATAACTTAACTCTTTTAATCAATTGCTAATCAGAAAATCTTTGAATCTGCCTGTGACCTGGAACACACCCCCCGCCCCCTCCAATTGTCCCGCCTTTCCAGACAAAACAAATGTATTATACATCTCACATCTATTGATTGATGTTTTATGTCTTCCTACAACACATAAAACCAAACTGTGGCCCGTCCACCTTGGACATATGTTTCCAGAACTTCCTGGGGCTGTGTCACAGGCCACTGGTCACTCACATTCGGCTCAGAATAAGTCTCTTCAAATATTTTACAGAGTTTGACTCTTTTCGTCAACACTTCCTTGACCACGGCCTGACTTCCAGCCTTGTTCTAATTTTCTTCAGGCTCCAGACCTGTGATCCTATGCTTGGTACTATAACTTTAAAATCCTCTGGAATGAGTGAATGGCACAGGCGATATAACTGTATGGAGCAAGAAGAACTCTGTGGCATGAGGCTTATCCCAAGCTATGCCATGAGGAGGCATAGGTCTCCAAAGCCACACAAAAAGTCTCCATATTGCTCTCAGTCAGAACAAGGGTTTGCTCTTTTCAGACTGAAGAGAAAGCAGCACTGATGGTTAATGAGCTGCCAGACAGCAAGAGGCCTGCTCGGAGCCTCTTGTGTGGGGGAAGGGGTGAGGAAGGAGGGAGTCAAGTCTGACGTCTGGCCTGCCAGGTTTCACATCTTTACATACAAACTGACGGTGCCAAGGAGAAAAATAGTTTCTTAACTTAATAAACGTAAGAGGAATTCTGTTAAAATTACATTTCAAGGTTGGGCACAGTGGCTCACGCCTGTAATCCCAGCACTTTGGGAGACCGAGGCAGGCGGATCACTTGAGATCTGGAATTTAGACCAGGCTGGACAACATGGTGAAAACACGTCTCTACTGAAAGTACAAAAATTAGCCAGGCATGGTGGTACAAGCCTGTAATCCCAGCTACTCAGGAGGCTGAGGCAGGAGAATCACTTGTACGAGGAGGCAGAGGCTGCAGTGAGCCGAGATGGCGCCACTGTACTCCAGCCTGGGCGACAAAGCAAGACTCTTGTCTCCAAAAATAAAAATAAAAAATAAAAATATAGGCCAAGCGCCGTGGCTCATGCCTGTAATCCAGTACTTTGGGAGGCTGAGGTGGGTGGATCACCTGAGGTCAGGAGTTCAAGACCAGCTTGGCCAACATGGTGAAACCCCGTCTCTACTAAAAGTAACACAAATTAGCTGGGCGTGGTGGCAGGTGCCTATAATCCCAGTGACTCAGGAGGCTAAGGCAGGAGAATCGCTTGAACCCAGGAGGCAGAGGTTGCAGTGAGCCAAAATCATGCCATTGCACTTCCAGCCTGGGCAACAAGAGGGAAAATCCGTCTAAAACAAACAAACAAACATTTCAAAATATATGCACTATTTCACTTTGATTTTAAAATTCACAAGATCTGCAAAGTACATGCTTTTATGAATACCTTTTCAAAAACTGACATTTTCTTTAGATCACTAGTTGTAGAAAAATTAAAGAACCTATGTATTCCTGTTGACCTTCATATGAAGAGCTGGAGGCAGGTCACTCCTTAAAACTGGCCTTATGTACTTTTCCTGGGACATATGTTCAAAATACGGATTTGTCGTATGTTTCTTCCTGAGAGAGTTTTCATAAGAACTCTCGCTATTCTTAGCACCTCAAAATCAGGAGAAAATAAATGATCCTTCTTAATCACACCCATCCACTAATTAGCCAAACTACACAACATCCAAGAGTCTGGCCAACGCTCACTCCTCTCTATACACTGTTGACCCCATCTTTGGCAGGAAAAGGTCCTGTAGTTCTAGAGGCAGCATCTCTCATTACCTTATTAAATAAACAGCAATCAAAAAGAAGATAGTACCATGCTATTAAGCATAGAAACACAACATTCTCAATTTTATTCACCAATAATCAGGACCTACAGAAGCACACAGCACAGATGGATCGATTTCTGCCTCCATGAATTTTAAATTGCCTTTTGCAACATTCCCCTGGCTCAGATGAGCTAGTGTTCCACAATATGCTGGCTCGCGAAATCCAAGCAACTGTGCCTTCCTCTACACTTCTTCACTCAGCCTCAGCCTTAAATTGCACACTGCCTATAAAAATCTACTTAAAAGAAAAATGAAGTTACTCTAAATGCCATATGCAACCAAACAGCTTATTCTTGTAGATGGGGCTGCCACTGGTGGAGTGCACCTGCATTTATTTTGCTCTTATAGCATGTCCAGAGCCCAGCAGCCCTTCAGCAACACACCGAAGGAAGCGGCCCAGGAAAAGGAGGGAATGTGTCCACTAATGTGACTCTAAGGATTGATTTAAATGGTGACGTGGTGAGGCTTTGTGTCCCACCCACATCGCAGCCTGAATTATAATCCCCGTAACTCCCATGTGTCGAGGGAGAGACCAGGTGGAGGTGACTGAATTATGGGGGCGGTTTCCCCCATGCTGTTCTCAAGATAGTGAGTTCTCAAGAGAGCTGATGGTTTTATAAATATTCGGTAGGTTCTCCTGCATTCATTCTCCTTCCTGCCACCTTGAGAAGAAGGTGCCTTGCTTCCCCTTCAACCATGATTGTAAGTTTCCTGAGACCCCCCCAGCTACAGTGAACTGTGAGTCAATTAAACCTCATTCCTCTATAAATTACCAAGTCTCAGGCATTTCTTTATAGCAGCATGAAACAGACTAATACAAATGGCAACTCTCACCAATCATGGTATCCATGAGAAATGAAGTGCATTCTCCCTTGTTCTCTGCCAGTGGCCTAGAAAACAAGCTGGATGGCAACCAGTAGGTAGATAAGACAGATACGGCAGGGCCCTGGCATACAGGCACACCCATGCACAAAAACGGAGCTGGAACTATCATTTCATTTACAGAATCTCAACTAACTGCATGTGTTCTAATCTATTATACAAGTTGTTTTTACAGTATTTGTTATAAGAAAAATAGGACTTCTAAGTTTATAGCCAGAGGGCCTGGAACAGTTTAAGGAGAGTTTTTTTCCACCAACCAAGAGTAACACAGTAACATGCAAAGATCAACTTCCTAGTATCAAGTTTAGATTTTAGACAGCAGGGGTTGTAATACAACTCTTCTGACTTTCTTTATTCAAAAATAAAACAGGCACAAAAAATATAGAACTAAAATGTCCAGTGTCATCCGAAATAGCAGGTTCACCAAAAGGTTATAAAAGTAAACTTGCATTTTGGGGTGATTGATTACAATTACTAGAGAGAGAATGAATTGCTTTTCAAAGAAATGTATCTCAGGAAAATGCTGACCAATGGGGTAGATGGTTATTTAATTTCCCTGTTTTATAGGTGAACCTATCAGTCATGGTCTTTTGAGTAGCAAGAAACTGCCCTAAGCAAGCCCTCTTCCAGCCAGCAGACATGGACCACTTTTCTGGAAGGCCAGGTTCTTTCATGGCCTCTTCCTTGGCAAGCTTAACCAACCACCTACAAGTACTCTCACTTCCAAGGCAAGTTATGTGGGATACATATCAATTCAGGTCCATCTCTAGTCAATCACATTTTGCCAACTCTAACACATGGCACATGGTGACGGTTTTGCAGTATCAAATGAGGGATCTGGGGAGGAGAAGGGACACCGGCATTTTCACCAAAACCCTGGTGGCCGAGCACGCCTACACATTATGTTGCAGAGTGCGGAGGTCTTCCAGGAGCTCCTGGGCTGCGGTTTGCAGGCGGGGGTTGCGGCTCTTGGACATTGCCAGGATGCGTTGCAGGGGCAGGGAGCTCCGGAACTCAGAGGCCGACTTGGAGAAGACTTCAGGTTCCAGAACCACAGACTGGACAAGCCTCAGTACATGAAGGCACACCTCTGCATCTGGATCTAGGGGGAAGGTAATGATTCCGGTTAGAATAAAATTTTATTTTTTCTTTTTGCTTTATTTTTTGAGACAGAGTCTCGCTCTGTCACCCAGGCTGCAGTACCGTGGCATGATCTCTGCTCACTGCAACCTCCGCCTCCCAGGCTCGAGAGACTCTCCTGCCTTAGCCTCCCAAGTAACTGGGATAACAGGTGTGTGCCACCATGCCTCGCTAATTTTTTGTATTTTTAGTAGAGATGGAGTTTCATCATGTTGGTCAGGCTGGTCTCGAACTCCTGACCTCAAGTGATCCACCCTCCTCGGCCTCCCAAAGTGCTGGGATTACAGGCGTGAGCCACCACGCCCGGCCTAGAATAAAATTTTCTACTGCAATCTACCCCTCAAGGAGTTCCTGGCCTTTCTGAATAACAGGTTTGACAGTTTAGAAAACTACAGGCTAATCTAGAAACGGAGTCAATGACATAAAAGCTTAGCTCATAAAAGCAGCATAAAAAAACTCAATAGTCTAATAACCATCATCTTCAAATGATGGTTATTAGGTTATTGTACAGTCATACAATTTTAAAGTGCTAAACTAGAAAGATGAGAGCTTTCTACGTTTGCTAGTAAGGACTAAACTCTGATTTTTTAAAATCTTGCCCAAATTCCTATCTAAGGGGTCTGGGGAGTCATGTCCTACAAATCATAAATTCTCATCAGATGGGTTTTATTTAACCCTATATATCGTGACTCTCCAACCTGACTCTGGCATAACATTATGAGACAAGGAAGAAAATAATAATATTTTAACCCGAAATATGTTTCTTTGCCATATTCTGAAATGGCCCTGCAAAGCTGTTCTTTGTGGGGGAAAATCTGCATTTGTAAAGAATCTCTACTAACATAGCTAGATCTTTTTCTTTGAGACCCTCCCAGTCCTAAAGAGATTAACTAAGATCTGAATAAGAAACATTTGTCATCTATTGTCTCTAAGGCAGCCACTATAAGAATTCAAAAAGCACTTTGATGTTCACAATCTTTACCTTAACCTGAACATTCCCTTTCTATCAATCCCAGGTCTTTATCAATCAGAAAATGTTTAAATTCACCTACAGCCTGAAAGCCCCACACCCCCCGGCTCTGAGTTGTCCCACTTTTCTGGACCAAACCAATGTACTTCTTAAACGTTTTTGATGGATGTCTCACACCTCTCTAAAATGTATAAAACCAAGCTGCACCCCAACCACCTTGGGCACATGTTCTGACGACCTCACTCATATTTGGCTCAGAACAAATCTCTTCAATTATTTTATAGAGTTTGACTCGGTCGACACTAGCATTCTGTCCACTTATAACATTGTTTTAAAAAGTATTACTTCTTTTTCACTCCAACTGCAGCACATCCCTCGGGAGCCACATACACATGCAGCACGTATCAGGGCCACTGCGTTTACACAATGTCACTGGGTATATAAAATTCACATTGTTTATTTTCCATGGGAATGGCCCCAGGAGTCATAGAATCTGGTAGCTTTGCATACATTGTAGCAACCACTAAAAAACAGCTAGACAACCCACTGGAAGCTTCAATTCATCACCAGAGTGGAGCCAACTTTCCTTACCATTCCTCTCTACTGGCAGCCTTTACAATGCTGTAAATTCACTTCTTGACTGGGTACTGTAATTGGAACCAGGCTCAAAATCAGCACCTCTTTCTTAGCACATTTACTTAACAAAAAAAGAAAGAAAGAAAGAACAAAAAAAAAACCTTTTAAGATGTAGACTGAAAGAGCAGACTGAACAGTCTCTCAGTGGGAGCCGCCACAGCACTAAGCCCTAACAAGAAGCTTCTCACCTACAGAATCAGAAGACTGCTGTGGCCAGGGAAGCTAAAAGGCAATCTGCTCTAGCCCTCGGGGAGGGTCTAGGAGCCATCTTAAGTCAGACTGTTAGAGTCCTCCTACTTTGGGGGAAGGGAGAGGAACTTTCTCTAGTAGAGACCTGCCAAAGATAAGGGGCAGCTAAGGCAGACACAGAGGCAAGGCCAAAAGCCATGGGTAAAGACGCTTTGGCAACTGAGCCCTCATCCTAAGCTCAAGGAAAGGTTAGAGGAATTTGAAGCCAGTGGGATGGAAGGTACATACACAACAACAAAACCCAGACCCACCTCAACTCCCCAACAACGACAGCCCAGCAGAACAAGAGGAGTGGCCATTCCTGAGTATAACACGATCTACCCACCTCATTCCCTCCTACGGAGAGGGTACGCTATGGCCCAGAGGCCAAATGTAGCCCATGACCTGTTTCTGTACAGGCTGCAAGCTAAGAATGGCTTT
>NW_012107474.1:2271410-2273613 GCF_000951045.1 Mandrillus leucophaeus | reverse complement strand
GCCCAAGAGCGCTGGCGCGAGTCCCCTGGCCCCATACCTGAGGACCGGAGAACCTCGCCCAAGAGTGTGTGCATATTTGCAATAAAAGGCTGCTGCTTTGTTATGTACTTTGGCCTCATGTTTAACTATTTAGCTCTCCAAATTAAATTAAATTAAATTAAGACACCCAGGAGGAAGAGGTTGCAGTGAGCCAAGATTGTGCCACTGCACTCCATCCTGAGCGACAGAGTGAGACTCCGTCTCAAAAACAAACAAACAAACAAAACAAGGCGGCAAAGGAAACAAAAGGCTCATTGTCAAGTGACAATCAACAGAAGCAGACACACAGATAACCTGGAATAATAATACACAAATTTCAGAAAAAGAATCTGAAATAAATATGATTAATAGATGGGAAAACACTGTTTTAAGGTACTTATACTATACCTGAAGCAGCAGATTATTATTTAAAGGTAAACAGTCATGCAATGCATGACATTTCAGAGGGCTTCATTCTCAAATTCTATCAAACAATTAAAAAAGAAATAATAGAAATTTTAAACAAGTCTTCCAGAAAACAGAAAAGGGGGAAATAAGTCAACTTTTTTTTATGAGGCCAGAATTACACTGACACCAAAACTAGATAAAGATGTTAAAATAAAGAACAGACCAATATCCCTCATAAACAAAGACACAAAAATCCTAAACAAAAAAATAGCAAATTGCATTCAGCAATATATAAAAAGGATAATACTTCACAGCCAATAGATACTTATTCTAGGAATCGAAGGCTGGCTCATTATTTGCAAATCAGTCAATGTCACCTACCATAACAATAGACTAAAGATGAAAAAAAATTATCTCTTCAATAAATGCAGAAAAGTCTTTTGACAAAATTCAACACCTGTTCATAATAATAATTATTATTATAATAAACCCTCAGCAAACCAGGAATAAAAAGGAACATCCTGAACCAGATTAGGGGCATCTACAAAAAACACACAGTTAACATCATACTTAATGGTAGAAGACTGAATGCTTCTTTCCTAAGATGAAGTACAATGCGAGAACATCCTACCACACCCCTATTCAAAAATCATAGTAGAGATCCTAGCCTGTGCAGTAAGGCAAGAAAAAGAAATAAAAGATTTATTAATTAGAAAGGCAGAAATAAAACTGTCTCTATTTGCAGATGACATGACTGTCTATACAGAAAATCTCAAAGAAACTACAAAAAAAGTTATTAGAACTAATTGAGTTTAGCAAGGTCACAGAACACAAATTACACATACAAAAGTCAATTGTATCCACATACCTGTAATAAAAAATTGAAAATCTAATGCTTTTTAAAAACTACCATGTATTATATAATAGCACCAAAACATGAAACACTTAAGTATAAATCTCATGAAATTATGTGCAAGATTTCTATGCTGAAAAATGACAAAACACAGATACAAGGATCCACAGACATACAAATGGAGAGAATATGCCATATTTATGGAGTAGAAGACTCAATATTGTTAAAATGTCAGATCTCCCCAAATTCATCTATATAATCAATGCAATGCCAACCAAAATCCAAGCTGAAATTTTAGCAGAAATCAACAAGTGATTCTCAAATTTATTTGGAAAAGCAAAGGAACTAGGCCAGACAAAACAATTTAGAGAAAGAGAAATGTTGGAGGAATCACAGTACCCACCCCCCAGATTTCAACAATTACAGTCATCAAGAGTGTGGTACTGGTCAAGCGACAGACAAAGAGATAAGTGAAATAAAGTTAGAGGATCCAAAAATGAACCACAGCTTTGTGAACTCTCAACGAAGGTATACATTCAATTCAATCAAGAAAGAATAACCTTTACAACAAATGGTACTGGAAAAAATTGAACATCCATATGCAAAAACAAAGAACTTCAATCTATACCTTGCCTAACATACAAAAATTATACAAAAAATAATAACAGACCTAAATGTAAAACCCCAAATTTTAAAACTTCCGGAAGAAAACAGGAGAAAAATCTTTGTGACCTTGAATTAGGTAAAGATTTCCTAGACACAAAACCAAAAGCATAAGCCACACAACCAAAAAATGTATTAACCACACCAAAATTTTTTAAATCTGCTCTTCAAAAGATAGTTACAATGAAAAGCCAAGCCACCAGATGAGGACAAAACATTTGCAAAATACGTATCTGATAAAGGACCTGAATCCAGAATACA
>NW_012107474.1:2267247-2268529 GCF_000951045.1 Mandrillus leucophaeus | reverse complement strand
TACATACACAACAACAAAACCCAGACCCACCTCAACTCCCCAACAACGACAGCCCAGCAGAACAAGAGGAGTGGCCATTCCTGAGTATAACACGATCTACCCACCTCATTCCCTCCTACGGAGAGGGTACGCTATGGCCCAGAGGCCAAATGTAGCCCATGACCTGTTTCTGTACAGGCTGCAAGCTAAGAATGGCTTTACTTTTTTTCATCTTTTTTCTGGAGACAGGTTCTTGCTCTGTCTGCCAGGCTGGAGTACTGTGGTACGATCATGGCTCACTGCAGTCTCAATCTCCTAGGCTCAAGCCATCCTCCCACCTCGGCCTCCCAAGAAAGCGGGACCACAGTACATGTGGTCACGCCCAGTTAATTTTTTGTATTTTTTTTGTAGAGATGGTGTCTCACCACATTGCCGAAGCTGGTCTCAAACCCCTGGGCTCAAGCAATCCTCCTACCTCAGTCTCCCAAAGGGCCAGAATTACAGGCATGAACCATTGCACCCTGCCAGGTTTTACATTTTTTAAGGGTAATTTTTTAAAAGTAAAAACCAGAAGAACAATATGCAACAGGGACTACACGTGGCCCTCAAAACTTGAAATATTTCTTATTTGGCCCATTACAGAAAACGTTTGTTGACCTTGCCTACAGCCCTCCACACAATGTCCAACACTGAAATCAAAAATTACAATGAAAAGGCAATTGAGGCCAGGCGCAGTGGCTCATGCCTGTAATCCCAGCGCTTTGGGAGGCCGAGGCGGGTGGATCATAAGGTCAGGAGTTTGAGACCAGCCTGGTCAACATGGTGAAACCCCATCTCTACTAAAAATACAAAAATTAGCTGGGTGTGGTGGCACATACCTGTAATCCCACCTACTCAGGAGCCTGAGGCAGGAGAATCACTTGAACCCAGTGTTTGGGTGAGGGAGAAGGGACAAAATGGAGGAAGGTGAACAAGATGGCACAGTCCCGATTGCTTCCGGGTTCTTCATCACCAACTTTTCCGTGCCCAGGAAAGTGCAGGACAACCGAGCATGCGCCAGGTGATGTCAATCCGAAGAGATCGAAACTTACCCGGCCACGCCTACAGAGCCGCCCCATCACGCCCTTATCCTGCCCACTGCCCTCCCCCTTCCAGTACCAATGCATAAAAGTCTGCCGCCCGCAGGAGCCGGCGTGACTTCTTTGGCCCCTCCTACTTGTGGACCGGAGAACCTGGCCCGAGAACACCAGCTCGACTTCCCTGGCCCCATACCTGAGGACCGGAGAACCTCGCCCGAGAGCGC
>NW_012107474.1:2229959-2262812 GCF_000951045.1 Mandrillus leucophaeus | reverse complement strand
ACTAAAAATACAAAAATTAGCCAGGTGTCGTGGCAGGTGCCTGTAATCCCAGCTACTTGGGAGGCTGAGGCAGGAGAATCACTTGAACCCCAATGGCAGAGGTTGCAGTGAGCTGAGATCACACCATTGCACTGCAGCCTGGGCGACAGAGTAAGACTGCATCTCAAAAATTTTTTTAAAAAATTAAAAAATAAAAATAATAAGAAATTAGATCCTTGGACTCTCTCCCCTACTCCCTGCCTCTGGACAAATGCCCCTTCCCTAGTAAGACTGGACATTTCTTTCTTTTTTTGTGTGTGTGTGAGATGGAGTCTTACTCCGTTGCCCAGGCTGGAGTGCAGTGACGCAACCTCAGCTCACTGCAACCTCTGCCTCCCTGTTCAAGTGATTCTTCTGCCTCAGCATCCCGAGTAGCTGGGATTACAGGCACCTGCCACCATGCCCGGCTAATTTTTATATTTTTAGTAGAGACAGGGTTTCGCCATGTTGGCCAGGCTGGTCTCGAACTCCTGACCTCAGGTGATCCGCCCACCCCGGCCTCCCAAAGTGCTGGGATTACAGGTGTGAACCACTCCACCTGGCCTGGACATTTATTTTCTAAAGAATCTCTGGAGATGAAATATCAGGCACAATTGAGGATGGAGGTTCTGTCTGGAAAACACGTGGATTAGATAAACACATACCTACAAGCTCTAAGACATTCTCTCTATCCCTACTTTGTTTCCAGAGTTTATAGGCCTTCATCCCTCCAGAAAGAAGGGTAGGTGAGTCTTCTCTGGACAATCTGAACAATCCAAGACAACACAGTCAAAGATACTGACCTATGGGTTCCCAATTAATTGATGCACCGGCTCACACTGCAGAAAAGTTCAGAAGCTCCACCCATATGCTCACAGCTTCCAATCAGCATTATAAACTCCACTGTTAAACATGACCAGACAACCACACATTGCCAGATACCTGAGAAAAAGATAGATGGCTATCATTTTAAACAGGAACAAAAGGAGGACAAAGAAAAGATTGTGCAGTGAGAAGAAAAGTTTTAAAAAACTATTATTAATATCTTCCTCAAGGAGGTAAAAGAAGCTATATCATCTGTTAAACAAGAATGGGATGCTATTTTTTAAGACAATTAAAAAACAACCAGCAGTCTTAGAAATTACATGCCTGAGAGCAGAGATGAAAACTTCAATAGGAAGTATGAAAAAAGAAGTTGAGAGTACAGATTTTCCCTCTTACCTGTTGCTAAAACTTTCTGTGGTAATGCCAGCATGTGTCAAATACAATCAAACTTGTTCCTGTCAGGTGCTTCCTGACAGTGGCAAAGCTCTCAGGGCACACACTGATCATTCTCTCCTCCTGTGGGCTCCCTGGCCACCTCCAAAGCACGTATGGATTCCAGAGCATGTCAGCCACATCTGAGGCAATGCCCCATGCTCCCTGGGACCTAGGGACATGGAGTCATCCAGCAGCAACATAAGCCCATTCCTCCAAGCTTCAAAGAACAAGAAGGCAAAAAAAAAAAAAAAAATCTTCCTTAACCCCAGACTGTCCTCCAGTTCTGCCCAGTTTTTGACTTCCTTCCCAGAAATATTCCAAGAGTTGTCTGTTGTTGCTACCGCCCCACCTCACCTTCACCCTTCAGTCATGCTACCATCTGCTCACTCCTGAGACAGCTTCTCTCAAGGTCACCAATGTCTTCCATGTTGCCACTGTTCAGCTTTCATCTCACTTGACTCCTCTGGCTTTTCTTGGCTTCCATAGAACTCCTTCTTCGCCATTTCCTCCTTATACTTCTCCTTTAGATGCTAGCCCAGGGCTCTGTCCTAGGCTTCCTTATCTTTCTACTCTCCTTAGGTGACTTCGTCTACTCCGTGACTTCAAATCCCACATATCTACCAGTGACTCTCAAAACCATGTCTCCAACCCCGGCCTTTCCCTGGAATTCCAGACTTCATAGCCACAAAAACCTGCCTGGACAACTCCCCTTGGGAATGTACTGCCAACTCAGGTTTCACAAGGCCAACCCCCAACTCCTGAATCTCTGTGCTCATCCCTCATCTTCCCCATCTCAGTAAACACCATTACCATTTACCCACCCAAAGATGCAGGTATTGTTATTGATTCATCTCTTCTCCTCTCACATCATAGCTTATCAACTCTACCTCCCAACACGCCCTAAGCCCATAACCAACACCCTAGTCTAAGCTATTCTGCTTCCCCTACTGTAATAGTCTTCTCGGTGGTATGCTTATTTAATCTTGCATTCTTGCCTCTTTCTACCCCTATCCATCTGCCATGCTGCAGCCAGAATTCAACTGTTTGTCTGTTTGAGACAGAGTCTGGTTCTGTTGCCCAGGCTGGAGTGCAGTGGCACGATCTCAGCTCACTGCAACCTCTGCCTCCCAGGTTCAAGTGATTTCTCTTGCCTCAGCCTTCCGAGTAGCTGGGACTAGAGGCATGTGCCACCACACCCAGCTAATTTTTGTATTTTAAACTTTTTAAACAGAAATCAGAATATATACCTTCCCTGCTCTCCCACAGATCCTCACTGCACTCAGGATGGAGCCCCAAGTCCTCGTCCTGGCTGATGAAGCCCCGCCAGATCCAGCCCTGCTGCTTCCCAGCGCTCCCATCACATCACTCATCCATCTGCACCATGCCCCAGGAGCGCCAGCCTGCTCTCCATTTTCTTAACCAGAATGTTCCTGCCCCAATCTTCACATGTCTTGCTCCTTTCAAATCTCACGCAGTGCAGCAATTCCAACTCCCACATGCTGAGGACTAAGCTCTGATTTTTTTAATCTTGCCCAAATTCCTACCTAAGGGGTGTGGGGAGTCATGCCCTACCAACCATGGATTCTCAGCAGATGAGTTTTATTTGACCCTGTGTATTATGACTTACTTTTCATTCTGACTCTGCCATAACATTATGAGACAAGGACAAAATATTTAACCCCAAAATATATTTCCTTGCCATGCCCTGAAATTGCCCTGCAAAGTCTTTTGTGGGAAAAATCCACATTCTACAGAGAATCCCCTTCCCACTTTGTTTTCCTTCATTTCTTTGCAGATCCAGGAGATAATCAACTAAGAGCCAGGTACACTTTTAGGTCTGATAAAAAACAATTTACAACCTGCTCTCTCTAAAGTCTGCTATCTAACGGCTTCCTCTGCACAATAAAACTTGGTCTCCGCAATCCTTTATCTTTAACCTGAACATTCCTTTCTGTTGATCCTAGGTCTTCAGACAACCTCAACCAATTGTCACCCAGAAAATGTTTAAATTTACCTATCGCTTGAAAGCCCCCGCTTTGGGTTGTCCACCTTTCTAAACTAAACCAATGTAAGTCTTCAATATATTTGATTGATGTCTCAGGCCTTCCTAAAATACCTAAAACCAAGCTATACCCCAACCACCTTGAGCTGAATGTTCTCAGGACCTCCAGAGGGCTGTGGCACAGGCCATAGTCACTCATAATTAGCTCAGAATAAATCCCTTCAAATATTTTACAGAGTTTGACACTTTTTGTCAACAATGCAACGAGTTTAGAAATCAGCACTTCAATCCTTACACTAAGAAAAGCAGAACAAACAAATCAATGACTTTTCTTGGACCCATCAAAAAATTAAGCCACGGAATTACCATGAAATCATGCCACCATGAAATCCGGAGAGTCACAGCAAGATCTGCTTCCCTGGAGAGAAAGCTGCTGTAGTCATACTGGTGGGAACATTTAAATGACAAATTGTTGGAAGCTGAGGGTAGATAACCATGAGAATCAGGAACTCCTGGGAGTCACAACCTTAAGGGGCCCCCATATTTCTGTGGATTTTGTCTCTAGGAATCCCATGAGGTTCTCAAAGTAAAGTGCCAAGAAAGTTCCTTCATGGCTCTGACCGGGGAAAGGCAGAGAAGCCATTACGAATACACCCTGTTTCCAGGGAAAGGCCTCACCAGAGCCTTATCTCACCTAAAGGGAAGGGCTTTTCTCCCACTCCAGGCCTCTCTGCCATCCCTGACTTACCTAAGCAGGAGAGGGGGTTAAGAAACACTTTTGAAGATCAAAGCCCAGAGACACAGGCCCACTAAAAGACTGAGATGATAAATACTTCTCCTCCCCACACACACTTTGAATCATACCAACAGAGATGAGAGAGCATAATAACACACAACAGGGATTTTTAAAACAGGGGATTACAGCTGAGACAGCTGAAAGACACCAATTCTATCTAAGGAGGAATTTGAGGGAAACCCAAAGGGAACAGGGGAGCATAAACAAGGACGCTAGAAGAGTATAAAACCTCTGTCCCCTACAGTAAACACAGCCCAACTCCTAGCCAGATTACCAAAACACCTCACGCTAAAGGCCTATTTTCCTCAGTTCCCATTACCCAATAAATCATGTCCAGCTTTCAACCAGAAATTGCAAGGCATTCTAAAAGGAAAGAAAAATCACAGTCTGACGAGACAAGCTAAGCATCCGAACCAGCTGCAGAGATGTCAGATTTTAGAAGTATCGGACAGGGAAGGTAAAATAACTATGATTAATACGTTAATGGTTATTAAGTTTGCCCAGCCTGCCATAACAAAATACCACAAACTGGGTGGCTTAACAACAGGAATTTATTTTCTCACAGTCTCTAGAGGTTGGAAGTCTGAGATCAAGCTCTCAGAAGGCCTGCTTTCCTCTGAGACCTCCCTCCTTGGCTTGCAGACGCCACCCTCTTGCTGCCTCTTCATGTGACCTTCCCTCTGGGCACACAGGCCCCTGGGGTTTCTCCATGTGTCTTCATCTTCTCTTCCTATAAAGATACCAGTCTCACTGGACTAGGGTCCACCCTAATGGCCCAATTTTACTTTAATGAAAAGGCTCTATCTCTAAATACATTGACAATCTGAGAGACTGAGGGTTAGAACCTCAACATATAAACAGGGGGTGGGGAGGGGGAGAATATTATTCAATATATAACAAATTCTAATGGCAAAGTAGAAAATACGCAAGAACAGATGTGTAATATAAACAGAAATGGAAATTCCAAAAAAGAATCAAATTTCAGCTTACATATTCTCTCCTCAGAGAGGCCGTCTCTTATCGCTCACTCACTGTCAAGCCCATTAACCTATTTTAGTTCTCTCAATAATAATTATTCTATGAAATAGGAATAAGTGTTCTTCCTTAGGCCGGGCGCGATGGCTCAAGCCTGTAATCCCAGCACTTTGGGAGGCCGAGACGGGCGGATCACGAGGTCAGGAGCTCGAGACCATCCTGGCTAACACAGTGAAACCCCGTCTCTACTGAAAAATACAAAAAACTAGCCAGGCGAGGTGGCGGGCGCCTGTAGTCCCAGCTACACAGGAGGCTGAGGCAGGAGAATGGCGTCAACCCGGGAGGCGGAGCTTGCAGTGAGCTGAGATCCGGCCACTGCACTCCAGCCTGGGCGACAGAGCGAGACTCCGTCTCAAAAAAAAAAAAAAAAATGTTCTTCCTTAGGCTGAAAGCTTCATGAAAGCAGAACATTGGCTGCGTTGTTCACCACCTTACGGTAAGGGCTCAGTAAATATTTGCTAAATGAATGGAAAGGATTTATTTTATGTGGCTAAGGCTGTCGGGATACACGGTATACAAATGATAAGGAAATTTCCGGACAAATCGAATCACTAGTCAAGCTGAAGAGATAGCTACGTGAGCCCCTTGAAAGGGTAAAATAAAACAGGCCACTTTAGCCATACAACAAATGCTGTCAAGGGCACAACCCAAATGGAACAACCTCATGAGGACATCATCCTAAGGAAAACACAGCAGCAGGGTGACAGCCTTTGAGGAGAACACAGATGAAAAGGATGTCAATGGCTGATATGCACCAAAACTCTGCTCATAACATAGGCAGGAGAATAACACAGAGCTCAGGTCTAATCATGAAAAACCTCATTACTTGAGACTGAGAACATTTACAATAGTCATGGCTGAACTTTGAGTTTAAAGACACATGCGGCAACTGAAATGAAAAAGAAAACTGCCTGACACCAGCGGAGACGACACAGATGTTCACATTATCCGATATTATTTATGGTGGTTTTAAATCGGCCCTCATAAAATTTCTTTAGTGAGCAACTATGCTGGAAACCAATGAGAAAAAAACAACATATAAAGAAAACCAAAATGGAAAAATTAAAACGGAAAAAGTAAAATAACTTAAATTAAAATCTTGGTGAAGACCGAATGGAGGGGACAGAGGCAAAAACTAAAAATAAATAAATCAATAAATTGGAAGATAGGACAATCAAAACTACCCAATCTGGGTAACATCATCAAGATAGCCGACTAGAAGTGCCTGGCACTCATCCCCTCACAGAGACAGCCAGAACAATGAATCACAACTACATGTTAAGAGAAACAACTGAGGGAGAATGCTAAAGTGCATTAGAGGAGTGATGGAAACCCTGGCGAGCCCAGAAATTCATGAGAGTCACAAAAAGAACATAAGGAAACGCCGGAACCCTGCCACCCCATCCCCTAACCAGGGTCAGCTAGAAGCCAGGAAAATATCTCCCTTCAGTGAGGAGGTAATCAAGAGGACCCCAGCAGCCCCCACCAACACCGTGGACACCCACCACCCTCACCCTTGGGGTCCCCTGCAGTCCTCACAGGCACGAAGCCCAGGGTGGAGTGAGCTGCCTGGAGGCCACACCGCGGTGCTCCCGCCGGAGAAGGAATCGACACTGTGCCTGCCCCCATGGCCCTCGCGGTGCCCTCCTGGAACTGGAACTACCGTGGAGTGTCTTGTTCCTGGGGGAGCAGCCCCAGCTCCCCTTCACCCCTGAGGCTAACCCGCTGCCCAACCACCCCAGCCCAGTGGCCCCACATCCCCCAGCCAAGCTGCAGGCAGCTGTTACACCTTCTCTGTGGGGCCAAGCAAAGGTGGGACCACTCCACTACCCGCTCTCGCCCCCTCAGGCTGGAGCCAAAGCCATAAACTGCCTCGGGGAAAACAATACCTTGGTTGCTCAGAGCAGTCATACCTCCTGGAACCCAAGTTGAAGAAGCACTCTGCATCCAGGAAAATGATGCCTGGGCCACCCAGGACAGTCCCGTCCCTCAGGCCCGAGCAGAAGCAACAAACCACCCCAAGGGGAATCAGAGCCCTGGCTGAGCGGAGCAGCTGCACACCCCAGGGCTGAGCTGAGGCAGTGCCCTACATCCCAGAGAAACAGAAGTAGCTGAGCCCAGACATCCCACCTTACAGGCCAAACAACTCAATTGCCTGTTTCCCTGGAGCTGAACTAGCCCCAACCCCAGTCTGAGTTGCTGAGACACCTCTCCCCCTACAGAGTGGAATCATGGATACACTGCTTCCCACCCTCCTCAGGGCCCCAATGGCAAGTGTGCTCTGTCATTCTGGGGTACGTTCTCCTGCCACACATGGCCTTACAGAGTCTGGGATACTCACAAGCCCCACCATCCCAGGGTCTTGAGTGTCACATCCCCTGGGACCTGTTGGCTCAGGTTCCGGAACTGCAGCCACATCCTGCTCCCTAGGCCCAAGCCCCTAGAGCACCCCTTCTTCTTCAGAGTTCGGCCAGTGCTGTACCCTGCCCCGCCCCCTGGGGTGAAGTCATAGTTACAATCTGGCCCCCTGGGCCCAAGCTGCTAGAGGGTGCCTCAGAGTCACAGATCCTGGCTCTGAGGGCCACCTACACCCAACCCTGCTGTAGAAAGCAAACCTGTACCCCAAGACCCACATGCCACAACAGGGGTTGTGACCCAGCCCTGCAACCATTACAAGCACCTACACCTGGAACCCAGCACCAGGGCAGCTGCTTGTAGGCCATGTCAGAGCTGACATCAAAGGGATTCCCCTCAGCTAAGTGTCCCCATTGCAGGGAAAATGAGACTAGGATGACCCCAAAAGTCCTTGATACCAAGGACATCGACAACTTACACTGTCACCATTATAACAAACTTCTATAGCCTGGGCCACTGAGGCTAACGCTGAACACAGCTGAAAAAGATTCATGGAGACTATACCACTGCACCTAACCAGAAACAGTCACTACACCCTTCCTAAACGGCACACTAAAACCCAACTGCAGGTAAAAGTCTCTCTCTACAAAAACCATGCTAGAAAATTTGGAAAAGGCAATTGTTCTACCACATGTACAGATACCAATGCAGGGACACAGGAAACATCAAAAAGCAAGGAAATAGGACACCACCAAAGGAACATAATAACTTTCTAGGAACAGAAGACTGCAACAAAGAGAAAATCAGTGAATTGCCAAAAAGAAAAATTCCAAATGATCTTAAGGAAATTCAATGAGACATAAGAAAATATATATAGACAATTCAACAAAATCTGGAATTCATGATCTAAACAAGAAATTCAACAAAAAGACAGAAATCATAAGAAAGTACTAAACAAATCCTGAAGCTGAAGAATTCAATGAATTGCATTTAAAATACAATAGAGAGCTTCAACAGCAGACTTGATCAAGCAGAAGAAAGAATCTCTAAATATGAAGACAGGTCACTTGAAACTGCCCAGTCAAGAGGGGAGAAAGAAAGAAAGAAATAAGAAGGAAAAAGAGTGAAGAAAGTCTACAAGACTTATGGGACACTATTAAGCAAATGAATTTCATATAATGAGAATTATAGAAGGAGAAGACAGATAAGGGAAGAGGTATAGAAATCCTACTTAAATAATAGTGAAAAACTTCAAAAGTCTGGGAAGACATATGGACATCCAGGTCCAGGAAGTTTAAAGGTCCCCAAATAGATTCAACCAAAAAAAAAAATTATTCCCCAGGCACACTGTAGTCAAATTGTCAAAAATCAAACACAAAGATAAAATTATAAAAGCAGCAAGATAAAAGCAGCAAGTCACATAAAAAGGAATCTTCATTAGACTAGCAGAAAATTCTCCACAAAAACCTTACAGACCAGAAGAAAAGGGGACGTAATATTCAAAGTGAAGGCAGAATAAAATTGGCAGGCAAGATTATTATACCCGGCAAAGCTATCCTTCAGAAATGAGGGAGACATAAAGTCTTTCCCAGACAAGCAAAAACTTAAAGGAATTCATCACTACTAGACTGGCCTTACAAGAAATGCTCAAGGAAATCCTACATCTGAAAGTGAAAAGATGATAAACACTCTCTTAAAAACTCACAAAAGTATAAAATATACTGGTACAGCAGATACACAAGGGAGAAAGAGAAAAGAATCAAGCCTTATTTCACTAAAAAAACACACTAAACCTCAATGATAAAAAACAAGATAGGAAGAAGGAAACAAAGACTATACAAAACAACTGCAAAACAACAAAATGACAAGAGTAAGTCCTTACCTATCACTAATAAAATTAAATATAAACAGATTAGATTCCTCCACTTAAAAGATATAGACTAGCTGAATTAATTTAAAAAAATACTAACTCTCTAGTAACAGACACCAATGAAAAGGAAACTACGTATTTCCTACATGTAACTCATGTCACTTGTAAAGACACATACAGACTGAAAGCAAAGGGATAAAGAAAAGATATTCCACACGAATGAACACCAAAAGCAAGCAAAGGTAGCTTTATTTATATGAGTTAAAATAGACTTTATGTCAAAAACTATAAAAAGAGACAAAGAAGGTCATTATATAAAGTTAAAAAATCAATTCAGCAAGAGGATATAACAATTCTGAACATATATGCACCCAACACCAGAGCACCAGATAGAGCACATACTATTAGATCTAAAGGGAAAGCCAGAAGCCAATACAATAATAGTTGAAGACTTCAACACCCCACTCTTGGCATTGGATCACCCAGACAAAAAGTTAACAAAGAAACATTGGATTGAAACTGCACATTAGACCAAATAAGCCTAGCAGATGTTACAGAACTATTTCATCCAACAGTTACAGAATACACATTCTTCTCATTAGCACATAGAACATTCTCCAGGATAGACCATATGTTAGGACACAAAACAAGCAACAACAAATTTTTGAAAATCAAAATCATATCAAGTCTCTTCTCAGACCACAGTGGAATATAACTAGAAATCAATAACAAGAGGAACTTTGGAAATTACAAATGCATAAAAATTAAACAATATGCTCCTGACTGACCACTGAGTCAAGAAAGAAATTAAGAAGGAAATTTTTAAAAAGTCTTGAAAACAAATGAAAATTGAAACACGTATCAAAACCTATAGAATACAGCAAAAACAATGCTAAGATGGAAGTTTATAGTAACAAATGCCTACATCAGAAAAAGTAGAATGATTTCAAATAAATAATCTAGCAGTGCACCTTGAGGTACTGGAAAAACAAAAACCAACCAAACCCAAAATTAGCAGAAACAAATAATAAAGATCAGAGCAAAAAAAAAGAAAAAAGAAAAAAAGAAAAGAAAAACCCACAAAGGATCAACGAAACAAAAAAAGTTGTTTTTTTGACAAGATAAACTTGATAAAGCACTTCCTAGACTAACCAAGAAAGAGAAGACACAAATAAACAAAATCAGAAATTAAAAAGAACACATTACAACTGATACCATGGAAATACAAAAGATCACCAGAGTCTATTATGAACAACTATACACTAACAACCTAGAAAACCTAGAGGAAATGGATAAATTCCTAAGCACATACAATCTACTAGATTGAATCAGGAAGAAATAGAATACCTGAACAGATCAATAACAAGAAGTGAAATTGAATCAGTAATAAAAAGTCTCCCAATGAAGTCCAAGACTGGATAGCTTCACTACCAAATTCTACCAAACTTTTAAAGAACTAACACCAATTCTCCTAAAACTATTCCCAAAAAATGAAGAGAAAGGGATTCTCCCTAACTCACTCTATGAGGTCAGCATTATCCTGACAGTAAAACCAGACACGGATGCAACAAAAAAAGAAAATTATATGCTAGGCCAGGCGCAGTGGCTCACGCCTGTAATCCCAACACTTTGGGAGGCCGAGGCGGGTGGATTATGAGGTCAGGAATTCAAGACCAGCCTGGCCAATATGGTGAAACCCCGTCTCTATTAGTAAAATACAAAAATTAGCTGGGTGTGGTGGCACACATCTGTAATCCCAGCTACTTGGAGGGCTGAGGCAGGAGAACTGCTTGAACCTGGAAGGTGGAGGTTGCAGTGAGCCAAGATAGCACCACTACACTCCAGCCTGGGTGACAGAGCAAAACTCCATCAACAAGGAAAGGAAAGGGAAGGGGAAGGGGAAGAGGAAGAGGAAAAGGAAAGGAAAAGAAAACTTATAGGCTAACATTCCTAATGAATATAGACTTACAAATTCTCAACAAAATACTAGCAAACTGAATCCAACTGCACATCAGAAAAATAACACATCATTATCAAATGGAACTTATCCCAGGGATTCAAAGATGGCTCAACATATGCAAATCAATAAACATGATACATTACATCAACAAAACAAAGGACAAAACCATATGATCATTCAACAGATGCTGAAAAAGCATTTGGTAAAATTCAACATCCTTTTATCATAAAAACCTTTAAAAAACTAAGGATAGAAGGAATATACCTCAACAAAATAAAGGCCACATATGACAAATCCACAGCTAACATCATACTAAGTGAGAAATGCTGAAATCCCTTCACCCAAGAACTGCAACAACACAAGATGCCCACTTTCACCACTCTTATCCAACACAGTACTGGAAGTCTTAGGCAGAGCAATAGACAAGATAAACAAATAAAAGGCAGCAAAATTGGAAAAGAAGTCAAACTGTCCTTCTTTGCTAAAGATATGATCTTCTACCTAGAAAAATCTGAAGAGTCCACCAAAAAACTGTTAGAACTGATAAATCCAGTGAAGCTGCAGGATACAAAATCAATATACAAAAATCAGAGGTGTTTCTATATACCAATAATGAACAAGCTGAGAAAGAAATAAAGAATGAAATCGCATTTACAACAGCTACCAAAAAATTAAAATACCTAGGAATAAATTTATCCTAGGAGGTGAAAGATCTCTACAAGGAAAATGACAAAACACTGACGAAAGAAACTGAATAGGACACAAACAAAAAGACATCCCATGTTCAAAGATTGGAAGAATTAATAGCATCAAAATCATCATACTGCCCAAAGCCATCTACAGATTCAATGTAGTCTCTATCAAAATACCAATGTCATTTTTCACGGAAATTGAAAAAAAAATCTAAAATTTGCATGGAACCAAAAGAATCCAAATAGCCAATGCAATTGTGAGAAGGAAAAAAAAAAAAAAAAAACATAAAAGCAGGAAGCATCGTATTACCTGACTTCAAAACAGATTACAAAGCTTTAGTAACCAAAATAGCATGGTACTGGTATAAAAACAGACGCACACACCAATGGAACAGAATCTAGAATCCAGAAATAAATCCGACTATTTACAACAAAGATGCCAAGAACATACCTTGGGGAAAGGACAGTCTCTTTGATAAACGGTGCTGGGAAAACTGGATATCCATATGCAGAAGAATGAAACTTGATCCCTATCTCTCACCAAATATTTAAAAAGCAACTAAAGATGTATTAAAGCTTAAATGTTAGAGACCCAAAACTAAAAACTACTAGAAGAAAATATAGGGAATACACTTCAGGACATTTGGTATAGGCAAATATTTTATGGCTAAGACCTCGAAAGCACAGACAACAAACAAAAATAGATAAATGGGATGATATTGAACTAAAAACCTTTTGCACAGCAAAAGAAACAACAGAATGAAGAGACAATGTGCTGAATGGGAGAAAATATTTTCAAACTATTCCTCTGAAAGGGGATCTATCTAAAAGGAACTCAACTCAAATAAAAGAACAAATTATCCCATTAAAAAGTGAGCAAACGATTTGAACAGTTATTCCTCAAAATAAGCCATACAAATGGCCAATAAGTATACTAAAAATGCTCAATATCACTAATCATCAGGGAAATGCAAACCAAAATCACAATGAGATATCATCTTACCCCAGTTAGAATGGCTATCACTAAAAAGACAAAAAACAGATGCTGGTGAGGATGTGGAGAAAAGGGAACTTTTACACATTGTTGATAGGCATGTAAATCAGTATAGCTACTACGGAAAACAGTACGAGATTTCTCAACAAACTGGAAATAGAACTACCATGTGATCCAGCAATTCCACTTCTGGATATTTATCCAAAGGAAAAGTAATCAATATGTTAAAGGGATACCCCCAAGTTTATTGCAGCACTGTTCGTAACAGCCAAGAGTGTCAACCTACAAGTGTCTGTCAACAGGTGAATGGATAAAGAAAATGTGGTAAAAATACACAGTGGGATACTATTCAGGCTTAGAAAAGAATGAAATCACGTCATTTACAGCAACACGGATAGAACTGCAGGTCATTAAGTGAAATAAGCCAGGCACAGAAAGACAAATTTTGCATGTTCTCACTCATATGTGGAAACTAAAAAGGGATCTCATGAAGGTAGAGAGACTGACAGCAGAGGCTGGGAAGGGTCTGTGGGTTGAAGGGGGATGAGAGACGTTGGTCAACACAAACACAGTTAGATAGAAGGTGTAAATACTAATGTTTGAGAGTAGAGTGATGATAGTTAACAACAATGTATACTGTATTTCCAAGTAGCTAGAAGAATGTGAAATGTTCTCATTACAAAGAAATGATAAATACTCAAGGTGATGGATACTCCAAATACCCTGACTTGATCAGCTTGATCAGTATATATTCTATGTGTGCAATAAAATATCACATATCACCCCATAAATATGTAAAATATTATATATTTTAAAAGTCTGAGAACAGAATGAAGGGAAGGATAAAGGAAGAGAAGGATGATAGAAGGGGAGGACAGAGAGAAGAAAGGAGAAAGAAAAAGAAAGATTTGCCGAAGTCCTTCCCATATCTCCTGGTCAACTGCACTCGTGTTCCCAGACCCATGAACTCGGCAACAGGGTTCAGCAAGCCCTGCCCACCCATCCTAGCCCTTACTGACATATCCACTCCGATTCCTGGCTCTACCAGGATCCTCACTGCCTGGGCTCACATCCTGCTCTGCCACTTGCTCCCTGGGTGAATCAGCACTGACCTGGCAGGGCTGGCGAGTTACTGCGTGGAAAGTGCTCTAATAGGGTTCAGCACAGAGGAAGCACTGAGAACTGCTCATGATCACAACTATCATCTCATTAAGTACTTTGTACTGTCTGAATCTAGTTCATTTAAGTCTTGCCTTCTCGGCAAATTTCAAGTTCTGTCACACAGTATGTAAGGCAGTAACCCTCACAGATCCAAACCAGTGCTGTGTACACTCCCGGCTGCCATTGCACCTGAACATATACCACTGTGGTGAGCAGGGTTGGCTGGACCCATTGAGATGTGCCTGCAACACAGTGAGGCCTAATGCATGTGGAGTGCGTGGAGTTTCCCAGTCAGGTAGGAGTTGCTGTCCATACCCTGCATCGGGACTACTGTTCATGGGGTGTGCCAGCCCAGGCTGTCTATCAATGCCGTGCTCCCACACTGTCTAGCAGACTAAGATCTAATACCAGGTAAATTCTAAAAATAAACAATGCCAAACATATATTTGAAATAAGCTACATGTCATCTGCCACAGCACACTCAGTCAAACAATAAAATCTACTTGGTTTTCCTCTGCTCCTTGCAGATTCTTTTCCTTTAAGCTAAAGAAATAGGTGCCTTGAGCATCAAACTATAATTTTAAAATATCCTGAAAGCCACCAACGTTCTCAACTACAATCTAAGAAGTATTCATTCAAATCACACCTTGTACACTGCTATTTGTTCCAAGTGACCAGCGAGCATTTTAAAAAATCTCTTATTTCTGTCAAGTTCTTCATAAATCTTTCTGGCCTTTCACAGTGTTGTTTCTTCTGATGGCAGCTGCCCTTGCCCTACACTGACATCTGATTATTTCTCTCAGATGATTACCGTGCCCACCAGCTCTTACACATAAATATCAATGTGTGTTACTCTGGAAACAACATGAAGGACATCTCTACAATACTTCTCTGCAGTAAAGAAGAAAAAATTCAATGGGTCAAGAAAAAAAATCCCATTGAATTTTTTAAAACTACTTTTATAAACCAACTATATTAGTCCATTTGCACGTTCCTGATAAAGACGTACCTAAGACTGGGAAGAAAAAGAGGTTTAATGGACTTACAGTTTCACATGACTAGGGAGGACTCACAATCATGGTGGACGGTAAGGAGGAACAAGTCACATCTTACATGGATGGCAGCACGCAAAGAGAGAGCTTGTGCAGGGAAATTCCCATTTTTAAAACCATCAGATCTTGTGAGACTTATTCACTATCATGAGAACAGTACAGGAAAGACTCACCCCATGATTCAATTATCTCCCACCAGCTCCCTCCCACAACACATAGGAATTATGGGAACTACAAGATGAGATTTGAGTGGGGACACAGAGTCAATCCATATCATTCTGCCCCTGGTCCCTCCCAAATCTCATGTCTTCACATTTCAAAACCAATCATGCCTTCCCAACAGTCCCCTAAAGTCTTAACTCATATCAGCATTAACTCAAAAGTCACAGTCCAAAGTCTCATCTGCGACAAGGCAAGTCCCTTCTGCCTATGAGCCTGTAAAATCAAAAGTAAGGTAGTTACTTCCTAGATACAATGGGGGTACAGGAATTGGGTAAATATAGCCATTCTGAATGGGAGAAATTGGCCAAAACAGAGGGGCTACAGGCCCCATGCAAGTCCAAAATCCAGCAGGGCAGTCAAATCTTAAAGTTCCAAAATGATCTCCTTTGATTCCATATTTCACATCTGGCCTTGGGTAGCTCCACCCCTGTGGCTTTGTGAGGTATAGCCCCTCTCCTGGCTGCTTTCATGGGCTGGTGTGGAGGGTCTGCAGCTTTTCCAGGTGCATGGTGCAAGCTGTCAGTGGATCTACCATTCTGGGGTCTGGAGGATGGTGGCACACTTCTCACAGTTCCCCTAGGTAATGCCCCAGTAGGGACTCTGTGTGAGGGATCTGACCCCACATTTCCTTTCTGCACTGCCCTAGCAGAGGTTCTCCATGAGAGCCCCATCCCTGCAGTAAACTTCTGCCTGGAGAATCTGGCATTTCTACACATCCTCTAAAATCTAGGCAGAGGTTCCCAAAACCCAATTGTTGACTTCTGTGCACTGACAGGCTCAATACCACATGGAAGCACCCAAGGCTTGCGGCTTGCACCTTCTGAAGCCATGGCCCAAGCTCTGTACTGGCCCCTTTCAGCCATGGTTGGAGTGACTGTGACACAGAGCACTGAGTCCCTAGGCTGCACAAAGCACAGGGACCCTGGGCCTGGCCCATGAAACCACTTTTTCCTCCTAGGCCTCTAGGCCTATGATGGGAGTGGCTGCTGCAAAAGTCTCTGACATGCCTGGAGACATTTTCTCTACTGTCTTAGGGCTTAACATTCAGCTCCTTGTTACTTACGCAAATTTCTGTAGCTGGTCTGAATTTCTCCTCAGAAAATAGGATTTTCTTTTCTATCGCATTGTCAGGCTGCAAATTTTCCAAACTTTTATGCTCTGCTTCCCTTATAAAACTGAATGCCTTTAACAGCACCCAAGTTACCTCTTGAATGCTTTGTTGCTTAGAAATTTCTTCCACCAGATACCCTAAATCATCTCTCTCAAGTTCAAAGTTCCACAGACCTCTAAAGCAGGGGCAAAATGCCACCAGTCTCTTTGCTAAAACATAACAAGAGTCACCTTTGCTCCAGTTCCCAACAAGTTCCTCATCTCCATCTGAGACCACCTCAGCCTGGACTTTACTGTCCATATCGTTATCAGCATTTTGGTCACAGCCATTCACCAAGTCTCTAGGAAGTTCCAAATTTTCCCTCATTTTCCTGTCTTCTTCTGAGCCCTCCAAACTGTTCCAACATCTGCCTGTAACCCAGTTCCAAAGTCACGTCCACATTTTTGGGTGTCTTTTCAGCAGCACCCCACTCCTGGTACCAACTTACTGTATTAGTCCATTTTCACACTGCTGAAAAACAGGTTTAAGGGACTTATAGTTATGCATGGCTGGGAAGGACTCACAATCATGGCAGGAGGTAAGGAGGAGCAAGTCACATCTTACATGGATGGTGGCAGGAAAAGAGAGAGCTTGTGCAGGGAAACTCCCATTTTTAAAACCATCAGACCTCATGAGACTTATTCACTATCAGGAGAACAGCACAGGAAAGACCTGCCCCCATGATTTAATAATCTCCCACCAGTTCACTCCCACAACACATGGGAATTATGGGAGCTACAAGATGAGATTTGGGTGGGGACACAGAGCCAAACCATATTACCAACCAAAACTAATTATTTGATTCTCTAACCAAAAAAGAGTTACTGAGCTTTAAATATTAAAACCAATAAGATTCACATTTAATATTGCCATAGGAACCTTTGTATTAAAGTAGCAATTTGAGTAGATTTAGTGCTATCATGTAAGAATAATACTTTCATAGATGATGTTTACTTCTGCCCTTTTTATGAGTGACCCTCACCGAAGTGCACTGGTCTTGCTGCTGCCATCTGCAATGAGGTTCTGGAAGGTTCAACACCTTGCCCTGTCTTATCTAAAAGAGCTGACAAACAGTGAAACTAACACAAAAAGGCAACATGCCTGTGGAAATCGACAATAATCCTTGACACACAAGCATGGGAAATGGGAGAGCAGGTGTGCTTTCAGCCTGTTCTTGGAGAACATTTAAACTATAAAAAGGGCGCTTGATAAAACAGATCAATTTCAAGGCAAATTAACAAAAGTACTAACCACAAGATCCTGTTAAGGGTGGGGAACATCACACACCAGGGCCTGTCGTGGGGTGGGGGAAGGCGGGAGGGATACAATTAGGAATATACCTAATGTAAATGACAAGTTAATGGGTGCAGCACACCAACATGGCACATGTGTACATATGTGACAAACTTGCACGTTGTGCACATGTACCCTAGAACTTAAAGTATAATAAAAAAAAAGATGTTAAATTACAATTAGAACATAATTTGATTTTTAAAGTCATATATATTAAGATATGCTTATGCAAAACAAAAGAATCCCTTCCCTGGAGAAAAATTATCCAGCTAATTCTTAAAAAAGAATTTAGAGATTACAAAAAGAATTCCAGCCAATCTTCTCAAAAAAAAAAAAAAAAAAAGAATAGGTAGTTGCCATTGTGTGGAACTAAGAAGGATGAAGAGAACAAGTAATAATAAACTGAAAAGTCCTCCACAGAAGAAAATTTCTCTCTACCAAAATCAAATATTCATCAAGAATCTGCTAAACAAAATAAAACCATCCAGAAGAAAACCGGTCTCTCCCTCAATAATTCAATATGGCAGAAGAGAGTGTAGGCTGGCAGCTATTCCTCCCTTGCTGTGAAAACTGCCTCTTCCACAGAGTCCTGCCCGATGACCAACATCCGAAATGGAAACAGCCTAGGAGGTCTCCAGGGCACTACACTTTCACCGGAGTACCAGAACTCACAGAAAACCAAAGTTTGCTCTCCCCTTCAAGGCACTCAGCTGTGTGTGTGATAAGTACACACAAAATACTGTCATTATTCAGAACATTTTTGGAACTCCTCCTAGAATAGCCTTCAATCTGTGAGCCACACACAAACATCAGTGTTACCATCTTAGATTCTGACACCACCTCCCCATCAGGATTCTAAGACTGAGAGTGTTACTTAAAAGTCACATTGGTGGCCAGGTGCGGTGACTCACGCCTGTAATCACAGCACTTTGGGAGGCCAGGAGGTCAGGAGTTCGAGACCAGCCTGGCCAACATGCTGAAACCCTGCCTCTACTAAAAATACATGCCGGGCATGGTGACACATGCCTATAGTCCTAAGTACTCAGGAGGCTGAGACAGAAGAATCGCTTGAACCCAGGAGGCAGAGTTTGTAGCGAGCCAAGATCGCACCATTGCACTCCAGCCTGGGCAACACAGTGAGACCCCGTCTCAAAAAAATAAAATAAAAAATAAAAGTCATGCTGGCTACTGTGAGTTTCATTTATGAGTCACTAATGAAGGTGAAGAGACCAAGTGGCTGCCTTGAGCCCCACTCACACAGCTGGGCCCTCTCACCTGCCCACCTGTAGGCTCACCTGCCCAGCTCAGGAGCATAAGACAGTCCCTAGCTGCGTGTGGAAACACCGTTTCCATTTAGCCCTGGAGGACACTGCATCTTCCTGGCTTTCCTCCGACCTCACCTGGCTGTTCTGTGCTCCCTCATCATCTTCATCTGCACTGAAAATGCTGGCCCCACAGCTTCATCCTCAGCCCCATATCACTCCCTCAGCAATGCAGTCCCCTGCCATGGCTACAGATACCTTCTAGACCATCATGATTCCCAGCACCAGCTATTCCTCTGGCCCCGACTCCTGAAATTCCCTCCTTATCCCCTCCAGCAACACTGGCCTTTAGTCACTCCTACAATACTCCTTTGCCCATAGCTGCCTCAGACCCTTCCCCTGCCACCCTTGGCCTGTGATGCTCTGCTCAAAGATCTCGGCACAGCCTGCCCTTCACTTCATTCAGGTATCCACTCAAATACCCAAAACAGCAGCTCCACCCAACACTCTCTAGCCTGCTCCTCATGACACTCCATTTTTATTCGCATTAGTATATCATATATGCCATTACATGTGTTTACTGTCAAGTCCCCTTACCTGAATATAAGTTCCATAGGGAAAGAACTCTGTCTCGCTCACTTCTGAGCCTGACAACTACAACAAATGGGGCTGCTTCCCTCCCTGCATTCTGACCCACCCAAGTGCTGGGAGCTCGACAACAATGGTAATAAACAGGCGGGCCCACTCCCTGCAGACTAACTCTCATGAGTGTGCTCCAAGCTGAAGTGCACCCTCCCATGGCACCACCCCCGACCAGGGCAGGTTCAGCACCCTGCCTGGCTCAGCAGCATTGTCTGAAGGGGGGACACAAAGCTCCCTCAGCGTATTTTGTGGAAGACAAAAAAGAAACACAACTACTCCCTTACCGAATCCTTACTTTCTTACCTAGTTAGGGACTTTTCTTTTTTTTTTTTTTTTTGAGACCAAGTCTCCCTCTGTCGCCCAGGCTGGAGTGCAGTAGTGGCATGATCTCAGCTCACTGCAATCTCCGCATCCCGGGTTCAAGCGACTCTCCTGCCTCAGCCTCCCAAGTAGCTACGACTACAGGCACTCGCTACCACGCCTGGCTAATTTTGGTATTTTTAGTAGAGACAGAGTTTCACCATGTTGGCCAGGCTAGTCTCGAACTCCTGACCTCAGGTGATCCGCCTGCATCGGCCTCTCAAAGTGCTGGGGTTACAAGCATGAGCTACCACGCCCGGCAAGGGATTTTCCAGTGAAACCATTTCAGAAGGTATAACTACGACTCTATTTGTAATATTCACCATGGGATACAGAAGAAGGAATGATCAGACTTGAGGATGTGAAATCTGAAAAGGCTCTCCGGGAAGTGGTTTCAAGTTGGCTTTTGAAGGTCTAGGAACATAAAGTATCTACCCATTTAAATGATTATGAGATGGACTCGTAAAACTTTATATAGTAGGCTATTTTATATTTCTGACTTTTTCTTTCCAAAAAGATGCTATTCCCTCAACCTTTACAGTAAATTAAAACTCCCTTATAATGGAATGTAACATCTTGGCTTCTTCCATTAGCTCATCTGTTTCTCAATTACACTCTGGCAACAGATTCCTCACTTCCCTCTTTCCAAAATCGCTTCTCAACTTTTTCAACATGATACTGTAGACAACAGATCACACACAGAGGAGAAGTGGAAAAGGTGTTACTTGGCCCAGCCAGGAATTTGCTCCTTTTCTAAAACACACTTGCACGGCAGATGGGTCAGCCCTGATACATATGCAGAGCCTGAGCCACTACCAGATTAGTCCCACTTCCACACGTCAAAATACATTAAAGTAAGCAGATGTCAGTAACCATAACAGAAATACCACTGGCAAGCAGAATTCTCAGAATGGTATATCATCTATTAAAATGAAGGCAATATATAATTTTTACATTTCAAATTAAATGTAGGTTTAATTTATAAATTCGGCATGGCACAGGAGAAAACACACAAGCTGAGGTAGAGGGTTTATAATCAGGGGCCAGGATATGAATGCCAAATGGGGTACTGCCTAACTAACTGGCCTTGGCAAGCAAAGCTTTTACATTCTCTGAACCTGTTTCCTTGTCAATATAATACAAAGTACATCCATCTCAAAGAGTTTTATATAGCACATTGGATAATACACATAAAACAGGTAGAAATTTAATAGTAACTATTAGGGCTCTCATTGGCTACTCTGCTTCCTTTGGCCATGCAGATTATCACATACTTATGGCCTGAAATAATTATCTTTTCAAGAATTACCTTTTGGTTTGGTTTCCTGGGAAGTTTAGTTTGTGGAGAATACGTTTTAAATATTAGAGTTTGTGTCAGCAAATATGTTTCTGTTTATTGTGATAACACAATGTAGAGCAAAGCAATACTTATATCCCTCACTTTAAATATATGTACATATGCTAGATTAGTCACGTATACTGAATTATTTGTGTATATTTAAAACAAAGACATATAAGCATTCTCTTCATTGCAAATTAGATCAGAAATCCTCCAGAGGTACCCAGATACAAATGCTGTCCCACAAAGTCCACAAAGCCTCTCCCATCCCACAGCATCTGTGGAAGTCCCTCTGCTTTGACTCACGCCTGGGCAGCCCCTCCACCCTCTGTCCATGCAGCTTTGCCCTGCCACTGGGTCATTTCCCTCCTACCTGCTGCCACTGCATACCTCGCGGGGCCCTCCCTCCGTGCTTGTCATCCCTAGCCTTCCTTCAATATGGCTTCTAGCACCACGATGCCACTGATTCTACTTTCTTCAAGGAACCCGGACATCTGGACACTGGCTCTCGGGGCCTCTACTCAGTCCTCAGCCTCTTGGTCTTGTTTTCCCCTCCTTTTCCAGGCTCTCCCTTCACTGAGCAACTCCGAACCCCTCAGCAACTCTGCCTTCCCTTTCTACAGGCCAGTAGGAGTGTGTGGCGGCTCAGCCTCCTCCATTCATTGCCACGCTCATGCTCTACCCTGAAGATGGAATCAATTCTGCTCCATATCACAGCTCAAAATAGAGCTCTCTCAAATTCACATTTTGAGTGTTTCTCTCCTGAAAAGCTCTCACCTTTCTGAGTCCAAACCCAACAAGGCGATCTGAGGAGTATGAGCAGAGAGACATGGTGATGAGGATGTGGTCACGTGTGACCACAGCCTGTGTAGGATGCCCAGGGGTGAGGCCAGAGGAGGCCAGATCATGGACTCTGATCAGAGCCCCTTCTGGTTTTCCGTAGGGATGTCAGTGATGTGATCTGACTGTGAAAGATCGGTCTAACAAAACGGCGGGGAGAGAGAGGGCTGAATCAGAGTGACTAGGCCCGAAGTCGAGGGAACCACCAACAGATCCCCTCGTAGCACAACAAGAAATGCTCACAGTCTGGACCCAGTTAGAGTCTGCAGGACACAGGAGATATTCTGGAAGTTACAACAGCCAGGAGCAAAAGGACACATGGCCTGACTGGACCCGCATGATAGGAGTGAAGGGAAAGGCCAGGCCTGGGGGAGGAGAGGGGACACCATTAGCCAGGATGTAGAAGAGAGAGCACAGGGCGAGCCCCAGGGGAAACACAACACGTCCAGCTCTGGGAGTCACGAGGTGGCTGTGGGACGTCCACGTGAAGGAAAGGCACAGGCACTGGATGTGCTAGCCCAGAGCTTGGGAGAAAGATCTGCCCAGAGAACACGTAGCCTTGGAGAAGAGGCCTGCTGTGGACAGGAGCCTGGGGCAAGACGCACCCTCAGGAAAGCAGGTGAGGGAGAAACAGAGATGTGCAGTGCAGCAGAGAGGGAGCATGCAAAGTCACCCACATTTCCTACACCCAGCACAAGAGCACACAGGGAAGGCCACCACAAAGCCAGTGGACAGAACTCCCTCAGGGCTTCAGCAGCGACGCCTCCTCTCGAGCTGCTCCCTGGCACTCAGGTGTCTGAGAGGAAAAGGACGAGTGCTGCTGAGCTCTCTCCTCTCTGCTGGAAAACTAACCAACGATGTCTGGCAAAAATGACAGCTGCAGATGCTGCCTTTTCCAATGAACTGTCTTCAGAGTCAGAGCCCTCTGAAACACACACACGTTTTCCTATATTTGAAAGTTTAGCAAAGTGAAAAAGTTCCAGTCTTTGGATAAATTAGACATCGGGGCTTAGATGTTCTTGATATCTTTGACTTTTCTTCTCTATGCTATAAAACTCTTGGATTAGACCCAAATCAATTCCACTTTCACAATGCTAAACAATAACAAAACACACTTAGGTTGGAGTATACCAATGAACAGACGTTAAATCTGTGAGCATTAAGAAGTTTCCCTTGTTCTACAGCACTAGCGGCGCACTTGGTCCTTACGAGGCACTAAGTGTTTGGTGAATCCACAAATCAGCCCATGAGTGAGTGAATGAAAGAATGTGTGTCTCCCCCAGCTGTCCGCTGCCACGGCTCTGCATGGGTGAGCCAAGCATGGTGCTCTGGAGTCAGAAAAGCAGGGCTGATCCTGGCTCCCCTGCCAGGGGAGAGAGAGGGCTGAATCAGAGCGACTAGGCCCAAAGCCAAGGGAACCACCAACAGATCCCCTGGTAACTCAACAAGAAATGCTCAGTCTGGACCCAGTCAGTCTGCAGGACACAGGAGACATTCTGGAAGTTACAACAGCCAGGAGCAAGAGGACATATGGCCTGACTGGACATGCATGGTGGGAGTGAAGGGAAAGGCTAGAGCCTACTAGCTCTACCAAAAAGCCACCTTTCCATTGCTGCTACCCAGTGTGACAGGGGGGCTGACACTGCCCACTCCCCATTGCAGCTGTACCGCCGAGCCAGCTGTGCGGTGGACCCATGTGGGGATGCTCCATTCACAGAGCTACAGGCACAGCCCAGAGGAGCACAAGGCTCCCCCTGAGAACCTGTCAACGATGCCACCGTCTCAGAGTGAAATTAGGAAAACCCACAAATTTAGAAGGTACAGAATTAGAAATCTTGGAAAATAAATTAGATATCCAACCGGTAACATATGAAGAGTCCTGAATTACCCAAAACTCCAGTCAAAATGACCCTGCTGTAACCTTCAGAAGGCCAAACCAAAATCCCTTCGTTCATGTGATAAGTGCAGATAAAACTGCTACTTCCCCAGCTCTGGGTCACAGCGGAGCACAGGGCAACGACCAGGACTCGGTCTCTGCCCTCTCCCTCACAAGGGACAGAGAAACTGTGCTGGTGGCGCCCTGGGGGGAAGGCCCTGTGAACTGAAGGGAAACCTGGCAGCATGGGGGAGGGCGTGGAGGACAGCACGGGAAGGGGCCATCACTGGAGTGGGCACTGTGCTGGGGGAGGGTGACAGCTGGGCATCTCAGGGCTCATCTGCATCTGGCTCCCCACATCCTTCCACTTTGCTCAATTCCCATCCTTTCGGGGCAACCTCGTGATGAGTAGCTTCATTTGCTAAGTCGCTGGAAACTAGGAAGAAGTCATCTTGTCTACATGGGACAAGAGCATCCCAGTCACTAGCAAAGACAGCCTCGAGGTCAAGCCATCAACGGGCTTCTGCTCCCTGAGACTCTGTGAGAGCAGGGCCGGGACAGCCTTTCATGACCAAGACCACCGTGGGGCCCTCACAGGGAGAGGAGGCCAGACCACAGGCCCAGTAGGATCTCTTACCAGACTGCCAGCATCCTGCCTTCCCCTGGAAAACAGCACAACTATGTCATCTCGCCCTTTCAACCTGTAACTATTCAATTTAGCACTTAAATTTGAAACAATAAAAAAATCAATCAGTTGCCATGCACTAGCTGACTCCTCTGAAGACAGCAAATCTACACGTTGGGTGATTACCTTGGGAGCAATGGTTCTTAAACCTCTTTTTGAGTTTAAATCCTTTTTCAATTCCAGTAAAAGCTGGGGCCCAGTCCTCCCCAACCCCAACATCCACACACACTGAGACCCCAGAGCACACAGGGCCATCCTCCATGGGGAGCAGCTGTCCTTGAGGCTGATCTTGCTTTTCCCTCCTTTGCAATGGCTTCCTCACGGCTCAGCCTCCTCGGGACGGGGGTGCCGTCAACCCAGCTGCTTCCTCTTCTCTCCCAATGAGGGGATGGCTCAAAAGTGCCAGCAGGACAAGCCACGGCGGACACACAGCTCAGGGCCTCAGGCTCTGCTTCCTTCCACTCCCAGGCCCGATAGAACCCGCAGGGCTCACCGCATGCGCACAGGCGACCAGGGCACAGGAGCAGTAGGCCCTTCCCTCCCCTTCCTGCTGCTCACAGGGCTCCTGCTGTGCTTTTCAGGCAGCTCCTTCATGTCTTCTTCCTGTTTTAAGAAATGGAACTCAAAATGTTTGGACCTCCGGGGTTTGGAATTTCTCAAATGTTACAGGATATTTATATCACAGTTCTGATAACAGGTGCACTAAGTCAGCCACAAAAGTTACAGAATATGAAAACACGAGGCTCCACTGGGCCGCACAAGCATGCTCACCTTTCGGGGTGACGCAGCCTCATCCTTTCATACGGACAACAAGGGCAATTTATTGTGAAGCCTGCACATCTCCGTGGAAAAACTCATAAACCTGTCACAGAGATTTACACCCGCCACCTAAGCTTTCAGACTCCCTTTAAAAACTTTAGAAGATACTGTAGCTATTCAACTGCAAGAAGTGGGGAGCCGATACCTAACACTGTGGGACAAACTGCTGGCACCCTCTGAAGGCCTGATTCTTTCCAGAAGGAGAGGATGATAAAAATAACTTACACTTGACTAGCAATTTACCACTTACAAACTACTTTCACACATATTACTGCATTTTTACTTTGGGAGGGAAGTCTTTAGCCCAAAAGAAAATGAAACACACTACTGTTAAGTAATCCTGCCAAATAAATAGGAAGTGCATCTTAACAAACCCAGCCGGACAACAGAGTGAGCTAACGTTAGGATCCCACTATAGACTAAAAAACTCCTAAAGCTAGCTTTCTTCCTATTTATAGTTAAAAGAATAGCCAAGATTAGTGCTAAGAATATTTAAAATATCATTCAAAAGTCAGCCAGGCGCAGTGGCTCACACCTGTAATCCCAACACTCTGCGAGGCTAGGGTGGGTGGCTCACTGAGGCTAGGAGTTTGAGATCAGCCTGGCCAACATGGCGAAACCCTATCTCTACTGAAAATACAAAAATTAGCCGGGCATAGTGGTGGGTGCCTGTAGTCCCAGCTACTCAGGAGGCTGAGGCAGGAGAATCCCTTGAACTCGGTAAGCAGAGGGTGCAGTGAGCTGACATCATGCCACTGCACTCCAGCCTGGATGACAGAGCAAGACTTTGTCTCAAAAAAAAAAAAAAAAAAAAAAGTCATTTCCAAATTCTCATATTCAATAGTATGTAATGGCATCAATTCTCATATTCAAGAGTATGTAATGATATCAATCTCAGATGTGAGGCCATCCTCCTGGGCCAAGACCTCAGTGACTTCAATTTCTAAGGGTAAAAGAAGTTAATGGTTTCCTATTTGTTTTGTGACTTCCTGATTGTCTGCAAGCCTTAAACTTGTCTATAACCATGAATTTAAGTCATCTTCACCTCTTACTAGTCATAACTAGTTGTCACACAGAGCCTCTACACTACTAAGTCTCAGTGTCCCCACATATAAAATATGTCTGGCATAAAGATTACACCAATCCCATAAGGAAAGGCTCTAGTCCAGGGGCTGTCACATAGTAAATACACAAGTGAATGTGATATATTCACGTTTACTTCCACTGCTGTTCACGACAAAGCACCAGTCATGTACAGTCTGCACAGCCCTATATAGAAGGCAACCCTCCACTAGCACATCGATGAAAAGCTTGCCTTGGTAACACTAAGCATTTTAAAGAATGACACAGTTATAACCTTCCATATTCCTACGAATTAAATACTCTGCGTAGTCTTGAAAAATTAAATTTGTAGGTTCTTTGACTAAGGTCTTAAAACATGCAAAGTGAGGTGAAACATGGAGAATTTCAGTTTTTAAAAACTTTCACCGAACATTATTTGAAGCCAAATTAATGCTTTGGTTATGCTCACGGACATCCTCAATTCCCAATTTCACTTACTATTAATAACAGCTATCATTATTAAAGAAATTATTCAGCTAAACCACGTGAAATTGTCATTTTCATAAGTCTAAAATGAATAAATACTAGCAATTTCATGTGGTTCAACCTAAGCCTATCACCAGTGCCTGGACTGGGTGCTCTATGTAGGTCAACGAATTTAATTCTCATAATTGCTCTGAAGTGATGTCAGCGACATCATTCTTCAGGTGGTCAAGGAGCTTGCCCCAAACCCACAGCTGACATGCAGGTTGGCACTCCAGCACCCCATCCCTCGACCTCCACTTCTCAACCACATGCGGGGGGCTCTGTTCACCTCTCTATTTGCATTTGGTGTCTTCATATTTTAAGAAAAGCAAAGCAAGCAAGTTGGTGCTGGCAGGATATGTTTTTAAGAAAATGAAGGTGTTACCTCCAATTATCACGCCTTCTTTATTTCCCTCTATTCTGCATATCAAGAAACTTGGAATTGATTTAGGACACTTCGTGACAGTATTACTACAGAAACAGTCAAAATACTTCAACTAAAAATACAAAGTACTTCAGCTGAAAGTACAAAACTGCAACTCAAAGTGGCTTAAATGTAATCACATGTATTATTTTTTATAACAAGAAGTCCAGGGATGGATCCAATGTCTCGATTATGTTAGGGAAGGCCTGCGTTATGTTCTCTGCTTGCCCCGACGGCATCAACTGTAAGGCTGGCATTCAGGGCCACAGGCTTCCTTATTCATCTCCAGCGAAGAAGTCTCTCCCCGATCCCTCGGGAGATGTAGCTACTCAGGTCATGTACCCACCTCTGGACCGTCAGGCCTCTGAGCCCAAACTAAGCCATCATATCCCCTGTGACCTGCACGTATACATCCAGATGGCCTGAAGCAAGTGAAGATCCACAAAAGAAGTGAAAGTAGCCAGGTCCTGCCTTAACCGATGACATTCCACCATTGTGATCTCTTCCTGCCCCACCCTAACTGATCAACTGACCTTATGACAATACACCCTCCCCGCCCTTGCGATAATGGACTCTGTGATATTCCCCCACCCTTAAGAAGGCAGTATGTAATATTCTCCTCGCCCTTGAGAATGTACTTTGTGAGATCCACCCCCTGCCCACAAAAAATTGCTCCTAACTCCACCACCTATCACAAACCTGTAAGAACTAATGATAATCCCACCACGCTTTGCTGACTCCTTTTTCAGCCTCAGCCCTCCTGCAACCAGGTGAAATAAACAGCCTTGATGCTCACATAAAGCCGTTTGGTGGACTGTCTTCACACGAACACGCGTGACATGGACCATGTACTGTTGGCAGAAGGATGCGATGTACTGACAACCTTATGCCTTGAACCCTAAACCCATCACTGGCACACAGTAAGATGGCTAGCTGGCTCAGACCATTCATTTTCAACCCTGTCTCACATATTAGAATCCTTGAGAATACAATGGTTGTTAAGAGTCAGAACTCAAAGAAAACAAGAATGAAGAGAAGCCTTCGGCAACAGAGAATTGATGAACTCTGAAAAGGTTTCCCATAGAGCACAGGGTCAGGCACAAGGGCGGCTTAGGAGGAATGGGCAGAGAAGAAAGAGGGGTGGGTAGTAAGGGTGATGCTGAGTCCCTAGAGGGATGCAGATTCCCTAGAGATGGGTGTGTGTGCGTGTCTGTGTGCATTCTCTTTTTTTTCTCTCTGAAACCCCTTTCTCTTTCCCTGAGTCATATGATCCATACGACCCAGAAAGAGAGGATGGAGCCCTGAATAAAGTTGGGGTTCTGTTAGAAATGAAGAAAGGGAAAAAGGGTGAGGGATAAGCCATCCATGGTGTCCATTCTACACAGACGCAACCAAATCAATCATAAAGAAAGGCAACATAGGTCCTTCTCTATGCTGCAACGGGCTCAGGCACCATACCACCTTCACCACTCTCTCATGGATGGCTCAGTGTCGCGCAACGCATAGGTGATAACCTCAGCGTGCTGTCACCTGACACTGTAAGAAAGCCTCTGAAGGGTCCGACAGCCCCAGAGAATGTAAGCAGAGCTCTCCCGCACAGCCTCCCAGATGAGATGGTGCTGGGGCCCCCACCCTGTGCTGTTTCTGGGCTGAAGCTGTGTAACTGTCCAGGGCCATGGCAGTCTGCTCCATCCAGGTCTCTGTGGCCTTGGCAGGGCACTCTGGCTTAGGAGGGGCATGAGCCAGAAGAGAAGACTAGTTGTGTACCTTCCAGCCGGCCGGGACTGCCTCTGGGATATCAGGACTTTGACAGGGCTCAGGATATCCAAGTTTTTCTTAACAATTTTAACACTTACACATATGGTATATTTGTGTCCAATAAATGTAATCCACAAATATTTGACAAATGCTAACTCCCCAATTTTCATCTCCTAAAGGATTTCCTTTGCCATCTGAATAGAAAGGGTTTCCAAGACATTATGTAACTAAGATTGTCATCAGTTGACTGTGTGCACAGCTGGAAGACTTACAAACCATACAGAAGATTTCATTAGCTGCGGTTTTCTAATCTCACAAAGAACAATAATCCTAAGCACCCGGATCCTTCATCAATGAGTTACTGAAGAACATTCGATGACATCTTTTCTTAAAGAATAATGAAGAATTCATGCAGAAAGAATCATTGTAAAAATTATTCCAATATTTGTGGCTTATAGTAAAACAAACAACAAAAATGGAGCAAGCATTACCTTTTAGTAACCTACTTTGATGCCACAGATGCCACTGTCTAAAGATGAACTGCAGGGGACAGTGAACTCCTAGTCCAAGAAAATATGAAGACAGTCACAGTGTATTTTGAAGTAAAATAGTTAACTCTTGTTCTTATTTTTCATTTTAGACTGAAATGCTGAAAATTAGAATCTGATTACCCTTAATACAAACACCCAAAACTCTCCTTTCACCAACAAATCCCCAAAGCAGCATCACCCTTACTACCCACCCCTCTTTCTTCTCCGCCCATTCCTCCTAAGCCGCCCTTGTGCCTGACCCTGTGCTCTCTGGGAAACCTTTTCAGAGTTCATCGATAATTCTCTGTTGCCAAAGGCTTGTCTTCATTCTTGTTTTCTTTGAGTTCTGACTCTAACAACCATTGTATTCTTCTCAAAGAAATGGTTTTTGTGCCTCTTCTTAAAAAGTATAAAGCATTTCCACTTGCTATTCCACTAAATTCTCACAGCCACCTTGTTCCAAATAGAGATAGGAACAGTGTTTCTACCTCTATTTTGTGGATGACAGAATATCACGGAAGTGAAGGGACTCACCCAGAACCACAAACCAGAACACAGGAGAAGAGGGGCCAGCCTGCCTTCTGATGCCTCGACCTGTGTCTCCTAGCTCAGGGCTCTGATGAGCCCTCCATCCCTCTGCTCAGGCCTCTTTGCCAGCCTGGCTGTGTGATGTTCCCTACACTGCCAGTCTCTCTGTTTGTCACTTTTTTTCAGAATGACTCCCAAACCCATGTCAATAGCAAGTTTCTTGTGAACTCTAAGCTTCTTGTCTCCACCTACTTTTTAGACATTTCCATTTGGATTTTTGTTTTACCATGACATCAAACTGACCATGTCACACACTAAATTCATCTTCATGTAAACTCACTCCCCTTTCTCAACGTGCCTATGAGTTAACTGTATCCTGACCAGACTACAGTAAAGTTTCAGTTGCGCTCAGCTTGGACTGGACATATGCAAGCCAAATGTTTTTTGACATCCTTTGACATACAAAGTGGCCATTTGACCACTCAATTATATCAACAGTGAAAAATCAAACATTTAAATTATGTTTCTTATTAAAGCTATCATGTAAGCGTTGATTAATCAAAGAAAACAGTCGCAGCACTCTCTTGTGGAAAGGCTGACATCTTTGTTCTATTGGACCTTCTGAAGGACAAGTTTCAAGACAACAATGTTTGAGAAATTTTTTAAAAGATACAAATCACATCTCGTATTAGCTCACAGTATTAGCCCAGTGTTTAGACTAACAGACTAAACACTGGGCTAATACAAAAGTATTAAGAGAAACACTTGACCAACATAATAAAACATTTACATGTAAAATTAGTTGTCGGTGAAGATCTGATATTAAATATTTTGCTTTTCTATCAAATGGCCATCCACAGCTCGTGGAATAAAGAAGTTGCTTAATAGAATCATAACATATACAATACACTGACAATGCCACGTACTTGGGTTGAAAAGAATTATGACGACACATTGCTGAATATTCACTAGTTACTAAACCCCTCGGCCTTTCTCTGTTATGTGATATAGCCAAATTCCAGACACTCAAGGGATTCAGATGCCATTATCAAAGGCAATTGGTGCCATGGAAAATATGTGGAATCAAAGTTGGGCAAGTGGGCACACTGCCCTCATGGGAAGGAAAATGATGCTTAAATTAGCTTAAGAAAGGTAAAAGGGGGCCGGGCGCAGTGGCTCACACCTGTAATCCCAGCACTTTGCGAGGCCAAGGCGGGCAGATCACGAGGTCAGGAGATCAAGACCATTCTGGCTAACACGGTGAAACCCTGTCTCTACTAAAAAAACAAAAAATTAGCCAGGTGTGGTGGCGCGTGCCTATAGTCCCAGCTACTCAGGAGGCTGAGGCAGGAGAATGGCGTGAACCTGGGAGGCGGAGCTTGCAGTGAGCCGAGATCGTGCCACTGCACTCCAGCCTTGGCGACAGAGTGAGACTTCATCTCAAAAAAAAGAAAGAAAGAAAGAAAGATCAAAGGAGTCACTTATGAAAGATGCTGGAGTAACTCAAAATCTGAGGAAAAGCTAAACAGCACAGCCTGGGCAGGGATGAAGCTGACTGCAAGCCATAGGGCTCCTCTGCATCTCAGGTCAGCATTTATCTCTTGGCATCAGCAACTGAGAACACAGATAAATTTTCTCCAGGTGGCCAAGAACATGGCCACAGGCAGCTCTAGAGTCACATTCAATAGTTCCATGGCCCAAAAATGGGGAAAAAACACTGTTCTTCAGCAGCTCAAGTCAGACAATTCCTGGAGAAAGACTCTGGCCTAGCTCAGAGCACAAACCCACCACTAAAATCACCACTGTGGTCACAGCTACATTGCTGGCACTGCCAAGTCTCATCTTGGGCCAGTGATCAGAAGAGCCTGTTGCAGGAGATGATGGCCTGCTGAAGGAGATGAAGACCTGCTCTGGGGGATGAGGGTCTGCTGAGGGAGATGAAGGGCCTGCTGAGGGTGATGGGGGGCCTGCTGAGGGAGATGAGGGCCTGTTGCGGGAGATGGAGGACCTGCTGCGGGAGATGGAGGACCTGCTGCAGGAGATGAGGGCCGGCTGAGGGAGATCAAGACCTGCTCTGGGAGATGAGAGCCTGCTGTAGGGAATGAGGGCCTGCTGTGGGGGATAAGGGCTTGTTGCGGGAGATGAGGGCCTGCTGAGGGAGATCAAGAACTGCTCTGTGAGATGAGAGCCTGCTGTGGGGCATGAAGGCCTGCTGAGGGAGATGAGGGCCTGCTGTGGGGGATGAGGGTCTGCTGAGGGAGATGGGGGTCTGCTGAGGGAGATGGGGGCCTGCTGAGGGAGTGGGAACCTGCTGAGGGAGATGGGAGCCTGAGGGAGATGAGG
>NW_012107474.1:2213914-2225405 GCF_000951045.1 Mandrillus leucophaeus | reverse complement strand
GATGAGGGCCTGTTGTAGGAGATGAGGGCCTGCAGAGGGAGATGAAGGGCCTGCTGAGGGAGATGAGGGAGTCCTAATATCTGCAGTCCACGCACTGGAGACTCAGGACAGCCAATGTGTAGTGCCAGTGTGAAAGTCAGCAGGCTCAAGACCCAAGAGGTGGTGTTTCAGTTTGAGTCCAAAGGCAGGAAAAGGCCCACATCCCAGCTCAAACAGTAAGCTTATTCAGCCTTTTTATTCTATTGGGGCTCCAACTGACTGGATGAGAGCCACACACCTAGCTGAAGGCAATCTGCTTTACTCAGTCTCCTGGTTCAAATGTTAATCTTATCCAGAACATCCTCACAGACATACCCAGAGTTAATGTTTGGCGAAATGTCTGGGCATCTCGTAGTCCAATCAAGTTGATAACAAAAGTTAACTCTCTTAGGGACCACCTAGGTGGTTTGAATAAAAGCTTCAAACTTGCATGAAAACCAGCCTACTAATTCTCAGAAGAGATTTTTCCACCACTACACTCAATGCCAAAAGTTGAAACAATTTTCCTAAAAAAACCTCAGGATTAAGCGAGTATCTTCAGTTTACCCCTACACTGTTGGGAAATACCCTTGGGAGTTTCCTCTCAGGCTACTCATCTGAGGTGGGACCGGGGCTTTGTCTCCTGTTCCCCACACCCTGGGATTCACTGAAACTAAAGGACAAGTTTGAAAAATACCCTCAAAGCAAGAAGCTAATTTCTCTGTTAACCTCTCTGTCCTCCCACTTTCACTTGACTTTCATGCTCTAGGTGTGTGTGTGTGTGTGTGTGTATTACATGTGATATATTACATATATTGCATATATATCACATGTAATCTATTATATATTATATATGTAATATGTATTACATACTGTATATCATATATAATATATATTACATATATTACATCTAATATATGTTGCATATATCACATATATTGCATGTAATATATGCTACATATAATATATATATTACATATTATATATTGCATATAATATATATTTTATACATAGTTGTTTTTTTTTTTTTTGCGGCCAAGCACAGTGGCTCACACCTGTAATCCCAGTACTTTGGGAAGCCAAGGCAGGAGGATCACTTGAGACCAGGAGTTCAAGACCAGCCTGGGGAACATAGTGAAACCTCGTCTCTACCAAAAATGTTTTAAAAACTAGCCAAGTATGGTGGTGCATGCCTGTAGTCCTAGTTACTCAGGAGGCTGGGGCAGGAGGATCCCGTGAGCCCAGGAATTTGACTTTACAGTAAGCTAGCATCACTCCACTACAGTCCAGCCTGGGTGACACTGCAAGACACTATCAAATAAGTAAAAATTTTTTTGCGTCTCACCCAGCATTTTGAATGTTCAGTAAGGAGAGGTGGTCAGGAATTTTTCTATCATAACCCTGGCTCCCAATTCATGGCCTGGAAGGATGGAACATAGGGAGACTTAGAGGAAGCTCTCAACCCAAGGTGATGGTGGCTCAAAACCAGGTGAGAAAATTAGCTGGGCGTGGTGGTGGGCACCTGTAATCCCAGCTACTGGGGGGCTGAGACAGGAGAATCGCTAGAACCCAGGAGGCAGAGGGTTGCAGTGAGCCAAGATCACGCCACTGCACTCCAGCCTGGGTGACTGACCGAGACTCTGTCTCAGAAAAAAAAAAAAGAAGAAACGCTCAGTGGGAGTGCTAGCTGATGACCAGATTCTAGATTCTGGAGATGTTTTGAAAGCAGAGCCATCAGGACTTCCTAACAAATTGAACGTAGGTGTAAGAGATTAAAAGGAGTCAAGAATCATTCGAAGGTTTTTTAAAAGTCTGAGACACTAGAAAAACAGAATTGTAATCAACAGAGATTAGAATTTGGTGTGAGGGAAGATTAGGGGTTTAGTCTGAACACACTGAATGTGAACATTTATTACATGTTCATGTGGAGATATCAAGTAGACAGTTCAATCTATGAGGCTAGAGCTTGGGACAGAGGTCTGGGTTGAAGACACAAATCTGGTAGAACCTGATCAATGCTTCGTGTTACTCAGACAAGCCAAATAGATGTAAGATGGAAATAACCGCCTATCTGCCTTTTTAGCATTGAAAACATGGTAGGAAGTGCAGTTTCCTGTGATCACAATACTAGTCTGCATTAACAGTTACATAACATGTGGCCACCATCTCGATACACTCTGTTCTCATCGGCTATTTGCTAGAGTTCTATGCCAGTTCTGTGGCTGAAGAGGAATGTGAAGAATGTGGACAAAGCCTGGGAAAAAGCCAGCCATGTTGTTGAACAAAGGGAAGACAAATGAAATCTAGCAAAGGTTAAAGGAAACAAGACGATTTAGTCAGGGATGATTAATAGCAACTGGTCTCATACTCTGAATCAGAGAAGTCTAGATACTTGAAAGTAACCTGCCACCTTTAGAGCAAGCAAACAAAAGAAAATGAGCTTTCACTGCAGCATGAGATTTCTTTTTTTCATTTCAAGTCTTTTACCCCAAAAGCATGAGATATTTAGATTAGAAATAAAAGAGGAAAACTAGCACCTATGTGACACCTATGACATTAGGTGTTGGCCTAAACACTATTGCATTTTAATATACATTAAGATCTTTGAGGTAGAAATTCTCATTTTATAGATCAGAAAAGCAGGATTCTAAAAGTTTAGGTAAGTTCACAAGCAGGAAAGCTGCAATTCAAATCTGGGTCAAATGAGTCCAAAGCTCATATTCTTATTAAAATATATCAAATTTCTTAACAGAAATTGATACAAGTAGGAACTGATTACTGAAAAGGATAATGAGATCTTTTTTTTCCTTGATCTTTTTTAAACGAAGTTTCACTCTTGTTGCCCAGGCTGAAGTACAGTGGCATGATCTTGGCTCACTGCAACCTCCGCCTCCTGGGTTCAAACAATTCTCCTTTTCCTCAATCTTTTAAAAATTAGAAGAGAGTCTTATCTGTCCAGTATATTTTCATAAACCAGATCTATCTAAAAGCAAAGGAATAGAGGAAGCCAGTTTTCCAATTATCTCTCAGTCCTAAGCAGTTATGATTCTAGATTCTGAAAACAGTCTAGATTCTGAAAACAGTCTAAATTCTGAGAACAGTCCCACTACCACCAGCACCACCACCAAGCACCAAGAACTATTTTTGTTCCTATTTTCCTATCCTATAGTAAACTGTATATTCACCTTCTAAAACACATATGAAATTCTATCATTTAAAATTTAAAGTAATCCCATACATAACTCAGGAGTCAAACATCCTAGGCTTAAACACATCTTGTTTTGTTTGACTTTAGAACAAATGATTCTAAAGTAAGACGACCTAGAAATGAATTTATGAGGGTTGGGCTGTGCTCACTGTGTTGAAAGAACCAGTAATTATCTTCACGGATAAGAAAGCCTGGGATGGCTGGGCATGGTGGCTCACACCTATAATCCCAGCACTTTGGGAGGCTGAGGCGGACAGATCACCTGAGGTCGGGAGTTCAAGACCAACATGACCAACATGGAGAAACCGCTTCTCTACTAAAACTACAAAATTAGCCGGGCGTGGTGGTGCGTGCCTGTAATCCCAGCTACTCAGGAGGCTGAGGCAGGAGAATTGCTTGACCCCGGGGGGTGGAGGTTGTGGTGAGCAGAGATCACACCATTGCACTCCAGCCTGGGCAACAAGAGTGAAATTCTGTCTAAAAAAAAAAAAAAAAAGAAAGGAAAAGAAAGCCTGGGATGATGTCCCAGAAGCAAAAAAACTGCATTAACACAACTTAACAAACACTTCATATTATTCATAACCCAAAGCTTAAGCAGGAAAAGCCCACCTGAGTCAAAGAACACAATCTCTGATGAGTGGCAGGAACTTGGGTTGCTTGCCACAGACAGAGCTGCATAAATTAAGATTAAACTCATCACAATTTTCACTCAGCCCCAGAAACTTCCAGAGGACCAGAGCTAAAAGGGCCATCGAGAATATTTAGCCTCAACTCCTCTTTCTCTGAGAAAATAGGATTACTGGCTGCAAATTAGCCTAAGTAGAGACGGGCATATTGTTTCAGGGCAACTGACTCAGAAGTCAAGCAAAGCCAGACCTAATGTCAACTAAACATGAGAAGTCACCCAGCACTGGCCCGGCACAGTGGCTCACACCTGTAATCCCAGCACTCTGAGACGCCGAGGCGGGTGGATCACCTAAGGTCAGGAGTTTGAGACCAGCCTGGCCAACATGGTGAAACCCAGTCTCTACTAAAATTACAAAAATTAGTCAGGTGTAGTGGCAGGCACCTGTAATTCCAGCTACTTGGGAGGCTGAGGCAGGAGAATCGCTTGAACCCAGGAGGCAGAAGTTGCAGTGAGCCGAGATTGCGTCACTGCACTCCAGCCTGGGCAACAAGGAAACTCCATCTCAAAAAAAATAAAGTGAAATAAGAAGTCATCCAGCACTAAGGCTTCCACCCCGGAGATGTGTCCTGCTGAGCAGCAGTCCTACAGAATGGTTGGGAAACAGGGTCTGGAGCCAGGCGGTCGGGGTCTCAGATCCCAGCTCCACCACCGCCACCCCATAGCTATATAACCCTGGCGCCTTACTCACCTCTATGTGCCTCAGTTTCTTCATCTATGATACAGAAACAATACTTACCTTACAGGGTACTGAGAGACATAAATGTAACAAACATAATGCACTTAAAACCATGACTGGTACTCAAGAAGTACTAGGTATTCTTATTTAATTATCCTCTCCCATAAACTGGCAATGTCTGCTTGCTCATGGCCCATAACAGCCAGCCTGGATAGTTACCTTATAGGTCAGGTCTAGGAATCACCTCTGATTCTATGATTCTTGAGAGGAAAAAAGCTATCTGGTCAAGTATCCAACCCTGGTGGGTAAGTGTTATCAACGGAGTACAAGCATAGCCCCCTGGACCGGCCCTCAAACTATGGAAGGTCTAGGGCTTTACCCTACTTGCAAGCTAACAAGCTAGCATGCTAGAGTCTTACAGACACTGGCAGAAGACACAAACTCTTGAGTCTGAGACTAAGAACTTGTTACAGCAACAGCCATAGCCAGAGCAGCAGCATTTATGCCAGTTTAAGATCCAGTTCCACAAGGCCACACACATGCTGTGTGGCTGTGTCACAGGAGAGGAACCCCAAGCTCTGGCTGAACTTTGCCCTAGAGGGAAACATTATCTTTACTAGATAGATATAAACAAACGTACCCTTTTTGCTCTGGAAGGAAACTGCATCTCTGTCCTCTAAGGATGTCTGCTATACACACATCCTTGAAAAGCTAGCCAGAAACAAAGGTCAGTTCCTCTGCTCTTAACACATGAAGAAACAGGACAGACCCTTGTGTCTCGACAATATCTAAATAAATGAAGATATATACTTGTGTTCATGGATTGTAAGTCTCAATATTGCTAAAGTGTCCATTCTCCCTCAAAATGAACTGTTGACTCAACACAATCCCAATAAAAATTTCAACAGGATTCTTTTCGGTAGCCAGTGACGAGCTGATTTTTAAATTCATATGGAAAGGCCAAAGGTTTAAAAATAGCCAAAACAACCTTGAAAAAGAAGAACAAAGTTGGAGGATTTATACTACCTGACTTTAAGATTTATTATAAAGCTATCAAGATTTATTATAAAGCATGGTATTGGCATAATGATCCAAAAATAGATGACTGGAACAGAACAGAATCCAAAATGACCTTCACATGTATTGTCAACTGACTGTCGACAAGGTGCAAAGGCAATTCCCTGGAGAATAAAGTCTTCAAAACAAATGGTACTGGATCAACTAGATAGAAAACTTTATGCAAAAAACAAACCAAAAAATAAAAATAAAAACAACAACAAAAAAACTCTCACACAAACAGATACCAATTAAAAACGAATCATATAACTAAACGTGAAATGCAAAACTATAAAACTACCAGGAGAAAACACATTAGAAAATCTTTGTGACACTGATCTAGGAAAAAATTTCTACAACAAAAGCATGATTCTTTGAAGAAAAAGAATTATAAACTTTATTACAATTAAGATAGGTCTTCTGCTCTTCAGAAGATGCTCTTAAGAGAATGAAAGACAAGCCACAAGCTGGGAAAAATTATTTTTCCAACACATTTGTCAAAGGACACAAACCGAAAACACAAAGAACTCTCAATATTCAGTAAGAATCTATGCAATTTTTTAAAAACAAGTAAAATATATGAACAGCTATCATCAAAGAAGTTACGTGAATGGCAAAACATGAAAAGGTACTCAACATCATTAGTTATAACAAAAATACAAATTAAAACCAGAGTGAAGTACCACAGTATCCCTACTGGAATGTCTAAAATTTAAGAGAATGACCATACACTAACACACTGCTGCTGGGAATGTAAGATGGTACAAGCACTTTGGAAAAAAGGGTGGCAGTTTCATAAAAACTAACATGCACCTACCACATGTCCCAGAGATCCCACTTCTAGGAATTTACCCAAGAGAAACAAAAGCATATGCCCATGCAAAGACGTGTACAAGAATGCTCCCAGCAGCTTTATGAACAGTAGTCAAAAGCTGGAGACAACCCAAATGTCCATCACTAGCTGAATGAATACACCAATTGTGGTATATCCATAACATGGAATATTATTTAGCAATAAAAAGTAATGAACTATTAATAGACACATGGATGGATCTCAAAATCAACATGGATGGATCTCAAAATAATTATGCTAAGTGAAAGAAGCTCGGCAAAAAAGAATACAAACTATGATTCCACTTATATAAAATCAAAGAAAATGAAAACTAACTACAGCGCAGAAAGAAGGCAAGTCTCTCTCCGGAAGGCAGGGAGAGGAGCAGGGAGGAGGGACCACGAAGGGGCACAAAGTGCCTTTGGAGGTCATGGGTTTGTGTATTACCTTGATTGTGATAATAATTTTACAGGTGGACATTTATATCAACACTTATCAATTGTTCACTTTAAATATATGCAACTTATTACATGTTGATTATATATCAATAAAGCTATTATTTTAAAAAAGCAATCACCACCAAATGGAACTGACACTAAAAATTAGAGGTTAATCTGAATTATGAAAAAATAAGGAAAATTAATTTATTTTTATACATGGGTCAAATATATACTCATTAAACAACATACAGTGTTAAAAATTATGATGAAATTGGGACAGAACTTTAGGTTAGATTGGTAGTTAAGGGTGAAGAGGAAAGGTTGCAGTAAAGATAGCTTTTTAAAGAAATTTTAAAACACATACACGCTCTACATGTGTACTTCCCTTCAGAGCTGCGGTGTCTTTCCAATTTCTTTTTACCCAAATTATTTAACAATGGGTCTTCTATTTTATCTGATAGAGCCACATATCCACATATAGTACTGTGCTGTTAATAGAGAATGGGATAGGCTAATGCTGTTTATCAGCTGTTTTATAAGACAATTTTTCTTTGTGTTGTAGGGACACCAGTAAATCATATCCAAATTGAAAGCAATACTTCAGAAACAGAACTAAAGTAAACCTAACATACCAAGGAATTTTCTAAAATTTGACTTCTTTAAAAAGAAATAACATCTTATAATCAATCCTACTTTCTAATACTTTAAAATTTCCTTCAGCAGGCCGGGCGCGGTGGCTCAAGCCTGTAATCCCAGCACTTTGGGAGGCCGAGACGGGTGGATCACGAGGTCAGGAGATCGAGACCATCCTGGCTAACATGGTGAAACCCCGTCTCTACTAAGAAATACAAAAAACTAGCCAGGCGAGGTGGTGGGCGCCTGTAGTCCCAGCTACTCGGGAGGCTGAGGCCAGAGAATGGCGTGAACCCGGGAGGCGGAGCTTGCAGTGAGCTGAGATCCGGCCACTGCACTCCAGCCTGGGAGACAGAGCGAGACTCCGTCTCAAAAAAAAAAAAAAAAATTTCCTTCAGCTACAGAAGAACAGGTATACAGTAGGCCCCTCTTATCTGTAGTTTCACTTTCCACAGTTTCAGTTAGCCACAGATACCAAATGGAAAAATCCAGAAATAAACAATTCTTAAGTTTTAAATTGCAAACCATTCTGCATAGCATGATGAAATCTCATGCTGCCATCCCACTCCATCCCATCAGGGACATGAATCATCCCTTTGTCCAGCATATGCTATGCGCCCTTTAGGTCACTCAGTAGCTATCTAGGTTATCAGGTCAACTGCTGTAGTACCACAGCAACGGTGTTCAAGTAACCCTCATTTTACTTAATAATGGCCCTAAAACACAGGAGTAGCGGTGCTGGCTTATTATTATAATTGTTCTATTTTATTGTTGTTGATAATCTCTATGCCTAATTATAAATTAAACTTTATCATACAGATGTATGAATGTTTAAAAATACAGTGTATATAGAGGGTTTGGTGCTATCTCTGGTTGCAGGCATCTGCTAGGAAGCTTGCTAGGAAGCTTGGAACGTATCCCCCGTGGATAAGGGAAGACTACTGCATAAACCATACAAGCAGCTGTAGAGATAACCACCCTGCTTACCACTCAAAAGCCACCACAGCAACGGGATGAATCCTGGACTCTCGCTGATGTATTTCAGGCCTTTCAAATTGATGCTTACATTGTACAGGGACATCAGCATCAGCCTGAAATGTAAAAGAAAAAGGTGTTGAAATGCTCCATCCACACTACATTTCACCCTAAACATATCTCCTAGTTAAGAGGAACTTAACATATTTAGTTATTCCCTCACATTTTAGATGTCCAATTCTACAATCTGGATAATGAGCATTGTAATATAACGTATGTGAAGTAGTATCTGTCTATGTGAGGCTACAGGAAAATAGGAAACTTCAGCAATGATATCACATAATACCGCCTTTCATACGCTCACATAATCAAGAGTCTCGAACGCAGAGAGGGTCCCACGGGAAACCTCACAAACCATATTTATTGATTCATCTCTTTTATGACCAATCCTGCATTAATATACAGGTTACTCTCAATTTGTAAGAGTACTGTACTCTCAAAGTTCAATTCAGCCATCTAAAACCTAATGACATATTTTCATTCAACGAACATCACACATGACATCCAGGTAGCCAGGTCAGGCCACAGGACTGCATAATCACAGTACAAGGAACGAAGAGTACTACAACCCAACCATCCCTCACAACCAACAGAGCAGTTTACTGAATAGGACAGGACTTTACAAGCTGTTTCAGGACTGAACCATGGCTGGCAATGCAGAGTCTAGTGAAAGCCAGAAACTACAGGACTTCGGTTTCTGCAAATACTGCAAAATACAGAGAACCCAAACACTTTACACTGCACAGCAATAAAAAGGCTAGACAAATATTTTTGTAAAGCCTTTGAAATAAAGAATGAGTTTGCAAGAAATGAAAGGAAAACATCTCTGATCAGGAACAAAGTAAGAGCACAAAATCTCAGAGGAAAGTGCAAAAGATGCTACGATTCCAAAAGACTAGAGCTTCAGTTACAGTGGCTTCCCGCAGAGGGACAGAGGGAAAAGCCTCAGAGAGACATGGGCATTCAGTGCACAGGCCCTGCAGACACCAGAAGAGACAAAACTTTCAAGCTTAGCAGGAATTCACTTTTTGGCAGGCCTCAAAATCCCCAGGCCAGTAATTTTAACATAAAACAGAGTGGGAAAGAAGCTCCCCCAGCTTCCTGGACATTAAAGGAAAGGATCCTCAACCTGGTCTTCAAATAATTCCCCCAAATACATACTAGCAAATGAGAGTTCATAACAAAAATCATAATCTGACTCATGAGAAAAAGAAGACCAGGTGAGTAACAGCCAGCGCAAAGAACCAATAACAGGGCTAGAACCAAAAATTTTTCAGATACTAGAAGTATCAACTGCAGAATAGAAAACTGATACGTTTAATGGGTGAAGATAATTTTTAAAGAAAGTAAAAATATAATCAAGAAGCTAGGATTACTATTATGAATGACCAGCCAATTCAAAAATAACAACAGAATTTACAAAAAAGGAAAACAATAATTAAAATGTAAAACTCAAGGATAATTAGACACATGGAAAAGCAGAAATACTAAACAGAAAAATAGACCTTAAGAAACTACAGCAAGAAAGAAAAACAGATGAAAGAGAGGTTAAAGTACCAGGAGAGGAAGATGAAAAGTTCAATATTCTTCCAAATACGGTCCACAAAGAAAGAACAGAAAGAATGAAGGAAAAAAATATTTCAAAAATATTTTCCAGAAATGAGTAAATATAAACCCTCAGATTCAGGAGGCACAAATAAATCTCAAGAAAGATACAAAATAAATACAAATCTACACACATCACAATCAAACTTTAGAAAATTAAAGATGAATTTTGTAAAACAGCCAGAGAGAAAGGATATATTACCTATAAAAGAGTAATTACACCAAAAGCTAGGCTCTCTATATCTACCAAGTATAAAGAGAAAATAATACACAGAGTTGTAAACCCAGCAAAAAGACTTTCAACAAAAGAGGTAAAGTAAAAATACTGTCAAAGAAAATCTCAGACATTTTTAAACAAACAGATCTGAACTGAAAGAATTTGAAGGACAGACTTCGGAAAAAGGAAAACGACGTCAGAAGAATGTTCTGAGATACCAGGAGGGAGTAAGTAAAGGGATGTGAGTGTACAGAAGTAAACACTGGGGGGTAAAAGCAGTCATTAAAATGTCTACTCTATGGGATTTTTGAAACTTTTCAACAGAGCTAAGATACAGTCCATGAATCCATGTAATCCAGGATGTAAATATTAGAGCATTCTAAGATCTTTCAACTGTTTAGGTGAGAAAGACGTTAATTACTTTCACGTATACCAAATGCATCAAATCATGCTGTAAAACAGGGGCTATCACTGAAAGAAACAAGGGTAAACTTTCGAGACACTAGAAGAATAAAATGAACTCAGAACTTAGTGACTTTGAAAGAAAGATAACAGAGTAAGACCCTGTTGAAAGAAAGAATAAAAAAGGAACAAAAAGAGTAAGAAGAAGGGAGAGACAGAAGGAAGAAAGAGGGTGGGAGGAAGAGAAGAAGGGAGGAAGCGAGGGAGAAGGGAAGTAGGGAGGGAAAGATAACAGAAAAAACATAATAAAAAGAAAAACAAAATATGACAGAATAAATAAATCCAATTACTTCATTAATCACAAATGTTAATGAACAGGATATTCCTATTAAAAGGAATAGATTATAGATTGTTAAAGGAAAAACAAAATGCAACCATGGACTGTTTCAAAGAAACACACCCGAAACAAAAGTCTCCAGAAAGGAGCCAGGAGTGGTGGCTCACACCTGTAATTCTAGCACTTTGGGAGGCCAGGGCGGGCAGATTACTTGAGGCCAAGAGTTCAAGACCACCCTGGCCAACGTGGCAAAACCCTGTCTCTACTAAAAATATGAAAAAAATAGCCAGATGTGGTGATGTGCACCTGTAGTCCCAACTACTAGGGAGGCTGAGGCAGGAGAA
>NW_012107474.1:2205965-2207519 GCF_000951045.1 Mandrillus leucophaeus | reverse complement strand
TGAGTAGCTAGGACTACAGGCCTGTGCCACCACACCCGGCTAATTTCTGTACTTTTTTTTTTTTAGTAGAGACAGGGTTTCACCATGTTGGCCAGGCTGGTCTCAAACTCCTGACCTCAGGTGACACGCCTGCCTTGGCTTCCCAAAGTACTGGAATTACAGGTGTGAGCCACCGTCCCTGGCTGACCATGGGCACTTTCAAAGTCCCTGGCAATGCTATGGAGCCAGAAAAGACAGAGCTATGCAAGCACCCTCCAGAGCAGGGTGCTCAGTTCTCAAAACAAGGTCCTCAGCATCCCAGCGGGCTACAAAATAAGCCACACTGCAAGTTCTTCCAAGTTACGCATTCAAAAGCTACTCACTAGTAACCTGTTTAATGAGGTAGTAAGGGCTACTCAAATGTAGTGTTCATGAGGAAAATTTAGGACCTTAACTAGAATTTAGTGAGGTGTCGAATCCAGTGTTCCAAGAAGAGAAAACTTCCTGCTTCAGATCACAAACCCAGAGAGGTGGAATTCCTTAGAATTAAATATATTGCCCATGGCTGCTTTCACACAGGCAGTAACAGCAGAACTGAGTCACTGCAACAGATATCATATGACCCCAAGAGCCTAAAATATTTTCTGTCTGACACTTTATGGAAAAAGTCTGCTGACCTCTGCCTTACAGCATGAAAATAAGATAAACCAATCTTTTGTATGTCTTAAAAAGCAAAGCTAGCATCTGGTAATAACTGTAATATAGGGCAACCTTCTGAAAAGATGGCCAGTTGAAATTCTTTGCTGACTGCCATTTAGATTTAAGGTGGCAAAAACAACTCCCAAGTTGGCAGAGGTCTTTACATTTTTATATTTGGTCAAAATCAGTTATCCTTAAGAAGCTAAAACAAAACACATACTTACAACAACCATGTCGCCACCTGAGACCTCACGTCACTGCCAAGATACATCTCACAGAAGACCAAAGACTTCTAGGTCACACTAGGTCACACAAGAGTTAGCAAAAAAATAAACCCAAAAGATTCTGTTTCTTATGCAAGTGTTTTGTCTAATATAATATTTCTATTCCAACCAAAAATATCTGTAAATAGTGTATCAAGTTTCCAATTATCAAGTCTAAAGAGACTGCCCATTCATTTTACTCTTCTAGTATTGAAATATTAAATGTCATTTCTTGGCCAGGTGCAGTGGCTCACGTCTGTAATCCCAGCACTTTGGGAGGCTGAGGCGGGCAGATCACTTGAGGTCAGGAGTTCGAGACCAGCCTGGCCAACATGGTGAAACCTCATCTCTACTAAAAGCACAAAAATTAGCTGGGCATGGTGGCACATTCCTGTAGTCCCAGCTATAGGAGGCTGAGGCAGGAGAATCACTTGAACTCGGGAGGCAGAGGTTGCAGTGAGCCAAGATGGCACCACTGCACTCCAGCCTGGGCAATAAAGTGAGACTCAGTCTCAAAAAAAAAAAAAAAAAGAAAGAAAGAAAGAAAGAAAATGTTACTTCTCAAACTAGTGTACTAAGAGTTAGGCTTTTCCTTCCAATGACAAAAAAAAAA
>NW_012107474.1:2201910-2203565 GCF_000951045.1 Mandrillus leucophaeus | reverse complement strand
TTAAAAGTACACTTCTATAAGAGTAAGTCAAAGAAATTATGAGGAAAATTGGGCAACTGAACAAGAATGAATATACAAAAATAAAACTTGTGATGCTAGTGAAATACACACATACACACAGCCTTAAATACTTATTCCAGAAAAAAATAGCTGTAGCAATGGCAGAATAACTTGCATTGGACTAACCGTCCCACTAGTAAGAATCACAAATTCTGAACAAAATATAGGAACCATTTAAGGGGAATGGAAAGCAGCCAAAGACAGGCAGAAAATGAGAAGTGCCCCCTTGAAAGAAGAGGGGTGGCTCATGCCTGTAATCCCAGCACTTCGGGAGGCCAATATGGGAAGACTGCTGGAGCCCAGGAGTTCAAAACCAGCTTGGGCAACACAAAAAGATCCCATCACTTCATTAAAAAACAAACAACAACAGGAAAAAAAAACATTAGACAGGCATGGTGGCACATGCCTATAGTCTCAGCTACCCGGAAGGCTGAGGCAAGAGAATCACTTGAGCCCGGGGCCGTCAAGGGCTGCAGGGTTGGGATGGTGCCAGCCACTGCACTCCGGCCTGCGTGACAGAGCAGTATCCTGTCCCCCCCAAAAAAAAAAAAAAGAATTTTTTTAGATAAAGAGGGCAAATATATTGAGGTTTAGGCAGGGCTACACAGCGCCAGGCAGCCAGCCCTCAATCAGAAAGCTGGGGATGCCCAGTTTCAGAAGTAAAACCACAGAGTCCAGGGCCACCAGGGTGGAAAGAAAGGGAAGAAGATACCTAGAAAGGAGGGTTTCAGAACAAGGGAGCACTAAAGTGTGCACGAAAACCCTCTAAGGTTCCGACCTCTAAATGACACAAGTGTAAGGCAGAGAAAGAGGGACAGCTGCAAGGCAGAGGAATGAGGCACAGCTCTGCTTCAGACCCTGTCCAGGGAGCCAGAGCTCAGGTACGAGTCAGGCAAAGCTGACGACCAGCTAGAACACACATAATTCTCTTCAGGAAAAGATAACAGAGTCCAGAGCCCCCACAACCTACCTTCTGCCACCTCCACTACACATGCTATCAAATAAACACGGAACTAGCACCGCCGGCTAGGATGAGGAGAGTAAGCCACTTGCTTTGGGTGTAAATTTAAGGGAGTATCAAAATGCCCAGTAGCCCATATTTTTTAACACTGTAATTCAATATTTTAAAAAATATATGAAAAATGCCCTAATAAGCAAAACTTTAATGTTTTACTTTTTTTTCCTACAGCTAGGGTCTCACTTTGTCACCCAGGCTGGAGTGCAGTGGCACAGTCATTGTTCACTGCCACCTAGAATTCCTAGGCTCAAGCAATCCTCCTGCCTCAGCCTCCTGAGTAGCTGAGACTACAGGCACGTGCCACCATACCCAGCTAATTTTTCAATTTTTTGTAGAGATGAGGTCTTGCCATCTTGCCAATGCTGGTCTTGAATTCTTGGCCTCAGGCAATTTTCCCACGTCAGCCTCCCAAAGTGCTGGGATTACAGGCACAAGCCACTGTGCCCAGTCCAAATTTTTAAATACAGATGGAACTGGTTAACAGTGCCATACCAAGACATACTGGAGCCTAAGGCAAAAGGAAAAAATCATAACACTGACCAAGTTCATTGTTAAGGGACTAACTAAACATACTATG
>NW_012107474.1:2189418-2199880 GCF_000951045.1 Mandrillus leucophaeus | reverse complement strand
AAAAGAGCAACTTCCCAGTCTCTGCAGTCTTGATCATCTCAGATCCATCTGACATTTAAAAGAACTGAAAAGATGGCTAAAATAAAAGTACTGGTGAACTCGAAATGCTACATAAGCAACACGAGTAACTCATCTTCAATAAAAAGCAAATTCTCTTTACCTAAATACACAAGGTCTCAGGGCTGAACAAGCTCAAAGTGTGAAAAGCAAGACAGCACTCCTCCATAGGCCAACACAACTGAGTCACTAAAGGTAAAAGTGACAACATGACCACCTTATTCTTCATCTTGAAAGAAAATATAACTTGTAACCTACGAGTAACAGAATAAACACACCCAGTACTTCAAAACAAACTAGCAATAAAAATAAGCAAGAAAAAGTAGTATCTGTGAAGTTCACTGCCCGGAAACAAGCCAGTCAGTCATGCTAAACTGACCAAAACCTAAGAGAGCCAAATTAGCACCATAAAGTAATTCTACAGTACAATAAGTAATAAAATTCCTACAAAAGACTGCACGTAATTTGAGAAAGCAACTGGCAGAGCAATACTACATTTTTAGACCAAATTATTCTTGACAGACACTTAAGAGGCCTACCAATTTTTCATTAGACCGAATACAGTAACTAATGACCTAACAGACTTAGATTCTGTGACTCTTTCCTCAGTCAAGTTAGAACCTAAAAACCTGTGGTCTCTACCATGTCATCCTCAAATGTCTGTATGTTAATTTGTATATATTATGTTACAATGAAGACATACAAAAGGAGATAAAGAATAATACAATACTCACCCCCCCTGGTTAAGAAAGAAACCCTATAACCAGAGTTGAATTCCCTTTGTGAACGCTACCCAAAGGTGTGCTTCAGGGAGGTGTAACCACAGCTACGTCTGATATTTAAACTAGCCATGCAGTGCTAATACTTTAGGTGCAGAATCATTTTTCTTTGTATGTCTGCATCAACAGCAGCATACTGCAGGCAACCTTCCACACCATGGCGAGATCCATTTATGTTGATTTCTATAGCTCCAACCTATTTCCACTGATATATGCCACCTTTTTAACTAATTACAATTTATTTATCTATTCTCCAACTTCTGGACATTTAGGTAACTTCCTAGTTTGTGCTATTATAAACACCACTGCTATAACATTTTCTGTACAAGCATCCCGGTGTCCTATGGAAAACGTTCTCTGAAGTACACATGCAGACGGGGACTCTGTCCTCGGCATGTGCAGACATAGCCTCCACAGACGCAGGCCAGCTGGCTCCACATACCCTCCAGCAGCACATGGACAGGTGTAAGCTTCACTGTAGCTTCACGTCCAGTCGGAAGCTTGTAATCATCAGACTGCGATTTTTTTCAATGAGAGGCACTGAAAAGACATCTTATGGGTTATAATTTGCTTTCCCCTGATTACTATGGAGAGCAAGAATCTTTCTCGTGTTTATGAAGCTGCTGCGTGTTTTATTCTGTAAATTGCCTGATTTTCTCTTTTGCCTATTTGTGTATTTGGTTATTTGCCTTTTCCTTATTGAAAAGGCCAAATAAGCAAATGACTTAGTTATACGAGTTTTTTTTAATGTACACAGAATGACCAAACTAGAAAGGGTAAAACCCAAAAATGCCTTTCAGAAGAGCTGATGTTCACAGTACCATCTACCAATTTATAACTCAACAGAGACGAATTCAGTGACGGGTAAGCACACTGCAGCTGAAAGCTGTACCACCTGGAAATAATACACATTAGTTCACAGGCCCCATATGACTTCCAGATATTGACTTTTGTTAATATCTGGAAATGATGAGGACTCTAAACTTGGGAATTTGAACATTATCTAGATAGAGTTTGTCTTGAAAACATACTTCCTTCATCAGAACAATTAACGGTAATGCAGTGTCTTACAATTATCTTACAAGATTCCTGATGATAACTTTCCTATCTAGAATTACTAAAGCTTTGACTGGAAACTGTTTAGAAACTCCATCATGTTTGAAGATTTCTTTTCAGCCAATACATATGTGAAAAAGGGACTGGGCCACCAAAATGCACAGTAACATTCTGTAGAACTTTTAATAACAAACAAGGGAGAACCACACCCAGAAAGTGGCAATTTGCTCTCACTCATCATGTAACATTTACTGAGCATTTTCTCTGTCCTGGACTCGACACTCTCCAGAAGTTTACAGGAAATGGGAGACAGACAGACAAAGCAACCAGTGAACAAAGTGTGGTACAAGCTTTACAGCTTCCTCTCCACACTTAGTTCTAAAAGGCTGCTGTTGTCTTAAGACATTTTGTGGAAACACTTCTGGAAGCATCTTTGAAAAATACAATCTGCACTGTGACTATTCCAGACGAATTCTTTGGAAAACAGGAGCTTGTGGGTGGCTCCGCCCTGCAGATGCAGCCACACATCTACTCCACAGAGAGGTGGGACAATACCATCACCCTGATTTGCCCACAGAGGTGAGCTGCTTTTCCTGCAGAGCTCACAGCTGCTTCTGAAGTCAACTGCACAAAGAACCCAGAAACTTCTCACAAGCCATACTCTCACTGATGACATCCTACTGGTGACACCTGGGGAAGATGCTGGGCGAGGATAAACCAATAGTAACTTCAAGAAACAGGAACCGTATAGAGCCCAAACTCCAAGAGGCATTTCTGTAACCCTCCACCCTGTGCCTGGATGAGACAACCTTGCTGAGCCACTGTTGTCCCACACAGGCCAAATACTCCCCGGCCCCTGACAGTGAAATCCACTATGTCAGTTACCTCGGCTTGGTAAAAGTAGAGGTGGTCTCGTCATAGACACTGCACCCCAACTGCAAATCCAGGGAGAGCGTCATCCTGAGAACCAAGTGACCATTTAGGAATGTGGGTAGCTCCCGCCCTGGAGGCCTCTCTCCTCACTCCAGGTGAAGAAACACCTTAAACTCTGGGCCTTCCACCATCCCCTTCAATAACACCTCCAGCAGGTCCGACCTGAGGAGCCACTAGCAAAGATGTGAAAAGGCCTTTCATGGCCTACTCAACAAGGACTGGTAAAATCATAGGCAGCATGGGCAGTGAGGAAAAAAAATAACCTGGCCTCCATAAGAAGTACAAAAAAAGGGAGGGAAACTTTAAAGGCTGGAGAAATCCACAAATCTAATATAAAAAATAGTAATTGCAGTTGCCTAAGTGTTACCAAGTGTCAAGGCGAATGGAAACGCCAGTGTCACGTGGCAGCAGTGGAGAAACAGCCACAGAAAGGAGACTTTGGGCCCTCCACATGCAGCTCAGTGCCAGGACAGCACTCAGGGTCCCCCGCAATCCAAGGTCCAGGCACAGCACAAATCCTGCCCACACCAGGCCCTGGGAGCACAAGCCTGGGTGACCAGTGGCCAGAGGGGAAGGAAATGGACTGAGGCAGTGACGATGCGGGACGCTCCTGACATGTGTCATCCCATGGCTGAATGACTAAGGAGAAATACACAGAGAAGAAACAGACAGGACCCTGCCGGGGGCATGCCACCAGCTGACTGCACTGAACTGCCCCAGCCTTGGCTGACACAGCTCACCCTGCACACAGTTCTGTCAAGTGGCCATTTCCAGCAGACACCTGAGAGGTTGACGGGAATGGGGAAAATTACCCGTGAGGTATGGCTGTCAAGATTGAAAAGCTACAACCACTACAGTAAACAGAATCCAGCCAGCCTGCTAGCAGCATCAACCACCTTGAGGGGTCTCCAAGGTCAGCTGGTGTGTCTGGCCACCATATGCTGGAAGTTCCTAGATTTGGAGAGTAACAAACAGGGTCTTCATTAAAAAGGTAGATGAACTAGCAACAGCCTGAAACCATATGGCTGGGGAGGCTATGCCACTGAAAGAACTCACAGAGGCCGAGTCGCAACAATGTCCCATGTACAACCCTATGAGTGTTTGCCACAAAAGAGATGGACATGTGGCCCAATGGCAGAATCGAGTCTGATCCACCACTGACCTACAGGGCCCACAGGGATTTCAGGTGGAAGCAGAAGGAATACACCATGAGCCAGCTCTGCATTCTGGGAAAATGCAACATGTCATGGTAAACCCAGGGTGGCTAGTGGTTTGAAAGGGCAGCCATGGCCTGGGAGACAAAAGGCTGAACAGGAGCCAGTGGAGCAGGAGTGCTAGAAATACTGGAGCAAGAGGTGACAGGCAACAGGGCACATCCCAGAGGAAGGCTCAATACAGAGGCAGGAAGATTGCACACACACATCCCACAGCACACACTCCACACCACACCACACACACCAGTCACACACACCCATCACACACATCACACACGCCACACCACACACACGTTACACACACCTGTCGCACACATCACACACACCATGCCACACACACCAGTCACACACCGGTCACACCACACACCACTCACATCACACACCACACACACAACACACCCACCACATACACACCACACAGCACGTGCACCATACGTACACACCACACACACACCACACCACACACAATCATACACCACACACCACACAGACCACCATAAACACACCACACATACCACACACACAACACACACATCATACACCACACACACACAATCATACACCACACACACACCACACACTGCACCACACACATACCACACCCCACACCATACACACACCACACACACTGCACACACACCACACACACCACACGCACATCTCTCACACCACACACACACCATACGCAGACCACTTGCACACTGTGCACACCACACACACACCACACACCATACACACATCGCACACCACACACATCACACCACACATATCACACACACGCCACACACACCACACACCATACACCACACACTACACATCACACACCACACACACACCAGACACCACACACACACCACACACACACCACACACACATCACACACACCACACACACACACCCCACATACCACAGACCACATACACCACACACACACCAGCTGACTGCACTAACTGCCCCAGCCTTGGCTGACAGAGCCCACACACCCACATCACACACCACACACCCACATCACACACCACACACACACCACACATCACACACCACAGATCACACACACACCACACACACCACACCCCACACACCATACACAACACACCAGCTGACTGCACCAACTGCTCCAGCCTTGACAGAGCCCACAAACACACATCACCCACCTAACACACACACCACACACACCCCACACACACTCCAACACACACACACCCCCACATATGCAGCCCACACACCCCCACACGCCACACCCACACACACACCACACACACACCACACACGCCCACACATATCCCCCCACACACCTTCCACACACACACATACCCCATACCCTCCACATATATATACATACCACAAATATCCCCCAACATACACATACCACACACACACATCCCCCTCATACAGCCACACACACCAAGCACACCACACCCACATCTCCCCACACACACAAAATACACACATCCCAATCCCCCATAGTCCCACATATACAGACACACCACAGTCACACACATCACATGACACCCACCTCCCCTACCATATACACACACACACCACACACATTCCCTCACACTCACACCATAAACATGCCCCAAACACATACACACCATACACACCAGACACCCCAAAAAACACCCACATACACATACACCACACACAAAATACATCCCAACCCCCCAACCCCCCCCACATCCACACATCCACACCCACACCATACACACACACATCCAGGCCATATGTGCCTCTGACATGTAAAAGGAAAAAGCAAAGGTGAGTGCAATAAACAAGGGAGGGCCAAGCTGAGGTGGCCACACTCATACCCTTGACTCTGTACAGCAGGAAGTAAAGCCGCCTGCTGGGACACCCACCTGCAGAGGAAGAGCAGAGCAGGGAGGCCGTGAGGGTCACACCCGAGGTCTGCCTCCACCAGTATGGAAATGAGTGGGAGATAAGTAAGGACATAGAGGAGGATCCCAAGGTGCTGGAAACCAGGAGAAATGACAAGAGTCCGTGCACACAGGAAAGCTTCTTCCCAAACCTCACTAAGCAGCCCCAGCCGTAGGAACAGAGAAGGAGGATGGCTGGGCTGGTCCAAGGTTGAAAGCATTAGGAAATGTAATGGACACTGGGGCTGGGTGAACTAGTGGGAGGGGAGGCCATGGAGGCAATGGTGTCAGCAGGAGGAAGGAGGAGGAGCAGGAGGTCTTGCAGTTTAGAGGGAACAATGGTAGGAAAAGGAGGCAGGGAGGAGAGGAGGTACTGCCTGAGTGCTAGAGCAGTGTTTACCAGACAGTCCACCTGATGACCATGTGCAGGGTCTGGCCCAAGGCAGACTATTGCCACAGTGAAGGGCACAGCAAATCTTGGCAGCTGAGAAAGGCATGTGACCTTGAAATTAGATTGTTGAATGAATCACCCCTAAACATGTTCAAGTCATTCAAGATAGCAGGAAATGGGGAGGGGGACACCAACAAGCCAGTAGTCAGTGAACAAGGGAAATGCCTGGGTGGTCAGAAAAGTGCAGTGATGAGAAAGGCTGGATGTGAAGAGAGCCAACTGGTTGCTTGAATTTTCAAGGAGGAAAAATTTTTGTATGAGATTGGAAGAGAAAGAGCCTTTTAAAGAGCATTCTGGGACATTTCATTAAAAATAAAAATGGGCAGCTAGAAGAAACACTTCCCCTAAGAACTGGAATAAGACAGAGATATCCACTCTTACCGCACCTATTCAACACAGAACTGAAGGCCAGGTGTGGTGGCTCGCATTCATAGTCCCAGCACTTTTGGAAGAGCCAAGGAAGGCAGATCACTTGAGTTCAGGAGTTCGAGACCACCCTGCACAACATGGCGAAACCCTGTCTCTACAAAAAAATACAGAAATCAGTCAGGTGTGATGGCACACACCTGTAGTCCCAGCTACTCAGGATGCTCAGGCAGGAGAATCGCTTGAGATCAGGAGGTCGAGGCTGCAGGGAGTCGTGGTCATGCTACTGCACCATAGCCTGGGTAAAAGAGTGAGATCCTGTCTCAAAAAAAAAAAGGTTCAAGCTGAGAGCCAATCCTCAAGAACACAATCCTATTTACAACAGCCACACACAAAAAAATAACCTAGGAATACATCTAACCAAGGAGGTGAAAGAGCACTTCAAGAAGAACTACGAAACACTGCTGAAAGAAGTATCATAGATGGCACAACTGGAAAAACATTCCATGTTCATAGACTGGAAGAATGAATATCATGAAAATGTCCATACTGCCCAAAGCAATCCACAGATTCAATGCTATTGCTATTCAATTGCCAACATCATTTTTCATAGAATTAGAATAAACTCTTCTAAAATTCTTATAGAACCAAAAAAGAGCCCAAATAGCCAAAGCAACCCTAAGAAAAAAGAACAAAGCCAGAGCCATCACATTGCCCATCTTCAAACTATACTACCAGGCTACACTAACTAAAACAGCATGACATTGGTACAAAAATAAACACATAGACCAATGAAACAGAATACAGAACCCAGAAATTAAAGCTGCACACCTACAGCCAATTGATCTTTGACAAAATTGACAAAAATAAGCAATGAAGAAAGGACTCCCTGTTCAATAAATGGTGCTGGGAAAAATGGCTAACCATATGCATACAAATGAAACTGGACCCCTACCTCTAACCACAGATAAAAATTAACTCAAGATGGATTAAGAACTTAAATGTAAGACCTCAAACTATAAAAGTACTAGAACAAAATCTAGGAAATAGTCTTCTGGACATCGGGCTAGGCAAAGAATTTGACTAAGTCCTCAAAAGCAATTGCAACAAAACCAAAAATTGACAGTTGGGACCTAATTAAACTAAAGAACTTCTCCATAGCAAAAGAAACTATCAACAGAGTAAACAGACAACCTACAGAATGGGAGAAAATATTCACAAACTATGGATCCAACAAAAGTCTAATATCCAGAATCTATAGGGAAGTTAAGTTAAACAAATCAACAAGAAAAAAACACATAACCTCATTAAAAAGCGGGCAAAGAGCAAGAACAGACACTTCTTAAAAGAAGACATATAAGCAGCCAACAAAAAAAGAACAAATGCCCAACATCACTAGTCATCAGGGAAATGCAAATCAAAACCACAATGAGATACCATCTCACACCAATCAGAAAGGCTCTTATTAGAAAGTCAAAAAACAACATGTTGGCAAAACTATGGAAAAAAAGGAACTCTTATACACTGTTGGTGGGAATGTAAATTAATTCAGCACCTATGGAAAGCAGTTTGGAGATTTCTCAAAGAACTAAAAATAGACCTAGCATTCAACCCAGCAATCCCGTTACTTGGTAAATAGCCAAAGGAAAATAAAATTGTTCCACCAAAAAGACACCTGCCCTTATACGTTTATCACAACACTGCTCACAATAGCAAAGATAAGTGGTGATTCATGCCTGAAACCCCAGCACTTTGGGAGGCTGGGGTGAAACGATCACTTGAGTCCAGGAGTTCAAGACTAGCCTGGGCAAGAAAGTGAGACCGCTATCACTTGCAAAAAAAAAAAAATTTAAATTAGCCAGGTGTTATGTCACATGCCTGTAATCCCAGGTACCCAGGTACTTGGGAGGCTGAGGCAGAAGGACTGCTTGAGCCCAGGAGTTTCAGACTGCAGTGAGATAAGACAGCACCACTGCATTCCAGTGTGGATGGAACACCCAGACCCTGTCTCAAAAACAAAACTAAAGAAAACAAAAATAGCAAAGGCATACAATCAACTGAGGTGTCCATCAATAGTGGACTGGATAAAGAAAATGTGGTACATATAAGTCATGGAATACTACACAGGCAGAAAAAAAAAGAACAACACCATGTCCTTTGCAGCAACATTTATTCTAAATGAATTAATCCAGAAGTAGAAAACCAAATATTGCATGTTCTCACTTGTAAGTGGGAGCTAAACCCTTGGTATACATGGACATAAAGATGGGAACAAGAGACACTGAAGACTCCAAAAGGAGAGAGGGAGGGAGAGGAACAAGGACTGAAAAACCTCCTATTGGGTACTATGTTTACTATCTGAGTGACAGATTCAATAGAAGTCCAAACCTCGGCATCATGCGATATACTCTTGTAACAAACCTACACATGTACCCCGTGAATTTAAAATTAAAATTTTTTTTTTAAATGAGCAACTAGGAAAAAAATAACCCCATCTCTGGGTCTAAGGTACTAACTGCTGAAAATTAGTGACCTTCGATCACAAAAGTGGCAGTGAAAGTGTAGTTCTCCAGAGAGCGAGAAGCTATACTGAAGGCAGCGGGCGGCCAGGAAGAAAAGAGGCTCATTTATAGCAGGAGAAAGGAGGTCCTGGGGCTCCAGAGGACTCAAGGGTGGGCGTTAGTGAAGTGGGGGAGGTGAAAAGAGGAGAGAACAGTGCCTTGGAGATGAGAGTGAGAGGGAACAAGCCATGAGCATGTTGGAAGGCAGCCAAAGATCCCAGCGGGAAGGCCTCTCTCAGGCTGGTGCATGCTGAGATCCCGAGTCAGGATAGAGGCTAAACACGCGGCTTTGCTCAGTGGCCAAATGGAAGACTGCCAAGAAAGTCAGTGAATGGCTCAGAAGGCAATTCTCCCCATTTCCCACTGAAATCAACAAGAGCTCAGCAGGACCCAAAGGCACAAAGCCCTAGGGACTGGAACCAGAGAGGCTAGAAGTGACCCAGCCCTCACACACAGCTTCCCCTTGGAAGTTGAAGGGGGGACTTTAGCTGGCCCATAAATATGGACCTTGTACAGACCACAGAAACAAAAGAGGCAATGGATTAGTATCCAGAACACACAACTACAGCACATCACTAAGAAAAATGCAGCCCAACAGGAAAGTGGGCACAAGACACAGACGGGTGACTCAAAGGAAAAACTGGAATGGTACAAACATGTGAAGAGTCTCAATCTCACTGGCAATCTAAATCTGAAGGAAGGGAGAGAAGGACAAAGACACACAGATGATAGGCGGATGATAAAAATACTCTTTAAGGCCAGGTGCAGTGGCTCACGCCGTAATCCCAGCACTCTGGGAGGCCGAGGTAGGTGGATCACTTGAGCTTACGAGTTTGAGACCAGCCTGGGCAACAAGATGAGACCCTGTCTCTACAAAAAATACAAAAAAAAGTCCAGGCACAGTGGTTCACGCCTGTAATCCCAGCACTTTGGGAGGCCGAGGCGGGCGGATCACAAGGTTGGGTGACCAAGACCATCCCGGCTAACATGATGAAGCCCCATCTCTACTAAAAATACAAAAAATTAGCCAGGCATGGTGGCGGGCACCTGTAGTCCCAGCTACTCGGGAGGCTGAGGCAGGAGAATGGTGGGAACCCAGGAGGCGGAGCTTGCAGTGAGCGAGATCGTGCCATTGGATTCCAGCCTGGATGACAGAGTGAGACTGCGTCTC
>NW_012107474.1:2186668-2189173 GCF_000951045.1 Mandrillus leucophaeus | reverse complement strand
ATTTTTTTTTTTCTTTAGAGGAATATAATAAATAGCGAAGTGCTGACAAGGACGTGGGAAACATGAATAGTGACATGGTGCAGGTAGAAATGTACACTATGGTGACCAGTTTGGCAGTATCTTATCAAACTGAAAATGTCCATGTCCTACTTCTCAAATCTTTCTTCTGGGAAAACTCCTAGAGGAACTCTCAGACAGGTTAGCAAATACTTTATCAAGGATGTTCACTACAGCATTATATTTGTCAAGTAAAACCTTAAAGTCAGGGAAGGATAATCCAAATATTACATCTCCTTTGATGCAAGGTACTTAAAAGGAATGAACTAGATCCACAAGCAATTGCTAAAATTATACCCCCAAACAAAACCCTCCATGCCAGCCTGGGCCACATGGAGAGACCTAGTCTCTACAAAAAAATTTTTTTTAATTTGGCCAGGCACGGTGGCTCACCCTGTAATCCCAGCACTTTGGGAGGCCAAGGCAGGTGGATCACAAGGTCAGGAGATCAAGATCATCCTGCCTAACACAGTGAAACCCCATCTCTACTAAAAAAATAAAAATAAAAAATTAGCCGGGTGTGGTGGTGGACGCCTGTAGTCCCAGCTACTCGGGAGGCTGAGGCAGGAGAACAGCGTGAACCCGGAAGGCGGAGCCTGCAGTGAGCTGAGATTGCGCCACTACACTCCAGCCTAGGAGACAGAGCGAGACTCCATTTCAAAAAAAAAAAAATTTTTTAAATTTAACAATTAGCCAGGCATAGTGGCGTGCACCAATGGTCCCAGCTACTCAGGAGGCTGAGCTGGCAGGATAACTTAAGCCTAAGAGGTCAAGGCTGCAGTCAGCCATGTTCACACCACTATGCTCCAGCCTGGGTTACAAAGCAAGACTCTGTCTTTAAAAAAAAAAAAATTGCATATATGTATATATGTATTATTTATGTAAATATATTTGTTAGTACAAAATATTGAAATGGACTAGAAAGCTTGGTTCTGGATAAGATGGCCTGAACACACCCTCCATTCTCGCTTCCACTGAATGCAGCTATAAATTCCAAAGAGAACACACGAAGCAGCTATTTGAGGACTCTGAAAAGTAAACAGTAGCAGGCAGATAGGGGAAGATGATGAAAATTTTAAGAACCACTAAACCAGCAGTGAGTTTACCACTTTTTCCTCTAGTGTCCTTGGCCTGGACTCAAGGGAGCTCCAAACCCAGAAGTAGCCCTGAGCCACACAGACAGCACCAGAAGAAGGTCTCTAGTGAGGCTCAAGGAGTGGGAAAGGAGTCTCCTGCCAGCAACCAAGCACGGTGGCAGTGGGGGCATCCCCCAGGTAACTCAAACGCTGTGAGAAAGGCATCTTTTCCTTACACTTGAAAGCTCTAAGAGCTTCTCAAGTCCTGCTGCAGGGCAGGATGAAGGCACAGTTGCAGGCACTTAGACACGGCAGGGTATATGAAACCCCAGCATTGCAGGTGGGGGACTGAAAAAGGCAGTCCCAGACAACTAAAATGTACCCGAGAGTTAACAGCTCAGAAAAGTGACCCCACAAAGTTGTTTATAAATTCCTGGCCTCATCCCAAGTTGTGCCTGTGTGGATCTGGTCACAAACAGCATCTGAAAGACTCTTAACTGTTGGCCACTGGGCGGCACTCACAAGGGGCAGTTCCAATAGCACTGTAAAGACTCTTCGAAAACAGGACAACACACTCAAAGCAAACAGAGAAAAGGCTGGCTGGAATCTGACCCGAAGGGGTTGACTGCCTGTGAAAATATAAACACCAGCATTTCCCAAGGATTTAAACAAGACCAGTGATCACATAAATGTCCAGGATAAATCCAAATTACTTGGCATATGAAGAAACAGGAAAATCTACACTCACATGGGAAAAAAACAACCAAGAGACATCGCGGCCAGGATGACACAGATGTTGGAAGCACCTGGCACAGACTTGACAGAAGCTCTTACTTTTAAAAAAAGTGCTCCACAGCAGGGCATTGCGGCACATGCCTGTAGTCCCAGCTACTCAGGAGGCTGAGGTGGAAGGATTACTTGAATGCCTAGGAGTTTGAGGCCAGCCTGGGCAATGTATGTAGAGACTCGGTCTCTTTAAAAAAAAAAAAAAAAAATTAAAACGTAAAGATGCTCTAAGAAGTCAAAGGCAACACTCAGAACGAACGGTGTGAGTGGCAGAATCTTACACTGCCCCTCTCCCCAAGATTTCCTGCCCTAATCTCTGGGACTATAAATTACCACACACTGATGATGTCATTGCCTGGAAAAGGGGATTCTGTAGATGTAATTAAGGTACGCTGACTCAAGAGTTATCAAAAGGAGTTTATCCAGGTATGCCTAAACACACAAATCTATAAGAAGCAGGGTTTTTGCCTTCTCGAAGTAAATTTTTTAACAAAAGAATAAAAGCAGAGAGAGTTTCATCTTGCTGGTAGACGAAGAGGAAGTCTCAGAGACTGGAAACGTGGGAAGGATTCAATGAGTGACTGTG
>NW_012107474.1:2184404-2185013 GCF_000951045.1 Mandrillus leucophaeus | reverse complement strand
GGGACTGAGGATGTGAAAATTCACTTTTAATAAGCTCCATAATCTGAAAACCCAAAATCCAAAATGCTCCAAAATCTACAAATTTTTGAGCACTGACAAAGATGCACAAAGGTCATGCTCACAGAGCATTGCAGATTTCAGATTTTTGAATTAGAGTGTTGAACCAGCAGGTATAATGCAAGTATTCCAAAATCCAAAACACTTCTGGTCCCAGGCATTTCAGATAAAGAATATTCAATCTATATTTGCTAATAACTTTTAGCCATGATACAAAACTGAAATTATATGTAGTCAAAAAAGAGTATGAAAATTGATTTTGAAGAAAACTTATTTTCTCAATTTTATGTCCCACTGTGGATCAGCAAGTATCCCATTTCCTCATGCCTGAGACCCTGCAAATCGGCCTGAAGACCAGACCAAGTAATTACACTGCTCCCAATGGGCAGCGCTGCAGACATCTCCAGACGCTGGAGAGCAGCAAACTGTCCCTGCCAAGCCTGACCAAACTGCACACCCATGAGCAAAATAAATGTTAAGACTTTATATTTTGAGGAGGTTTGTTACACAGCAACAGAAAACAAAAACATTACTAATACATCGCTGAAGAAA
>NW_012107474.1:2178948-2181684 GCF_000951045.1 Mandrillus leucophaeus | reverse complement strand
GGTATTGGCAGAATGATAGTCATATAAATCAATGGTAGAATTGAGAGTACAGAAATAAATCCTCACATTTATGGTCAACTGAATTCCAACAAAAGTACCAAGACAAATCAATGGAGAAATGATAAAACAATAATCTTTTGAATAAATGATGCTAAAACAACTGGATATCCACATGCAAAGGAAGGAAGTTGGATACCTACCACATACCATATACAAATATTAACTCAAAATGGATCTAAGATCTGAATATAAGAATTAAAGCTGGCTAGGTGCAGTGGCTCACGCCTGTAATCCCAGCACTTTGAGAGGCCAAGGAGGGAGGATCACAAGGTCAAGAGATCAAGACCATCCTGGCTAATATGATGAAACCCCGTCTCTATTAAAAATACAAAAAATAAAATAAAATTAGCCGGGCATGGTGGTGGGTGCCTGTAGTCCCAGGTACTCGGGAGGCTGAGGCAGGAGAATGGCATGAACCTGGGAGGTGGAGCTTGCAGTGAGTCAAGATCGCGCCACTGTACTCCAGCCTGGGCGACAGAGCGAGACTCTGTCTCAAAAAAAAAAAAAAAATTAAACCTATAAAATTCTTTTTTCATTTTTTTGAGATTGTATCTTACTCTGTCACCCGGGCTGGAGTGAAGTGGCACAATCACAGTTCACTGCACCCTCAACCTCCTGAGTAGCTGGGACTACAGGTCTGCACCACCACACCTAGCTAATTTCATACTTAACAGACTAAAGTACACTGTAAACATAACTTTTATATATGCTGGGAAACCAAAAAATTCATGTGACTCACTTTATTGTGCTATTTGCTTTATTGCAGTAATCTGGAACCAAACCTACAGTATCTCTGAGGTATGGCTGCATTTGAAAATCCTATCTCTGATAAGGTACTAGTATATTACAAATACTTCTTACCACTCAGTAACAGAAAGGAAAATAACCCAATTAAAATATGGGCAACCAGGAGTTTCTGGTTCCAAATGGTGGCATAGAAGTAAGTTGGCTTCACTGCTTCCCAACAGAAAACCAAAAACCAACATACAGCAGCTCCAAGATTATCAGCAGCAATATCCCAGAACTCAAATATGAGGATCAGACAGCTCCCATGACAACGGACAAGTGAAAAAAACTCTGAACACACAGTAAGACAACTGGACTTTCATATCTGTGACACCCCTCTCCATAATGTGCCCAGCACCAAGCGTGAGGAAAATTTCCCCAACTCAGTTTCTACACTGGAAAAAGTCAGATGGAGGTGAACAACTACTGTCCCCACCATCTTAGGTTCCCTGGCAGAAGACCTGTCCCTGCTTCAACCCACGGGAAGCACTGTAAGTACCTGAAGGGAAACTATCCCTGAGGATAGCCAGAGGCAAAGTGGGGAAGCAGAACTACCATTCCCAGCCCTGGAAACTCTGCTCTGTAACTTGGCCAGAGAAGACACCAAATCAGAGTGGTCGTTCAGCAGATGCACACAGTACAAGGTATGTCCCACAAGTCCCCTGGGCACAGACACCTTGCCAGTATTTCCACACTGCCAGGTTATCCTCTTTGTGACCTCCCCTATTCGGGATGGGCAACACTCTGATGGTTTTCTACAGCCAAGGTAAACCTGGGCTTAAGGCACCATCTAGTGCCTATAAAGAGGCAGCAACCTTGCAGAAAAAAAGGAAGAAATTCAACAAGTAAATTACAAAGAATCTCTAAGAAAACATATCCAATAAAAACCAAAATAACCCAGACAGACAAGACTGGAATAAATACTCTTTCAATGCAAAGACATAGACATATACCCATAAGAAACAACAGGAAACAGGGAACCATGGCCTCCCCAAACAGACAAAGCCAAGAACCAGTGACTGTCTCTAACAAGATGGCAATATGTGAGCTCTCTGACCAAGAATTCAAAACAATAGTTTTAAGGAAATTCGATTTCCAAGACAACATAGAAAAGTAATTCAGAAATTTGTCAGAGAAATTTAATAAAGAGATTGAAACTTAAAACAATCAAACTGCTGGGCACAGTGGCTCATGCCTGTAATCCCAACACTGTGGGAGGCTGAGGTAGGGGCCTTGGGGCCAGGAGTTTAAGAACAGCCTCAGCAACACAGCAATATCCCATCTCTACAAAAAACATAAAAAATTAACCAAGCACTGTGGTGATCGCCTGTAGTCTTACCTACTCGGGAGGCTGAGGTGGAAGCATTGCTTGAGCCCAGGAGATCAAGGTTGCAGTGAGCTAGAATTGTACCACTGCACTCCAGCCTGGGTGACAGAGCAAGATCCCACTCATCTCTCCCAACCTGTAACTGTTACTCTGGGCCGTTATTAGAAGAATATTTCTTCCTTCTCCGGGACATAACCCCTGCAAAATTTAATAGATACAAATTTATTTTGCAAATGGAATTGGCAGATAAACGGTACTACAGAAAGATGATTTTAAGAAATTACAGAAAATTCTCAAATATACAAAGTATAGCTGATCTGAACGTTAATTTGCCCACACTATGTATGATTCAAGAAATAACCGAAGATTTAACTATGGTCCCAGAATCCCTACGAGGAAAAGATTCTATGGACATACACGAATAACTGGAGCAAAGCCCAAAAGAGTCCAGATGGAGTCTTCTACATCTTTACCTAAACTACTTTGTTGTTATTGTTAAGAGACAGGGCCTCACTCTGTTGCCCAGGCTGGAATGCAGGTGCAATCGTAGCTCAAGGCAGGAC
>NW_012107474.1:2173174-2176123 GCF_000951045.1 Mandrillus leucophaeus | reverse complement strand
ATATAAAATAGCAAGCAACAATGCCCAACACAACAAGTGTACTGGTAAATGAAGTCTGTATCATATATCCAGTATTGTAACTGCAAATGCCAATGCTGCATTTCACTAAATACCACTAAAACATGAACTACAAAGTAAAATAAATGTGAAAAAATTCCTACACAGACAGCTTCAGTACTTGTCAATCTGTTGGAATTTGTTTGTTTTACATGGTAATTTGTACTTTGCTTACTGATATTTAATCTATCTAGAATGCCTGTGAGTCAATTCAAGGCCTATAGAATTGACTTTGTTACCATCTACCAAAACTAAAACACTGCCAGTTAATTTTTCTGTTAAAATGGTTTTTCTAGGTTCATTTTTCATTAAAAGTGTTTATAGGTAATTCTGGAGGTTAGCATAGTAATTACATAATTTAAGAAATGGGGCCAGGTACAGTGGCTCCCACCTGTAACCCCAGTACTTTCAGAGGCCAAGGACGGTGGATCACCTGAGGTCAAGAGTTTGAGACCAGCCTGGCCAACACGGAGAAACCCCGTCTCTACTAAAAATACAAAAATTAGCCAAATGTGGTGGCATGCACCTGTAATCCCAGCTACTTAGGAGGCTGAGGCAGAAGAATCACTTGAACCCAGGAGGTGGAGGTTGCAGTGAGCCGAGATGGTGCCACTGCACTCCAGTCTGGGCAACAGAACAAAACTCAATCTCAAAAAAAAAAGGAAATGAATCTGGGCCAAGCACAGTGGCTCACACCTATAATCCCAATACTTTTGGAGGCCAAGGTAGGAGGATCACTTGAACCTAGAAGTTTGAGATGAGTCTTAGGCAACATAGTGAGACCCTGTCTCTACAAAAAAATAAATAAAAATTAGCTAGGTGTAGTGGCTCATGCCTATAGTCCCAGCTACGCAGGCTGAGGTGGGAGGATTGCTTGAACCCAGGGGCTTGAGGCTACAGTGAATTATGATCACGCCACTGTACTCCAGCCTGGGTGATTAGAGTGAGACCCCATTAAAAAAAAAAAAAAGATTCTGGTGTCAATTATTTATGCTGAAAAGGATATACAGAGTTGAGACGTACTATATCTGATACTTTTGCTTTAGACTGTAATAATTTCACCTTATTTTCAGCAATAAAAGTAATAATAGGGTATTGGCAGAATGATAGTCATATAAATCAATGGTAGAATTGAGAGTACAGAAATAAATCCTCACATTTATGGTCAACTGAATTCCAACAAAAGTACCAAGACAAATCAATGGAGAAATGATAAAACAATAATCTTTTGAATAAATGATGCTAAAACAACTGGATATCCACATGCAAAGGAAGGAAGTTGGATACCTACCACATACCATATACAAATATTAACTCAAAATGGATCTAAGATCTGAATATAAGAATTAAAGCTGGCTAGGTGCAGTGGCTCACGCCTGTAATCCCAGCACTTTGAGAGGCCAAGGAGGGAGGATCACAAGGTCAAGAGATCAAGACCATCCTGGCTAATATGATGAAACCCCGTCTCTATTAAAAATACAAAAAATAAAATAAAATTAGCCGGGCATGGTGGTGGGTGCCTGTAGTCCCAGGTACTCGGGAGGCTGAGGCAGGAGAATGGCATGAACCTGGGAGGTGGAGCTTGCAGTGAGTCAAGATCGCGCCACTGTACTCCAGCCTGGGCGACAGAGCGAGACTCTGTCTCAAAAAAAAAAAAAAAATTAAACCTATAAAATTCTTTTTTCATTTTTTTGAGATTGTATCTTACTCTGTCACCCGGGCTGGAGTGAAGTGGCACAATCACAGTTCACTGCACCCTCAACCTCCTGAGTAGCTGGGACTACAGGTCTGCACCACCACACCTAGCTAATTTCATACTTAACAGACTAAAGTACACTGTAAACATAACTTTTATATATGCTGGGAAACCAAAAAATTCATGTGACTCACTTTATTGTGCTATTTGCTTTATTGCAGTAATCTGGAACCAAACCTACAGTATCTCTGAGGTATGGCTGCATTTGAAAATCCTATCTCTGATAAGGTACTAGTATATTACAAATACTTCTTACCACTCAGTAACAGAAAGGAAAATAACCCAATTAAAATATGGGCAACCAGGAGTTTCTGGTTCCAAATGGTGGCATAGAAGTAAGTTGGCTTCACTGCTTCCCAACAGAAAACCAAAAACCAACATACAGCAGCTCCAAGATTATCAGCAGCAATATCCCAGAACTCAAATATGAGGATCAGACAGCTCCCATGACAACGGACAAGTGAAAAAAACTCTGAACACACAGTAAGACAACTGGACTTTCATATCTGTGACACCCCTCTCCATAATGTGCCCAGCACCAAGCGTGAGGAAAATTTCCCCAACTCAGTTTCTACACTGGAAAAAGTCAGATGGAGGTGAACAACTACTGTCCCCACCATCTTAGGTTCCCTGGCAGAAGACCTGTCCCTGCTTCAACCCACGGGAAGCACTGTAAGTACCTGAAGGGAAACTATCCCTGAGGATAGCCAGAGGCAAAGTGGGGAAGCAGAACTACCATTCCCAGCCCTGGAAACTCTGCTCTGTAACTTGGCCAGAGAAGACACCAAATCAGAGTGGTCGTTCAGCAGATGCACACAGTACAAGGTATGTCCCACAAGTCCCCTGGGCACAGACACCTTGCCAGTATTTCCACACTGCCAGGTTATCCTCTTTGTGACCTCCCCTATTCGGGATGGGCAACACTCTGATGGTTTTCTACAGCCAAGGTAAACCTGGGCTTAAGGCACCATCTAGTGCCTATAAAGAGGCAGCAACCTTGCAGAAAAAAAGGAAGAAATTCAACAAGTAAATTACAAAGAATCTCTAAGAAAACATATCCAATAAAAACCAAAATAACCCAGACAGACAAGACTGGAATAAATACTCTTTCAATGCAAAGACATAGACATATACCC
>NW_012107474.1:2165303-2169687 GCF_000951045.1 Mandrillus leucophaeus | reverse complement strand
AGATGGCAAACTTATTTGCCTTTACCTGGAAAAATCAACGATTACCCAGGAAGTTATATCACTCACTGGAATTATATTCTACTTCTCTCAAGTATTTTTTTTCAGATGGAGTCTCGCTCTGTCACCCAGGTTGGAGTGCAGTGGCACCATCTCGGCTCGCTGCAACCTCCGCCTCCCAGGTTCAAGTGATTCTCCTGCTTCAGCCTCCTGAGTAGCTGGGATTACAGGCGCCCGCCACCACGCCTGGCTGATTTTTGTATTTTTAGTAGAGACGGGATTTCACCATGTTGGTCAGGCTGGTCTCAAACTCCTAACCTCAGGTGATCCACTTGCCTCGGCCTCCTAAACTGCTGGGATTATAGGCGTGAGTCATCACGCCCGGCCTACTTCTCTCAAGTCTTAAACCCAGCTATACCCATGCAAAGGACACCTAGAGCCCCATGGGGTCATTCTCACCTAAAACATACATGATCTCTTCTTACATTCCATTAATCTGGAAACCTGTAACGCTGTGTTTATCTTCTCACTGAGCTACCTAAAAAGAAGCATGTTTTTAAGGAAAAACTCCAATTCCACAGAACAATGACCCGTATCGAATCCATACTCTGTCAACAGAAGGAAGGACCTTATCTAAGGAAAGACTACAAATTTTCCAAGACTAATCACTGAAAGACAATTAAGAAAACTTCTGTGATTTATTGGATATTGTAGATAATAGATACCCAATTATTCTGAATTAGGAAGACTGCTATATGATTAGACTGCATTGAAAATGTAAGAACCACGTCCATGGAAAACGGAGACCTAAAAACTTTCGGTGCTTTCAAAATCCTCTCAATGACGGCCTCTAATATCCCAGACTATCATAAATCTTTCCATCCACACACATGAAAGATTATGCCATGCTCTGGGGCAGTGGTTCTCAAAGTGGCACGGGAGGAGGAAGGGAGATGATTCTGCCTCAAGCAGTATTTGGAGACATTTTTGGCTGCCACACTTAGGGGATGCCTCTAATGGGGAGAGACCAGGGATGCTGCCAAACAACCTACAACGCATAGGACAGGCCCCAAAACAGAGAATTATGGTGTCAAAGGTGAGCCACGCTGCTCCAGGGCACACCTGAAAAGTCCACTGCCCATCAGCCTGTCCCTGGATCTAGGAGCCAGGACGTACAGCTGCCTTGTCTCAGAGCCACTGCAGCTCAGCTACACTCAAAAAAGTCTTCAGGCCTCGTAGTAGATCACCTTGAAACCTAATGGCACCACAAACCAGATAATCCCTGTTGCTAATTGAGCCCGACACTTTTCTTCTAGTCAACTGATTATGAAGCAGCATTACTTTTTCCTTCTCATATGACAGTACATCAACGTAATACTCTCACCCCAGCCCTTTATTACACCTGCCTGATGCCAGAGAGCCTCGAGGTTATCTCCATAGTCCAACAAGTGTCCATGCCCAGAAGAGATCTTGCAGACGACCCTCCCATACAAAAGCCTGACTTCATGCTGTTTGTTGAGAGGGTCTTATGTTAAAAGTACAGAGTCAATACCAGACTGGTGATGCAGTCACCTGGGTCAAGGTTCCAGAGCGGTCTTCCTTCTTATAGTGCCTCAAATTATATTTGTTTGCTACCTGTTGCCTAGAGTCTTAAAAGTTTCTGTTCAGCTATTGTCCTGACAGATGATTCAACGGATGATTCCAAAAAAAAGAGGAAAAAATCATGTTGATCAGTGCTCAAGTTGTAAATCAACTCTCTCCAAACCAACCTTACCTTTCAGGAGGTTCAACCACAATGGGGAAACCAGGACCACGCTAATGATCTCTCCTAGAGTTCAAGGTACATGAGAAACAAATGGGTGCTCAAAGAACCAAAAACAGCAACAAGGACTCCTGCACGCCTAGAAAAAGATGGGCTGTTCGGAAGACATGGGGAAAGGCAGCCACCAGCACATAAAATGGTACAGTCACTGTGGAAACCTGTCTAGCAGCTCCTCAAAAAGCTAAACAGAGTTACCACACCCTGCTATTCCGACCCCAAGGTAGATACCAAGAAAAACTGAAACATACATCCACACATAAACTTCTATACGAATGCTCATATCAGCATTATCCATAACAGCCAAAAGGTGGGAATAACCCAAATGCCTGTTCATTGACCCTTCACTGCTGACTTAGACTCTGACACCAGAAGACCAGTAAGTTGAAGGTCAAAACTGGCACCTTATTCTTCCATAGGCAGAGTCACACAATTCTAGGACAGGGATATCATAATTGTCATCTAGTGTCAGACTCTTCTCAGAACACAAAAACCGAAGGTCATATATTCAAGAATACAGGGTTAGTCAGTGGCAGAAGCAGCAGTGGACACGGGGCCTCAAGTCCCACTTGGCCTTTTCTGCACACCACACTGCCTCCACGTGTTGGTGTGAGTGTGTGGAGGAGGAAGGATCGGCAGACCAAGAACAGCCATGGTCACTGACACAAAGGTGCTCTGCTGGTAACTTTGTAACTAGGAAGGTCCCTGGAAGACTAAGCTGGATCCAGTCCTGCCCCCAAAGTATCAATCATCAAAAAGTAATTTTGATGCTGCAGTTATTATCTAATATTATTTGAATACATAAACCACAGACAAGGAATACAATCATGATTTTCAAATCACTGAAAAGCAGAAAAACCATTTAGAAAATTTTTCACTAGCAAGTTAAGCAGTTAATCTTCACAGGATTGTAAAGATTTCCATCTCTTTCATGCTCTTCATTTGCCCTCTTATCCAAGTTACTGGAAACAATCACATTGCTGTCAATGTGCTATCGTTCATCACGGTTCAGTAGAAAATTCACAATATGTAAAGTAATTAGAGCAGATGTTACTATTCCACCTTGCAGATGTCCAGAGAACTGACATCCTGGGAAGCAAATCTGCTGGGCCAAACCTCCTCCGCACTACACTAACCTATCACTAAACAAGTGACTACAGTTGGGTGGAAATTTAACAATTTCAATGTTTACATAAATTCCTGATTTCCAGCTTCAGCTTAGGATACGAAAAACTGGTGATAGCTACCCCATTCTTTCCGGGGGCAGAGGGAGAGATAATTTACCAAAATCACAGGTTTTCTTGAATATACTAGAGAGCTAAGGCTGGACATCAGCCAACCAATCTGAAAAAAAAGGAAAAGCAGCAGCCTCCAAGCAGATACATGAAGCAAGCACTTGCTCACCTGGAGCATACGCTGGACACCATACAAGGTAGAAAAAAAAAATCCAGCTAAAATATTGAACAAATCACAAAATCAGTGGTTGCCTTGGGCTGGTGATGAGTGGAGAACTGGACTACAGAAAGATGCGGTGCAGGCAGTCTGGGGGAAGGAATAGGAGTTCCACAACCTAATTGTGGTAGGTAAATGACTGTACACTTTTGTAGAAATTTATAGAATGGCAAAAAGTTTAAAAAAAAAAAAAAAAACTAAAGAATGAATTCACTGTATGTAAAATTTTAAAAAGAATCCATTTGACAGCTAACCCATGGTCTCTATTACCTATCCCCACAGAACAGTCTTGGTATTTGAGACTCATAAGCCCCCAAGGCCTCCGCAAATCAGCACTTTAATAAAACATTCTTCCCAGTCAAATTCATTAACGTGCAAATACAAGTGCCCACTATCCAACTCTTCCTAAGAGTGCCTATGTAAACCACCACAAGCACAGGAAAACAAAGCCACGCTGAGCTTGAATGCTGGGCAACAGAGCAGCTCCACTCTCAGTCCACCGCCTCACCAGCACGCCAGCCAGCAATTCAGGCAGCTCAAATTCACAACCAGAAAAACAACAAGTCGCATAGGTCATAAGCCTTTGGGGTCACTTGCAAAGAGAAGAAAATGCAAATCATTAAATTTGCAAATGCCTTCTGTTAAAAGACAGCCTTCAAACAATTTTTTTACAGGGAGGGCAACGCAAGCCTGCTACAACCGTAGGTGCCAAGATGAACGAGCAGAATGCTGCCCCGCACTGGAGTAAGAGCCAGAAAACATCACGATCTCAGCACCCACCCCGCAAGAACTATCATCAAGTTTTAAGGGGTTAAGAACCAAATGTCTACACAGGACCTGCCCCATTAGGATTTCAATAAAAGAAGGATAATACCGTAAGGAAAATAAAATTTTCTCTCTCTTTAACAGCAGAGAATTTTCTTAAGAACAGCATGGGAAAATAATAATAAAGCAGAGATTAAAGATCAATGTAAAGGCCGGGCGCGGTGGCTCAAGCCTGTAATCCCAGCACTTTGGGAGGCCGAGACGCGTGGATCATGAGGTCAGGAGATCGAGACCATCCTGGCTAACACGGTGAAACCCCGTCTCTACTAAAAAATACAAAAAAAACCTAGC
>NW_012107474.1:2160535-2162867 GCF_000951045.1 Mandrillus leucophaeus | reverse complement strand
CAAAAATCCCTTAAGCCAAAGCCTAATCCAGAGAAAAGCCCTAATGCTCTTCAATTCTATGAAGGCTGACAGGGGTGAGGAAGCTGCAGAAGAAAAGCTGAAAGTTAGTACAGCTTGCTTCATGAGAGTTAAGGAAAAAAGTTGTCTCTATAACATAAAGGTACAACACGCAGCAGCAAGTGCTGATGGAGAAGCTGCAGCAAGTTATTCAGAAGATCTAGCTGAGATCATTGTCGAGGGTGGTTGCACTAAACAAGAGATTTTCAATGTAGACAAAATAGCTTTCTATTGGAAGAAGATGCCATCTAGGACTTTCACTGCTAGAGAAAAGTCAATGCCTGACTTTAAAGTATCAAAAGACAGGCTGACTCTCTTGTTAGGGGCAAAAGGTGCTGGTGACTTTAATTGAAGTCAATGCTCATTTAAAGTCAATGCTCATTTAACCATTCCGAAAATACTACAGCCCTTAAGAATTATGCTAAATCTACTCTTGCCTATGCTCTAGAAATAGAAAAACAAAGCCTGGGTGACAGCACACCTGTTCACAGCATGGTTTTCTGAATATTTTAAGCCCACTGTTGAGACCTACTGCTCAGAAAAAAAGACTTCGTTCCAAATACTACTGTTCATTGATAATGCACCTGGTCAATCAGGAGCCATGACGGAGAGGTACAAAGAGAGTAATGTTGACTCCATGCCTGCTAAAACAAGATCTATTCAGCTCATACATCAAAAAGAAATTTCAACTTTCAGGTCCTATTTTTTTAAGAACTGCATTTCATAAGGCTACAGCTGCCATAAACAGTGATTCCTCTGATGGATCTGGATGAAGTCAACTGAAAACCTTCTAAAAAAGATTCACCATTCTAGATGCCATTACAAATATTAATGATTCAGCCGGGCGCAGTGGCTCATGCCTGTAATCCCAGCACTTTGGCAGGCTAAGGCAGGTGGATCACCTAAGGTCAGGAGTTCAAGACCAGCCTGGCCAACATGGAGAAACCCCATCTCCACTAAAAATAGAAAATTAGCCGGGCATGGTGGCACATGCCTGTAATCCCAGCCACTCAGGAGGCTGAGGCAGGAGAATCACTTGAACCAAGGAGGCAGAGGTTGCCGTGAGCCAAGATCGCACCATTGCACTCCAGCCTGGGCAACAAGAGTGAAAATTCCATCTCAAAAAAACAGAAAAACAAAAAAGAATATTCATGATTCATGGGAGGAAGTCGATATAACAACATTAACAGGAGTTTGCAAGAAGTTGATTTCAATCCTCATGGATGACTTTGAAGGGTTCATGACTTCAGTGTGAGTAAGTAACTACGGACGTGGTGACAGAAACGACGGATGAGTAGCTTCTTATGGAAGAACAAAGAAAGTGGTTTCTTGAGTTGGAATCTACTCTTGGTGAAGATGCTAAGACATCATTGAAATGAGAACAAAGGACTCAAAATATTACATAAACCTAGTTGACAAGTTTGAGAGGGCTGACTCCAATTTTGAAAGACGTTCTGCTGTGGAAAAAATGCTATCAAATAGCATCACACGCTACATAGAAATCTTACATGAAAGGAAGAGTTAATCGATGTGGCAAACTTCATTGTTGCCTCATTTTAAGAAATTTCCACAGCCACCCCAACCTTCAGTAACTACCACCTTGATCAGTTAGCAGTCACCAATATCACGGCAAGACCCTCTACCAGCAAAAACTTGTAACTCGCTGAAGGCTCAGACGATCATTAGCATTTTCAGCAATAAAGAATTTTTTAATTAAAGTTTGTACATTGTTTATTAGACATAATGCTATTGCACATATAACAGACTACAGTATAAACATAATTTGTATATACACTGGGAAAGCAAAACAATTCATATGACTCGTTTGTTATTGCAGTATTTCCTTTATTACAGTGGTCTGGAACCAAACATGCAATATCTCTAAGGTATGCTTGCACTTACTTGTTACAATTCCAGCCAGAGCAAAAACAAACTGATTTTCAGCCGAATCAAGCTCCTTGATATCACCATCCAGTGACTTCACAAAACTCTCCATTGTTTGACCAGTGATGCTGAAAAACTTCAAAGCTTTATCCTGAAAGTTTGGAAATCAAAGTGTCATATCCTTTTACAGACACAGTGTGAAAACATTTTAAAAGTTCAGGATACAGAAGATTCTAGTTTTAATTATAGAATATTATAAAACCTATTCCCTCATTAAAAGTTCCCATTGAAAGAATAGAGAGGCCGGGCGCGGTGGCTCAAGCCTGTAATCCCAGCACTTTGGGAGGCCGAGACGGGTGGATCACGAGGTCAGGAGATCGAGACCATCCTG
>NW_012107474.1:2155627-2158435 GCF_000951045.1 Mandrillus leucophaeus | reverse complement strand
GGAGTCTTGCTCTGTCACCTAGGCTGGAGTGCAGTGGCACGATCTCAGCTCACTACAACCTCTACCTCCCAGGTTCAAGCGATTCTCCTGCCTCGGCCTCCCGAGTAGCTCGGATTACAGGTGCCCACCACCACGCCTGGCTAATTTTTTTGTACTTTTAGTAGAGACAGGGTTTCTCCATGTTGGCCAGGCTGCTCCCGAACTCCTCCTGACTTTAAGTGATCCACTCACCTCAAGCCTCCCAAAATGCTGGGATTACAGGCATGAGCCACTGTGCCTGGCCTCTATACTAAGAAATTATTTAGTCCCTGGACTTTATCCCTTATGACAGTTCTGATACGGAATTTTATCGTAACTCTCAGGGAAAGGTTTACTTTATTATCTTTTAGGAGAATTTTACTGAAGAGGCAATTTAGGTTTTTGGGATTATATAATTATTATACTAAAACAATAGCAAAGAGCTCAGTTTCAGCTTAGCTTACAGCTTTTACTTTAGCTAGCTAGACAGTAAAATTATGATTCTGAATAAAAGCAGCTAAACTTAGTTGTTTTTTTCTGTCAAGGTACATAACTATGCAGAACATGCAAACTCATCTGTTTCCTTCAGATCATTCATTCCTTTTTTTTTTTTTTTTTTTTGAGACGGAGTCTCGCTCTGTCGCCCAGGCTGGAGTGATCATTCATTCTTAATAACTGATATTTATCAGAATCACCTGGGGTGATTTTCCAAAATAAACACACCTGGTACCTATTGGTACCTATCCCAGATCTACGGAATCAGATTCTCCAGGGTGCTCCCCAGCGTTAATATCTGAAAACACTCCAGAGATGTTTACACACTCTCAACCCTGACTGTAAACACCAGTCTCTACAACAGTCACTACAGCTGAAAAGAATTACAGGCACACTTCATTTTATTACATTCGCTTTATTGTGCTTTGCAGACACTGTTTTTTTACAAATTGAAGGAATGTGGCAACCCGGCACTGAGCAAGTCTGTTGGTGCCATTTTTCCAACAGTGTGTGCTTACTTCATGCCTCTGTGCCACATTTTGGTAATTCTTGCAATAGTTTAAACTTTTCATTATTATTACATCTGTTATGGTCATCCACGATCAGTGATCTTTGATGTTACCACTGTAATTGTTTTGGGGCACCATGAACCACACCCACATAAGACAGCAAATTTAATCAATACATGTTACTAATCTTCTGACTGTTCCAATGACTGGCCATTCCCATCTCTCTCCCTCTCCTAGGGCCTTGCTATTCCCTGAGACACAACAATATTGAAATTAGGTCAGTTAATAACCCTACAATGACCTCTAAATGTTCAAGCAAAAGAAAGAGGTACACGTCTGAAAGAAAAAGCTAGAAATGATTAAGCTTAGTGAAGAAGGCATGGCCAAAGCTGAGACCCTGCTGAAAGTTAAGACTTCTTGCACCAAACAGCCAAGTAACGACTGTAATTGCAAAGTTCTTGATAGAAATTAAAAGCTCTATTCCAGTGAACACATGAATGATAAGAAAGCAAAACAGCCTTATTGCTGATATGGAGAAAGCCCAAGTATTCTAGATAGAAGATCAAAAATCATCAAAAATCCCTTAAGCCAAAGCCTAATCCAGAGAAAAGCCCTAATGCTCTTCAATTCTATGAAGGCTGACAGGGGTGAGGAAGCTGCAGAAGAAAAGCTGAAAGTTAGTACAGCTTGCTTCATGAGAGTTAAGGAAAAAAGTTGTCTCTATAACATAAAGGTACAACACGCAGCAGCAAGTGCTGATGGAGAAGCTGCAGCAAGTTATTCAGAAGATCTAGCTGAGATCATTGTCGAGGGTGGTTGCACTAAACAAGAGATTTTCAATGTAGACAAAATAGCTTTCTATTGGAAGAAGATGCCATCTAGGACTTTCACTGCTAGAGAAAAGTCAATGCCTGACTTTAAAGTATCAAAAGACAGGCTGACTCTCTTGTTAGGGGCAAAAGGTGCTGGTGACTTTAATTGAAGTCAATGCTCATTTAAAGTCAATGCTCATTTAACCATTCCGAAAATACTACAGCCCTTAAGAATTATGCTAAATCTACTCTTGCCTATGCTCTAGAAATAGAAAAACAAAGCCTGGGTGACAGCACACCTGTTCACAGCATGGTTTTCTGAATATTTTAAGCCCACTGTTGAGACCTACTGCTCAGAAAAAAAGACTTCGTTCCAAATACTACTGTTCATTGATAATGCACCTGGTCAATCAGGAGCCATGACGGAGAGGTACAAAGAGAGTAATGTTGACTCCATGCCTGCTAAAACAAGATCTATTCAGCTCATACATCAAAAAGAAATTTCAACTTTCAGGTCCTATTTTTTTAAGAACTGCATTTCATAAGGCTACAGCTGCCATAAACAGTGATTCCTCTGATGGATCTGGATGAAGTCAACTGAAAACCTTCTAAAAAAGATTCACCATTCTAGATGCCATTACAAATATTAATGATTCAGCCGGGCGCAGTGGCTCATGCCTGTAATCCCAGCACTTTGGCAGGCTAAGGCAGGTGGATCACCTAAGGTCAGGAGTTCAAGACCAGCCTGGCCAACATGGAGAAACCCCATCTCCACTAAAAATAGAAAATTAGCCGGGCATGGTGGCACATGCCTGTAATCCCAGCCACTCAGGAGGCTGAGGCAGGAGAATCACTTGAACCAAGGAGGCAGAGGTTGCCGTGAGCCAAGATCGCACCATTGCACTCCAGCCTGGGCAACAAGAGTGAAAATTCCATCTCAAAAAAACAGAAAAACAAAAAAGAATATTCATGAT
>NW_012107474.1:2152213-2154477 GCF_000951045.1 Mandrillus leucophaeus | reverse complement strand
CTGAGATTCGGCCACCGCACTCCAGCCTGGGCGACAGAGTGAGACTCCGTCTCAAATAAATAAATAAATAAATAAATAAATAAATAAATAAAAATAAAAGAACAGAGAAAGCAGCTTGAGGCATGCAGGAGCAACAAAAACTACCCTGAAGATTGGTGGGCTCTTCATATACAGATACATGAAACAGGACAAACGTACATGATGATGAAAGAAAATGGGAAGAATTCACTCAAAATGTAATTAAAAATATACTAGAAAAACATGCTGTCTATTTGCTCTGAGCATTAAACCAGAGGTCTTCAAACCTTTAGCATAATTTTTTTCAAAAACAAAATCTTAATGGAAACATGTAAAAGAGACAAAGACTAGCTCCTCTGGTAGTTTAAATCTTCATCACTTGGCAAAAAGCATTTCCAGGTTTGAACCTTTGTGATACTTCCTTTGGGGTGCTAGAGTTCTGAAGAAGAATTTTAAAACCAATGCACATTTTAACCCAGTTAAAAAAATGGAAATATTTGCATTTACAAATGATACAAGAAAACTTCATGGATGATCAAATAATCTAAAACTGGGTTGTGGTGATGGTTAATGCAACTCTAGAAATTTGCTAAAAACCACTAAATTGTGTATTTATAGTCTTACAGTATGTAAATTAAACCTAATAAAGCTCAACAAACTTTTAAAAACACATTTAGTCTTTCCACCTAAAGTCAAACACAACTGTTATTTCTATTAGCAGTAAGTAATTTCCCACTGGTTTCCTGCCACACATCCCCCCTTCACCTTCATTTCCAGTCATGATCACGCCGTGCTCCCAGAGTCAAACACCAATCTTTTTTGGCTCCTCTTGTCCCCTCCAGGTACACACTCTGCCCGGCCATCACATCTGCCTCAACTGCCATGGCTCTCATACATGTTCCTTCTTTCCCATCTCCCCTGCAGAGGGCCGAGCTTACTCCAGCCAGACCAGCCAGAATGACCACCTCATCGGTCATCCCGTCTAGACCCGATGTGCCACAACCCCACCTCCTAATCCATCCTCACTCACTGTCAGATGAATCTTCCTAAAATTCTGCTCTTATCCTATCACTCTTTTACTGAAAAACCCTTAGGGAAAATCCAGTCTTACCACCTACAGGATGAATCATCAACCCGGTATTCAAAGTCCCAAAGTCACATCCCAACCTACGTCTAAGCTTTATCTCCCCACTACTCTACTACATTAACTCTCCACTGTGTCAACTGACGTACTCACTGTCCTAAAACAAACCCACCCACTTTCTGCCATTTCCACCTATTCATCAAGGCCCATTTCAAATATATCCCCTTCCGTGAAGTTCCCTGATAAACACCCGCTCGCATGCATACATGTGCGTGCGCATGCTCACACACACACAGGCTCCCCCTACAGACATGCACCCACACACACGCTCCCCGACACACTCCCACCCACCCACACATGCTCTCACACACACACACACACTCCCACACATACATATGCTCCCACATACACAAACACACATACGCTCCCCCACACACATGCTCCCACACATACACGCTCCCACACACACACGCCCACACACTCCCACACACATGCTCCCACACACATGGACACACACACACGGCCATACACACACACACGCTCCCCACACACACACACACGCTCCCCCACACACACACAGGTGCTCCCACACATGCTCCCACACAGACACACGCTCCCACACAGACACACGCTCACACACACACACGCTCACACACACACTCCTCACACACATACACGCTCCACACACACACGCCCTCTCACACACACGTTCCCACAAACACACCCACACACACACATTCACATACACACAAGTTCACACACACACCCTCATACATGGTCACACACACACGGGCTTCCAGTCTCTCACACACACGCTACCACACACACGGTCTCACACACACACACACTCACACACACATATGCTCCCACAGTCACACACACATGCTCCCACACACACGGTCACACACACACGCTCACACACACAGTCTCACACACACGGTCTCTCACACACACACACACAGAGAGTTGAACCTTGAAAACAAGGGTTTGAACTGCACAGGTCCACTTACACAAGAATTTTCTTCAGTAAAAGTTACACTGAGTGTGTCTGCTACTCCAGCCTCCCCTTCCACCTCCTCCACCTCTACCACCCCTTAGACAGCAAGGCCAACCCAACAACTCTTCCTCCTCCTCTTCAATCTACTCAATTTGAAGATGATGA
>NW_012107474.1:2145642-2146683 GCF_000951045.1 Mandrillus leucophaeus | reverse complement strand
AAAGAAAGAAAGAAAGAAAAGAAAAATGAAAACATATGACCACAGAAAAACTTGTACACAAATGTTTGTAGTGGCATTATTCATAACAGTCAAAAACTGGAACAGGCCAGGCAAGGTGGCTCACACCTGTAATCCCAGCACTTTGGAAGGTCAAGGTGAGCAGATCACTTGGGGCCAGGAGTTCGAGACCAGCCTGGCCAACATGGCGAAATCCTATATCTATAAAATAAAAAAGAAAAAGAAAAGAAAAAAAGTAAACTGCAAACAATCTAAACGCCCATCAACTGGTGAATGGATGAAGAAAATGTGATACATCTATCCAATGGAATCTTGTTCTGCAATAAAAAAGAATAAATGATGTATGCTGTAACACGAATAAACCTTCAGAACAGTATGCCAGACGCAAAAGACTACATATTATATAATTCTGTTCCTACAAAATATTCAGAAAAGGCAAATCTAAAGAGACAGAAAGTGGATCAGTGTTTGCCTGGGGCTGTGCAAGAGAGCAGGGACTAACTGCAACAGATATGTGATGGAAATGTTCTAAAAGTTTATTGGACAAAATCCAACAATCACTCATGATTAAAAAAAAAAAAAATTCTCAGTCAGGACCAGTGACTCATGACTGTAATCCCAGCACTTTAAGGAACCAAGGTGGGAGGTTCACTTGACAAGAGAGAGGAGGTAGAGACCAGCCTTGGCAACACAGCAAGACCCTATCTCTACAAAAACTCAAAAAAAAAAAAAAAAAAAAAAAATTAGCTGGCCATGGTGGCATATGCCTATAGACTCAGGAGGTTCAGGCAATTGGATCCTATGAGCTCAGGAGTTCAAGGCTGCAGTGAGCAATGATCACACTACTGCACTCCAGCCTGGGCTGCAGAGTGAGGCCCTGTCTCTGGGGAAAAAGAAAAAAAAAAAGAAAAAAGGAACTCAGCAAACTAGGAATAGAGGGGAACTTTCTCAATTTTCTTTTTTTGTTTGTTTGTTTTTTTGAGACGGAATCTCGCTCTGTCGCCCAGGCTGGAGTGCAGTGGC
>NW_012107474.1:2141158-2144742 GCF_000951045.1 Mandrillus leucophaeus | reverse complement strand
TGCTCCCACACAGACACACGCTCCCACACAGACACACGCTCACACACACACACGCTCACACACACACTCCTCACACACATACACGCTCCACACACACACGCCCTCTCACACACACGTTCCCACAAACACACCCACACACACACATTCACATACACACAAGTTCACACACACACCCTCATACATGGTCACACACACACGGGCTTCCAGTCTCTCACACACACGCTACCACACACACGGTCTCACACACACACACACTCACACACACATATGCTCCCACAGTCACACACACATGCTCCCACACACACGGTCACACACACACGCTCACACACACAGTCTCACACACACGGTCTCTCACACACACACACACAGAGAGTTGAACCTTGAAAACAAGGGTTTGAACTGCACAGGTCCACTTACACAAGAATTTTCTTCAGTAAAAGTTACACTGAGTGTGTCTGCTACTCCAGCCTCCCCTTCCACCTCCTCCACCTCTACCACCCCTTAGACAGCAAGGCCAACCCAACAACTCTTCCTCCTCCTCTTCAATCTACTCAATTTGAAGATGATGAGGGTGAAGATCTTTATGATGATCTAACATACAAAAAATGTGTTAATCAACTATTTATGTTATCAGTAAGGCTTCCAGCCAACCATAGAGTCAAAAGTTCTATGTGATTTTCGACTGCACAGGAGGTCAGCGCCCCTAACCTCCATGTTGCTCAAGGTTCAACTGCATCTATATGTACGCGTGTGTGTGTACAAACACACACATCTACATACATGTATATATGTTAGAGAACATATATTCAATAAATTAAATACTATATTAACCATGAGATAATATATATAAAAGCACTTTTGATCTTGTTAAACACATATAAAGTATTAATACTGAAGTGGTAATATGTCCACATATACCACAAGGTCTCCTGGAGAGAAGGGAGCTTATTTCATTCACTTTGCATGAGGTTACAACGAACCACATACGATAGGTATTCAATAACTAGCTGATGAACGAACAAAAGAAAATGGAAAGATAGGGACTTAGTCTTTAAATGCCTTAATAAGCTATATGCTCTAAGTTATACAAGCATTAATCAACAATATCTAGAGAGCCCACTGACCACACTTACTCCTCCCAAAATGGCCTTGACGACTTCCTCGCTGCTGGAGACGCCCCACAAGAGGGTACAAGCTGCTGCTCCCATTTCTGTACAATACTCTGCCTGCTGCAGAAGTTGCTGCTTCGCTTCATTCAGCTGCTGTCGAAGAGCCAGTTTCTCCTGAAAGCAAAACAAAATCGAAAAATAAATAATAGCATTCAACCGTGACATATCTTTATTACATTTCCTCTTTCACAAAGGTATTTATTAAAGAAATGCATGTATAATTATAGAAAATAGTTGCAAATGAAAGCCAGTCCTAAGAGAGCCATAATCTATATCTACAGAAGAAATTTCAAAGGCAAAAACATTTGAGAAATATCTGAGGAAAGAACATACTACTATATTATGGTTGATAAACCCACAGAGCTGAATTCATCTGCTTTAAGTAACTACATGAAATATCTCAAGCCCCAAGTGACTATACTCAGAACCAGCACCAACCGAGGCTTCTGAACAAAAACAACCTCACAAAGCAGTTTACCCAGAGAGCAACATTTCTAAGACAGGAGACTGCCTCCTCCAAATGGCTCACTCCACTGAAAAAACACCATCTGCCAGAGGCAGACGCCAAATAAAAGGCACTTGGACATCAGGATTTGTAAAAAAAGTACTTTAGAAAAACTCATTCTATATAAACATATCCTTAAGTCCTCATGAGAATATTGCCACAAGTGCCAGTAAATATAAAATACAATCTGTGAAGCTAAACAGGGAAAGAAAACCTAAAACCTAAGACCAGGTAGGAAAGATGGGAGGAGGGGCAAAAAGAATTGTGAAGGCTGGGAGTCCTATTCATGCCCTGGTGCAGCAAGCCAGTGCCAGTCTAACAAGATGGAGGCTAGGAAGAGTTTCCTACTCTCCCATCAGCAGTGTCTGAGGTGACCTGTAGCTGGTAAGTCTCCGCCATGGCTCTCTCCACAGGGGAAACACAAGGAATGGCCATCCTGATGGCCCTCCTGAACAACACAAGCACGCTTGGAGGATTCACCTTGAGTGCACTACTGGAGTGATGTGGGGCTTTCTGTCCTCTCCAACCACCAGCACCAGGTACCTAAAATTCCCTCAAAAGGTGATAGTATTTCCTGATTTAATAAGACAAAAACTGAAAAATACAAAACCCTAGTCAAATTCATGTATACCAAATGTAATGAGTTACATAAACCACAAAGTTAAAGTATATTAAATGTTGTAGATTTTCTTTTACAGAGATGAATACAAGACAAAATAGAGGGGGCTTTTCACCCCCTGGAGGAAAAAGAGAGCTTTGGGGCCACAAATCAATACTGTTGACCTCGTAACTTGGATTAGGGTGGCCCGCTCATAGTTACCTGGAGACAATGCATTTGGCACACAGAGATTCATACACATTCATACATATATACACACATGTATTTAAGAAAAAAACGGCCACTGAACCTCTGGCACATGCTAATACTGCATCATGTGACCTGTCAACTCTGAGTTTTTAATGTCTTCATTATAACAACAATCTGGACTCCTAGATTCATCCTTCCAGTGTATGTAGCTGAACACAAATCATGGTGACACATCAAGAAAACTATGTCACAGCACTTCCTTTTGGAATTCTAGCTTTTCTCACAACTTAAGCAGTCTGCATCTCAATTAGTCAGGGTATGGTGGTTCTTCTGCACGACCACAAAAAGACTACTGAGAATAACCAGGCAGGACTTTCCTCACTACAGTCACATTTGGTAGGTGCAGGAGGATATTCCCCAATGCAGGGTTCCACACATAGTGCAATAATATATATATATATAAAAAAAAAAACCTCAAAATCATAGCATTCCCAGTAACATCAAAAATAAGAATAATTTTTTAAAGTGCAAGACCTGTACAATGAAAACTACACAGCATTACTGAGAGAAAGTAAAGAAGAGCTAAATAGATATACCATGTTCAAAAATTGGTAGGATGTCAATTCTTCCCAAACCGATCAACACAATCCCTATCAAAATCTCAGCCGACTTCTGTACAAAGTGATAATCTGATTCTAAAATTTCTATGGAAATGCAAAAGACTCAGAATATCTAAAAAATTGTCTGAAAAAGAAGAACAATGTTAGAAGACTAACAGTGCCTGATTTAGAGGAAAAACCAAACTAATTATAAAACTACCAAAATAGAACCAGTGTGGCATTGGTATAAAGATGGACGTATAGATCAGTGAAACACTGAAAAAATTGATTTTAACAAAGGTGCCAATGCAATTCAATGGAAAAAGGATAGTCTTTTCAACAACTGATGCTAAAACAACTGAATATTCATATGCAAAAAAAAGTTAATTCAAAATGAATCACAGGGCCGGATGTGGTGGCTCACACCTGTAATCCTAGCATTCTGGGAGGTGGAGGTAGGTGTATTGCTTGAGGTCAGGAGCTCAAGACTAGCCTGACAAACA
>NW_012107474.1:2136910-2139848 GCF_000951045.1 Mandrillus leucophaeus | reverse complement strand
AGCCAGGATGGTCTCGATCTCCTGACCTCGTGATCCGCCCGTCTCGGCCTCCCAAAGTGCTGGGATTACAGGCTTGAGCCACCGCGCCCGGCCGACTTTCTCAATTTTATAAATGCATCTGCAAAAACCTACAGCTAAAATCATAATTAATGCTGAAAGACTGAATACTTTCCCCTGAGATCAGGAATAAGGCAAAGACATCTACTCTCACCACTCTTATTCAGCACAGTGCTATAGTGCTGGAAGTTCTGGCCATGCAAGAAGGCAAGAGGAAGAAATAAAAGGTATACAAAGCAGAATGAAGAACTAGAACAGTCCCTATTTGTAGATGACATGACTGTCCATGTAGAAAATCTCAAGAAATCTATAAAAGAACTCCTAGAAGTCATTAAATGAGTTCAAAAAGACCACAGGGGCTGGGCGCGGTGGCTCACGCCTGTAATCCCAACACTCTTGAGAGGCCAAGGCGGGCGGATCACTGGAGGTCAGGAGTTCAAGACCAGCCTGGCCAACATGGTGAAATCGTGTCTGTACTAAAAATGCAAAAATTACCCGGGCATGGAGGCGTGCACCTGTAATTCCAGCTACTCAAGGAGGCAGGAGAATTGCCTGAACCTGAGAGGTGGAGGTTGTAGTGAGCCGAGATCACACCACTGCACTGCAGCCTGGGGGACAAGATAAACAAACAAAAAGCAATCACATTTCTATGTACTAACTAAAAAATGGAAACCAAAATTAAAAACACAATACTATTTACAGTTACTCCAAATAAAATTAAATACTTAGGTAAAAATCTAATACAAATGTTTATGCTGAAAATAACTAGGTAAAAATCTAACACAAATCTAGATGCTGAAAATAATTATAAACTGCTGATGAAAGAAATTAAAGACAACTTAAAGAAAAGGAAAGACATGCTATGTTTATGAATTGGAAGATTCAACATAGTAAAGATATCAATTCTCTACAAACTGATCTACAAATTTCTATTAAAATTCCAGCAAGGCTTTTGTAGACACAAACAAGATTACTCTAAAATGTATGTGGAAAAGCAAAGGAGCTAGAATAGTTAAGGCAACTCTGAAACAGAGGAATGAAATGGGAAGAATCATTTTATCCAGTGTTAAGGCTTACTATGTCGCTACAGTAATCAAAACAATGTATCATTGGTGGAGGAACAGATCAAAGCACCTGACTAGAGAACCCACAACAGACCCAGGTCAGTAGGTATGACTGAATTTTGACAAAGGTGCCAAAGCAATTCAACGAAGGAGAGTCTTTTTGAGCAATAGTGCTGAAGCAACTGGACAATGATATGCCAAAGAAGAAAATATTAACCTGAACTTAACCCTCATACTTTCTACAAAAATTAACTCAAAATAAATCATAGACTTAAATGCAAAATGTAAAACTATAAAACTATTAAGAAAAAAGAACAGGAGAAAATTGTGGGGACCTAGAGCTATGTGAAAAATTCTTAGATATAACAACAAGAAAATAGTCTATAAAAAGGAGAAATCAGTAAATTGGACTTCATCAAAATTTAAAACATTTGCTTTTTGAAAGAAGCTGTGAAGATGAAAAGAGCAGCTACAGACTGGGAGAAAAGACTTGCAAAACATGTATTCAGCAAAGGACTTGTGTCTAGAATATATCAAGAGCTCAAACGCAAAAGCGAAAAGGGAAAAAATCCAATTAGAACATGGATAAAAGACATGAAAAAAACATTTCATAAAAAAGAATACACAGACAGAAAATAAATGCACGAAATGATGTTCAACATAATTAGCTATTAGGGAAATGCAAATTAAAACCAAAACACACCTATCAAAATGACTAAGATTCAAAATAGAGATAACACCAAATTCTGGTTAGGACATGAAGAAAGTGAATCACTTATATATTTTTGGTGAGAATATAAAATGGTACAGCCACTCGGGAAAACAATTTGGCAATTTCTTTCAAAACTAAATGTGCACTTACCATACAACCCAGTAACTGTACTCTCAGGCATTTATCACACAAAAATAAAGACACACATTCATGCAAAAACCTATACATGGATGTTACTAGTGTCTTTATCAGTAGTAGAAAAAAAAACAACGTAGAAACTATTCAAACTTCTTTCAGTGGAGGAATTGCAACATATTGCAAACAAATCGCAACATATACATACCATGGAATATGAGGCAATAAAAAGAAAGAAACAAACAATACATGCAACTTGGATGTAGCTGAGTGAAAGTCAGTCTCTGCCAGACACCCGTGGCTCATGCCTGTAATCTCAGCACTTTAGGAGGACAAGGCCAAAGGATCAATTGAGCCCAGGGGTTCAAGACAAGCCTGAGCAACATAGCGAACCTGTCTCCACAAAAAAATTAAAAATTAGCTGGGCATGGTGGCATGTGCCTGTGGACCTAGCTACTTGGGAGGCTGACACGGGAGGATTGCTTGGGCCCAAGAGGTTGAGGATGCAGCGAGCCATGATCCTGCCACTGCATGTCACTGCCTGAGTGACACAGTGAGACCCTGTCTCAAGGAAAAGTCAGTCTCAAAAGGTTATTCCACGTTATGACATTCTTGAGATAACAAAATTAGAGAGATGGAAAATGTATTAGTGATTGCCAGGGGCTACGCAGAGGGAATGGGGTGGATGTGGCCATAAAGGGGTAGTACCAAAGAGCCTTATGGTGATGGAACAGTTCTGTGAGTGTGGTGGTAGCTACATGAATCTACAAATGTCATAAAATTGCACAGAATTATGTACATATGTACACACACAAATGAGTACATACAGGAATGATGAAATACAAAGAAGTGCAGGTGAAAACTAGTGAAAACTTGAAAGCTCTGCTATTGTACCAATTCCAATTTCCTAGTTTTTATCTTCTACTACAGTTATGCAAGATGTCACCACTAGGGGAAACTGGGTGAAGGG
>NW_012107474.1:2135741-2136250 GCF_000951045.1 Mandrillus leucophaeus | reverse complement strand
AAACCCAGTGCACCTCCTCCACTGACCCTACAAAATCTCTGTGGAGGAAACATCTCCACCATGGCCAGGAACAAAGTCTTCCTTGTTTGAGTAGCCTTTCTCTAGGGGTTCGGAAGCTGCTTGCTCATACATCACACGTTATGATTTTGGTTCCATACTTTGTTTCTGACCTTTTCTCACATATTGAACTCAATAATTTATGCCTTTTCCTAGTGATTTTTCACTCATACAGAAGTACTTACCAGCAGCCAGGCACAGTGGCTCACGCCTGTAATCCCAGCACTTTGGGAGGCCAGGGTGGACAGATCACCTGAGGTCAGGAGTTCAAGACCAGCCTGGCCAACATGGTGAAACCTCATCTCTACTAAAAAGATACAAAAATTAGCCAGGAGTGGTGGCATGCGCCTGTAATCCCAGCTATCCAGGTGGTGGAGGTTGCAGTGAGCTGAGATTGAGCCACTGCACTCCAGCCTGGACGACAGAGCAAGACTCTGTCTCAAAAAAAAAAA
>NW_012107474.1:2127335-2133814 GCF_000951045.1 Mandrillus leucophaeus | reverse complement strand
GTATTCACCTTGCAGGGGCTTCCCTCTGTATTCACCTTGCAGGTGCTTCCCTCTGTAGGCACCTTGTAGGGGCTTCTCTGTATTCACCTTGCAGGAGCTTTCCTCTGTATTAAATTGGACTACTGAACAAGATTTTTAACTATACATAGGGAATAGCTGGGTGAAATATTCCCACATTTTAAGGTCAAAGTTCCAGGGCAACAAAACCCTAGTGATTTCAAGCTACTTTACCATGGCTGTTTCCTCCTTCTCAGTATGCATTTACTCGAATGGCTTTTTTTTTTTTTTTTTTTGAGATGGAGTCTCGCTTTGTCATCCAGGCTGGAGTGCAGTGGCACGATTTCGGCTCACTGCAACCTCCACCTCCCGGGTTCAGGCAATTCTCCTGCCTCAGCCTCCCAAGTAGCTGGGATTACAGGCACCTGCTACTATGCCCGGCTAATTTTTGTATTTTTAGTAGAGACCGGGTTTGATCATGTTGGCCAGGCTGGTCTCGAACTCCTGACCGCAAGCGAACTGCCCACCCTGGCCTCACAAAGTGCTAGGATTACAGGCTTGAGCCACTGCACTTGGCCTGTTAGTACCATTATTATTCAAAACAAAAATATATCCAGGCCCCAAATTTTATAAAGAGTGTCGGAATAGTTCTAGTTGTATGGAAAAGGAAGTTATGCCACACAAAAAGTTAAGCAATTTTTAAGAAATATTAGTTTATCTAATATTTATATAAAATATAACTGGCTAAAATATAATAATCCCCAAATTAATTACATGTACTTCTGATTTAATACACCTATCTCCAACTATAAGATATTATGTACATTTTTTCCCTCAAGATTCTTATTGCTATGGTTTGGATGTGGTTTGTCCCCATCCAAACCATGTTGAAATTTGATCCCCAGTGTGGCACTCTTGAGAGGTGGGGCCTAGTGGGAGGTGTATGGGTCATGGGAGTGGATTCCTCATGAATCGATTAATGTGCTCTCTGGAGGGTGAGTGAGTTCTTGCCCTCACAGGAATGGATTAGTTTCCCTGAGAGCAGGCTGGTAAAGAGTCTGGCTTCCTCAGTTTCTCTCTCTTGCTTTCTCTCATCATGTGATCTCGTCACACAGCCCGCTCCCCTTCTGTCATGATTTGAAGCAGCCTGAGGCCCTCACCAGAAAAAGATGCCCAATCTTGAACCTTCCAGCCACCAAAATCTCGACATAAACAAACCTCTTTTCTGTATAAGTTACTCAGTCTCAGATCTTTTGTTATAGCAACACAAAATGAACTAAGATAATTATGAGCCTTTATGTTGTAGGGCAGATTTTTAAACATAAAAGTTAAAACATACCAAGTGAATAACCTACGTGTTAAACGTTTACAAACTCCATCTGTTCAACTACATTCCAACACACTGAGAACACATGCATTTACAAATACAATTTATTGAGGATTAAGAGTAAAAAATTCAGACCCACTGCTTATTATAAGTGAAAGGCTGTAAACCAATCCCACTTTCTGGCATGGTGAGAGCCTGTCCCTAAGCATGGTACCTTCTTGTCTCTTATGCTGTCAGCCTGCACGGTTTCCAGGCGGGCTTTAAAGTGCTCACAATCCATTTTCAGCTGCTCTAGTTCTTGCTCTTTCCTTTCCAGGTCTAGGAGAAAGAGACATAAAATTTCTTAAGATATTTCAAGTCACTAATCTCTTCCTAAGCACCTATTTTGCCCAGTCTTGACTTATTAAAACATGCACTGATTACTTAGGTAAGAACATCTGCATTTCTTGACTTCTAACCTGTTCTTGAATAATCAATATTCTAAAAGTCTTGTTCTCTAAGTTCATCTCAGTTTTTAGCCCATAGCACAAAGGACTTTGGTTTTCTGTTCTGTGTTTTTAAGGCTTCGCTTTACTGCCAGACAGTACTCAAGGCTTCAAGAAAATGTGTTATTTAAAGGATTGAAGGCAGAGCTGAGAAGCCCGACTGTCTCATGGCACAGACTTGTCGCTACTCCATGAAAAGCAGAAGGCAGCTCAGGGAGTGCATGGCGCCAGCACAGGCTGATTCACAAAGCTAGTGTCACCCACTGGCAGACTGACTCAATGGGAACAACTGCAGTAGTCGGCACTGGAGGAGGGAAATAACAGTGATAAAAAAGAGAAAATGCTACAGTGAAAGAGTGGGAACTACATAGTACTTCCTCTCCACCACACTCATTTAGTTGATGAGTCAACAACAACCAACAAAAATCCCAAAAAAATCCATGTCAATAAACCAAGCAAAAGCATTATCAACTTTAAATTTAAAATATTATGTTGCAGAAATACTGACATTCAAAAAAATTAAACATATAATGCAAAGTTTTAAGTGTTTGATCTCAAGAGCTAGGAAATCATCAGTTTTTATGCCAACATATACCAAGATTTGAGGGTGCTAAGAGCTAATGGTCTAACTTCTCTGATTAAAGTAGCGATGCTTTAGGACAGTGATTCTCAAACTTTAGCGTACATCAGAATCCCTGGAGGACCTGATAATACAGTGTCGGCTGGGTCCCATCCACAGAGTTTCCAATTTGGAACCCCTGAGGTGAGCCTGATAATTTACATTTCTAACAAGTTCCCAGGTAAGACTCATGCTGCCTGTCTGGGACCCACACTTTGAGAACTACTTCTGGGCAATAACCTGGTCTCTCATCACCAATTAAATAAAATGAACATGCAACACACGACCAGCAACAGCAAACAAGGGAATCCATCCACAGGAATGTGAAAGAGTAAAAATAATGAAGAGTAATGGAAGGCAGCTACCTATTATTTGTCACATGAAGGAATTTCGCTTCTTTACACATTCCCTCTCCTAATCCTTGAACCGAGAAAAACACAGGCAACTCTGCTTATCTGTCTCATTCTTATACTCTCACTTGGGATGAGTGAGAAAGCCTCAAAGAGCCAAGCGCCTGGAAAACGGAACATTACTCCACCCTAGAGGAGAAAAAGCTCACAGACACTTCCTCAATTATGTGCAAACAAACGAGAAGGGGTAGCGCTTTCGAATCTAGGGATCCGAGAGGACAAGAGGAAGCCCGAATAAGAAACTTGTGGGGACTGCTTAGAACACATGTGTATCCCCAAAGCCCTAAAGGAAACTTTAATAAAGGAAGGAAGAAATAAAGCTAGTCTCTAAATTTTCTAGAGACCCTGTCCCAGAAGAAAGATTAGAACCTAAAAGTAAATATTCAGACCAGCTAAACAGTATACAATTGGCTGGCAAAGCTTCTTATAAAATGTGTTTCTCAGGGGCCAGGCTCGGTGGCTTACGCCTGTGTAATTCCAGCACTTCGGAAAGCCGAGGTGGGAGGATCGCTTGAGGCCAGGAGTTCGAGACCAGCCAGGGTAAGAACCCCATCTCTCAAAAAAAAAAAAGTGTTTCTCAGAAATAGAGCAAAGTGCATTGGACTATATCCTCTGCCTCAAATCACAGTTTCATTTTCTGCTCTTTTAAGAAATATTATGCCACAATGACTTTTACTGGAATTCTTGATTTTATCCTAATCCTGGCCAAAAAAATCAACTAGCAAGCACTATGCTTTAAAAACTACATACTTGTATTATTTGTAACAATGTCAAATGGAAATACATTATTTATACACATACACACTACAATCATCATATATGAAATACCACCTACAGTCATAGACAAAAAAGAACAAACTGAAAAACTAAAACGAAATTTCTGTGATTTAAAATTTTTCTTTGCATTTAACTGTTAAATTTGGCTTCTACTATTAAACTATATATTACTCAAACATGGTAAAGGAGATAGGAAATCTCTACAAGCCTTATTATGTATAAAAACCTGTGGGAATTAACTGTGACCACCCAAAAGGGCTCTCTTGCATTATGGTAATTTCATAATCACTTGTTCTAGACAGCTGTACGCAACCCTGGTGTAAGTTAACACACCAAAAGGACAGGGTTAAAACATCCGACTCTAGGACTCTACGGTAGGCAATCTCAGAATTCCGGTCAGGGAGGCCACACCCATCCACGCCAGGCTCCTGGGGAGGTGGCAAGTGCCCTTCTTCTGTATGAGGCCGCCGCCTTGTGGCCAGATGGGAGCATTGCTGCTGCCTTAGAACACAACTCTGACCTTGCATTTTCAACTTGGCCCACTGTGTGCCCGCTACCTAAAAGCACCCTGAAGGCAGGGATTTGCATACGTTTTCTTCTATGCCTACCCTCCAAATGTCTATATGGAACATAGTAGGCAATACAAAAATATTTGTCACATAAATTTATTTCACCTCTTTATACATTCCTTCTGCTAATCTTTGAACCAATAAAAACACACAGCTACTTTGGTTATCTGTATGTCTCATTCTTACACAATAAGAATATATTACTTTTGTAATTTTTTTAAACCCAGAGATGGAAATAATATGAACAGTGAATATTACAAACAACCTAAATCATAGACCATTAAAACATCTATGTATCTTCTGAAACAACCTTTATTTATTTTTTTTTTTTATTTTTCTTTTTGAGACGGAGTTGCTCTGTTGCCCAGGCTGGAGTGCAGTGGGGAGATGGCACGATCTCAGCTCACTGCAACCAACATCTCCCAGGTTCAAGCGATCCTCCCAACTCAGCCTCCCGAGTAGCTAGGGCTACAGGCGCCCGCCACCACGCCTGGCTAATTTTTGTATTTTTAGTAGAGATGGGGTTTCACCATGTTGGCCAGGCTAGTCTCGAACTCCTGACCTCAAGTGATCTGCCCATCTTGGCCTCCCAAAGTGCTGAGATTACAGGCGTGAGCTGCTGCAAGCAGCCGATAATCATTTCTTAATACAGGTCTAATAACATGAGAATGGCTGTATCTCTTAATACTCAACTTATTCACAGGGAGGGTACAGAAAGCTAGAAATGAAAAGAAGGGTTTCTAAAACACTAATCAAAGAAAACTGCACAAACGGCATCAATTTATCTTACTATTTCTTTATCACCTGGTATGTGAGGTTGGGAGTTCAAGAGCAGCCTAGACAACATGGTGAAACCCCATCTCTACTAGAAATACAAAAATTAGCCCAGCATGGTGGTACATGCCTATAGTCCCAGCTACTCGGGAGGCTGAGTTGTGAGGACTGCTTGAACCTGGGAGGCAGATGTTGCAGTGAGCCAAGATCACGCCATTGCACTTCAGCCTGGGCGACAGAGCAAGACTTCATCTCATAAAAAAAAAAAGAAAAAAACTAAGATCAATCTTGAACTCAAATTAATTCTGTTGATTTCCCAAACCAGAGTCAGGGAACTTTGCTTTCCATTCACTGACACACATACATGACATGAATAGTAGGGTGGTCAGGGGTGATATTCAAGCACTACACGCCTCTTCCCCCTCCATCTTGACCACCTTTCCACCTCCTCTGTCCATAAGCTCCCCAAGTGTTTTTTTCTCTACTTTCCTGTGTTCTAGACAATCTCCACCCTGATCTGTGCCCCAAGAGGCGGATGTGAAGTCCCATAGCAACAGGGCTCCCTCGTCCTATGGCTTCCTGTTGGATGCAGTAGCAGCCCTGCAGGAAACTGGAGGACAGGAGGAGATGACTAAGGGTGGGACGTGTCTCCCCACTCCATCCTCCCTGCTGGGCTTCATCCTTCTGGGTGAGGCCACAGGTGCTGTCAAGCATCTTGTCCAGAGCAACGCCTCTCACCAAGTCTGGTACCTCTCTCCCTTCTCCTGCTCCTTCAACCTAGGGGAGGTGATGGCGCTCCACTCGTCAGTTCCTGGATGCTTCTTTCTCCAGGCACTGGTTCCCTGAACCCTGATCACACTTTAGTCTCTTCACTTTACTGTTTACTCCTTTTGTTCCCTGCCAGGATATGGATGTGACAAACTCTTGATGTTCTTTCATTTGGGCCACAATAAACTCTGAGTCAAAGTAATAATCCTTTTTTGGTGCTCACTCTTTGGTTCCACTCTTCATGGACATTTCTCAAGTTCTTATTTCTACAGACTACAAATAATTCTTCCCAGAACTGAAATGGGGGTACCCCATATCAAACTCTGTAAATTAATCTCAAAATATCCTACAAACACTTTAGAAATAACATAGTGCAGTGGTTTTCAAATCCTACTGCTAAGAATCTAACAGTACCCGGGGAACAATTACAGTCTCATAAACATTTAATTAATACCCTATTTTACAATGTTATTTAAACTTTTTATTTGGAAGTAATTTCAAATTCACAAAAACTAATACAGAAAAAAAAATGCCCATATATCTCTTTACCCAGACTTACCTACCATTAACATTTTGTTTGCCTCATTTGCTCATCATTTATTTATTTAATTTAAAAAAATTTTTTTTAGAGATGGAGCTTCCCTCTGTTGCCCAGGCTAGAGTACAGTGGCACGATCTCGACTCACTGTCACTTCTGCCTCCCGGGCTCAAGCGACTCTCCTGCCTCAGCCTCCTGAGTAGAGTAGCTGAGAT
>NW_012107474.1:2123138-2126855 GCF_000951045.1 Mandrillus leucophaeus | reverse complement strand
TGGATCACATCAAGGTAGTCAGATTAGGCAGTAACTCTGGGCCAAGGCTGTGCCCAGTAATATAAAGGTTTTTAAGCTGTAGCATGGTTTTGTTTAGGTTTTTGGATGATAGTGAGTTTGGGTGGGTTTTTTAGGTTTTTGTTCTTTATCCGAAAAACAAAGAGAAGCTTCTGAAGACTTATGCAGGTGAATAGCATCATCAGATTGAACTGTCACAAACTACTCAGGCTACAGTGTATCCGAGTGACTGGAGAGTGGCAGTGAGGAGACTGTCAGTAGAAGACAGAACACAGCAGTGGAGACAGACGCAGGCTGATGATTCAGGATGCATCCATGAAGTAACACTCACAAGACTTACCAGTGGACAGGTTTCATGGGGAGTGGTGAGGAAGAGAGACAGGTAACAAGGAAGACTCCTGGGTCTCTAGTCTGGGTGGGGTGCTCTGAGGAGACTGAGACAGGCCAGTGTAAGACAGGGGTAGAGGATGGATAGCATGAGGCAGACATGACAACAGGAAGTAAACATTAGCCTGCACCGAGAAAGCAAAAGTCTGTCCTGACTTCTGTCAGGCTGGAATAACACACACAGATAAAGTCAGGTGCCAAGTTAACAGAAAATATCTCTCAAAGACAATGCAACCGTAAAGTGTCATAATGACCTCTTCTTTGAATGACTGCCTACTTCTTATTCACCGAGAAGCCTGATTCTGTAAAATACCAGACTCGCAGAAATTTCGTTGTTTGAAATTATACAAGAAAGAAGATCCCACTCTTGCCTGCAGGATCTAAGTCACTGTGACACAGAAAAGAACCCTATTTCCAGCTACTGCAGAGCTTCAAGTAAGGGATTTCTAGAACAATGTTCCACGTCTATTTGAACTTTGTAGTTTTCAAGGAAACAGGACCTGGGTCCACTTCACAGTCAGACTTGATAATGGTCCCTTTAGACACAGTTCTATTTTGCTTCATTTATGCTTCACCTAATACCACTCTCTCTCTAAGTCCTATAACAACTCTATCTTCTTCTTCGTTGAGATGCCCCCACAGTTTCTTGGTGTTCTGGTATGGTTTTCCTCATTGCAGAGTCATAAACCTCACTCTGTCAGACTCTGGGTCTGTTCCTGGTGACCTTAGACTGATTAGGCTAGGGCAAACATTTAGAATTTGAAATAATCATGAAATAAGCAGGAAGAAATGCCAAGTAGGAGTCAGGCACAAGGCCTTGAGCTTGGAGAGTTCTGGGCTAGAGACTAAATCCAGCAGCCACTGGCATCAGGATGGTAACTGAAGCTATGAGTGTACATGAGACTGCCTAGAGAGAAGCCATGGGGTGAGGCAAGAAGGGGGGCCTAGGACTGAGCCTCAAGCCCTATTTGAAGGCTGCTAAACAGAAGGATAAATTTCAGCAAAGCGGAATAAGCAGGAATTGCCAGAGAGATTATGGGGGAAAAGGTGACTCTATAGCCTGGGGGAGGCCAGGACTATGAGATAAGATCTCCCAAAGTCCCACCGTGATCAAGTGACCACAGATTTGTTTGTGGCCCTTACTCAGTTTGATTTTGGCAGGGGGACTGATCACTAAAGACATTCATGTTAACTAACTCATGAGACCCTGATGTATTTTTTAGAATGCCAGTTTATTAATTTACAGTGAGACTATAACATGCACCGCTACTGGTGTGTGCCTATTTACCTTCCTTTCCTGAAGACAAATGCACAAGGAATGACTAATCTCAGAAAGTTGCTGGATGAGCATGAAATCAAAACTAGGGAAAGTAAGAAGTCAATGACCTGATATTTTGGCAACCAATGACATGGCATACATCTGGCAGGGTCCCAGTGGGAAAGAGAAATCAACTCAGATGTTGAGACTTTTCTGAAAGGACCACTTACAGAGGGGAGAGCAGAGATAACGGAACCATGCAGAGACACTGAGGTACCCAGGGACCAGCAACAGCCCTACAGCCAAAGCAGCAGGGGAAGAAAACAGCATTCCTGGAGTCCAGCAAGAGCTAGGACTATGGAGGAGGCCTCTAGACAGGAGTATTTGTTCTGGAGGGATGCAGCTACTGCCACAGAACAGTAGCAAAGCAGGGAGGGAGCGGGAAGAAACACTCCAACCTCTCTCTCCACCCAGCAATACCTTCCATTGGTGAGCCCCACTGGCAGCCAGCAAGGGAACCAGGGAAACCCCGTCTGCAGGAATCTACCTCCCAGAGCACACCACAGGGCAGAGAAGAACGGATCCGAGGACTTCGGAGAGAATACAAACAGGGCGAGGCACTGCGGTAACTACGAGAACTGTCCCTTCTAACTGGATATGGCTGGCCCACTGACCAGACACATTTGCACATGCCAGAAACTTATATTCTTGGGGTGACCTATCTTCTTGTCTGGATGAGTGCTAGACCTACCTGGGCCCCCTGGATGCACCTTTTCTAGAGGGCACACAGTGAAGGCTAACAACCAAATGTCATGCAGTAAATTGGCCTTAACCGTCAAAGGCTGATTTAATCGTGACTTGGCCTCAATCAGGCAAGTGCTGAGACAATCTCAGAATATCTCCAGGAACTTCAATAGGCTCCTAAACTGGTATTCAACACAATGGCTCCGCTCAAATCTCAAAAGTCTGAACGGACACCAGAAAGCCTAAATTTCAATCAGTTCTAGAAACTGGCTCACCCATCTACCTAAAGATAAATGAACACAATTCCAGCTATCTGTACTGACAAGTAAACTCCATGCAAGGTTTCCAGATGGCAAGAACCTTGACTTATGACAGTAAGTACTTAATTTTCAGAATAGAGCTTTTCAGTTATCAAAAGTATAAAATTCTTCTGCCAATGAAGAAAGTGAGAGAGAAATAGAAGCTGATAATAGATGCTCAGGAAACTGGCAACCAACTTATACCAACTTACGTATGTCCAAGTCACTACATTGAGGAAACCTCCCTTTCTTAGGTCATCAGACTCTCCCAAGTATCATCGCAAGGACTGCAAGAGTACCTTAAAATTGGTTTACAATTATTTACCTAAGGTAAATCTGCTAGAACAAATTACTGTTACCACCAATGACTGTTGAAAATGAAGACTCACTTTTTTCTACAATCTTTAATTTCTGGAAGCTCTCCAGCACCTCCCCATTTAGTATTCTGGGTAAGAAGTCCCGTATTTGCATCACTTCAGTTGTCAGCCGTTCCAGGTCCTTCTTTCTGACTTTAACAAATTCCTCTTTAGTACCTATATGCTAAAAGAACAAGCAGATCTTTTATTTCTCTTCACATGACAAAAAAAAAAAACAGCCCAAGTCAACCTGCTTTTCTTTCACACCTCTTATGTTCATTGTTATTTCAAATCATGTCTCTACCTACTGTATGTTCTGCTACAGATCTATTTCATGTATATGTAAACATTTTGAAAGCTGAAGCTTCAGCCTTCAAAAAGGGAGCCACACGTTAGAAATAATAAAACAGGCCAGGCATGGTGGCTTACACTTGAAATCCCAGGAATTTGGGAGGCCAGGAGTTCAACACCAGTCTGAGCAACATAGAGAGACCCTGTCACTACAAAAATATGAAAACGTGCCCAGGAGGCCGGGCGCGATGGCTCACGCCTGTAATCCCAGTACTTTGGGAGGCCGAGGCGGGTGGATCACCTGAGGTCAGGAGTTCAAGACCAGCCTGGCCAATATGGTGAAACTCCATCTCTACTAAAAACA
>NW_012107474.1:2120458-2121803 GCF_000951045.1 Mandrillus leucophaeus | reverse complement strand
CTCGGCTCCGTTCTCCTGCGCGGCGGCGTGCCCTCTGACCCCTGACGCCAGAAAGCGCGGGAACGTGTCCACGCCGGGGGTCGGGAACGGAGAGGCGCGAGGCTCAAACCTCGCAGAATTTGCGCAGTATTCTCGGCCGAGAGCGCGAGGAGTGGTCTTGGCGAGGTCCCACTTTGGCTCTTCTGGCTTAGCCGGGGTTTTAAACTTAGCCGGGGTTATCTGCAAAGCAGAAGGAAAGTCAGCCCCTGATGTAAGTGTCAAGTAAAATAAATCGGATGAGTCCTTTCCTGTTTGGCGAGGAATGCTACACTAAGGGGGACTGTTTCAAACTGGCAGTCTTTGCTGGAAACCTCGCCTCCGCGGTTCGCCTTCCCTCGCTCGGATGCAGGCGCTTTTATGTTAAGGGTTGAATTTTTGTGTCAACAGGCACCTCGGGAGGTCGCCTAGATAACTGAGCGGAGCAACTGAGATAACCCCCGCTACGTGTGGAGTGGCCTAGTCCATTAGCTTGCCCCGGCACGCCCGCTGAGTCCGCAAAATATAGGATGTTCTTGGGTTTTAGATGAACCCAAAGCTAAGATTTCTTCCCTCTCTGGAGTTAGCAAGCAGCCCGCCCTGCCCAACTTCCCTGGAAGCGCACGTGCTCTCCAGGCTTCGGGACGCCGGCGCGGGTGCCCCAGCACTGGCACTAGGGCTCCAGAGTAAGGGGCGCGCCGACCTGCCCGAGCCTCTGCAGGCGCTGGCGGAAGGTGAGCCCTCCACCCGCTCAACAGGCCCCAGTGCCGGCCTTTCCTTCCAGTCTCAACTCCACCCGGGGGCCCGGGGGCTCCACAGTTAAAAACTCCGTGCCACGGAGATCGCAGGTGAGCTGCTGGCTCAACGGGGTGTGCTAAATGGGATTAAAGATCCTAGACTGTGGCCAGGCGCGGTGGTTCAATCCCTTAATCCCAGCGCTCAGGGAGGCCGAGGCGGGAGGATTGCTTAAGCCCAGGAGTTTGAGACCAGCCTGGACAACATAGCGAGACCCCGTCTCTACAAAAATAAATAGTGGGGCGTGATGGCGCGCGCCTGTAGTCTCAGCTACTTGGGTGGTCGACATGGGAGGATCGCTTGAGTCTGGGTGGTCGAGGCTGCAGTGAGCCAAGATCACCGCCGAGATCGCGCCCCTGCACTCCAGCCTGGGCGACAGAGGGAGACCCTGTCTCAAAAACAAAAAATCCTAGACCGTTTACAAACAGCCGTCCGTCTCTTCCTGGCCAAGTCCTAACCCTGGCTAACCTCGCCGTGTAAAGCCTGAATTTTGGCAACCGAAAGGCAGCGCCGGCGCCACTCGCACAAGAGATGG
>NW_012107474.1:2100570-2120102 GCF_000951045.1 Mandrillus leucophaeus | reverse complement strand
CCCTGGCACGGAACGCGGCTTCCACGTGTTGTCGTGACACCCAGCGTGTGCTTAGGTTTCCGCGCTGCCAGAACCGCTTCTTGCTGTGTCTAGTGCCTTTTTACACTTGAGGAAACGGGTTGAGGGTGTTCCGTTACTTGTGAAAGTCACAGTAAGCGGGGAAGCTGAGAAAAGACCCACATGGGTCCGATTCCCCAGCCGGCATCTCGAATCACTGGGCTGCCCTCATTTGCCCTGGTGTCCGGTCGGTGATTGCCGCCTTTCTTTGACCAGCACCTTTACGCGCCGGGGCTGGAGGAGAGAAGACAGAAGCACTATTCTCGAGGATTTGTTAGTAATAAAGCAAGGAGGCAAACAGGCAAATAAAGTAGACCTTGTGTAAGTGTAGTAAAGGAAATGAAAACCAGGTAGTAGGCCGGGCGCAGTGTCTCACGCATGTAATCCCAGCACTTTGGGAAGCCGAGGCGGGCGGATGATCGGAGGTCGGGAGTTCGAGACCAGCCTGGCCAATCCAACATGGTGAAACCCCGGCTCTACTAAAAATACAAAATTAGCCGGGCATGGTGGCGCATGCCTGTAATCTCAGTACTCGAGAGGCTGAGGCGGGAGAATCGCTTGAACCTGGGAGGCGGACGTTGCGGTGAGCCGAGATCGCACGATTGCACTCCAACCTGGGCAACAAGAGCGAAACTCCGTCTCAAAAAAAGAAAGAGAGAAAGAAAGAAAACCAGGTAATAGCAAGAAGTGAAGGAGGTTGCTCTTCTTGATAGACTGTTCTGGGAAGGCCTCTCGGGTGATGTTCAGCTGAAATCTGAAGAGAGATGAGCGGAAAGCGCCTATGCAGAGGCAGGAAAGAGCTTCACGTGCCCTAGGAGTGCTTTGAAAGACCAATTAAGTTGTGGGTGGGCGGGGAGAGTGTGATGAGATGAAGTTGGAGATTGTAGGCAGTGGCCAGATCACACAGAGCTTTGTAGTGTAGATTTTAACGGCACTGCTGTTGAATGATTTCATTTACCTGATCCAAGAATATTTTCTGTAAACTCTTGAGTGAGCCCATACGATATGAACTACAATGTGTGCCAGAGGTTTTAAGATAAAGTTTGATTTAGTTACTGGTGGTACTAATAAATTTAGAATCTGCTTAAAAGAACAGATGTTATCTCCCCCATTACTGACATTCTCAGTTTGTTTTAAGAAAAATCACCAGACTACCCAAAAAAAGAAAAGAAACTTTCCTGGAAAGGAAGTCTGGTAGAAAAAGGAATGAAGACCAAAATTCCTGACTTTGATTCTGTTAGGGATGTCCCTAAGAGATTTTGTTTACTCTCACAGTTCCAGGTACCCCATATATGCTGGTGGTTTCTAAACCTAAATTGTTGACCCAGCCCTTTCCTACTTGCAACTGGGATGTGCCTTGCTAGCCTGGCTTCTCTACCTGGCACCTCACACTCAGGATGCCAAAAAACGTCATATTTTCTTTGCCCGAAAGCCTGTTGTCTGCTGCTGCTCCTCTACCACCTGTTTTCTCTTCTTTTGGTTGCTAGTTCGCACCAGCCATTCGGATTCCAGCTGGAGGCACAGGATTGTCCTGGACTCCTCTGTCTTCCTCATCCTCTTCCCCTGGCCCACATCCAGTGTCCCTCAGCCCTCCTTCCTTCGCCTCCTGATGAAATAAATTCTCTGACTGTGGGCCCTTTGCATCTCACCCAAACTTCTGCACCTGCATATTCCCTAACTGGTCTCCTTAACTTCATTTGTGTCCCCCCGAATCTGTCCTCCACAGACCAGCCCAGGGTCATGTTCCTAAAACAAATCTGATCCCACATCACCAATTTTTTTTTTTTTTTTTGAGACGGAGTCTCGCTCTGTCGGCCGGGCTGGAGTGCAGTGGCCGGATCTCAGCTCACTGCAAGCTCCGCCTCCCGGGTTTACGCCCTTCTCCTGCCTCAGCCTCCCAAGTAACTGGGACTACAGGCGCCCGCCATCTCGCCTGGCTAGTTTTTTGTATTTTTTAGTAGAGACGGGGTTTCACCGTGTTCGCCAGGATGGTCTCGATCTCCTGACCTCGTGATCCACCCGTCTCGGCCTCCCAAAGTGCTGGGATTACAGGCTTGAGCCACCGCGCCCGGCCACCAATATTTTTTGAAATTCAGCGTCTGCAAGTCATGATCTGTCCTCAGGTGCTCTTCCTCCCTAAGCCCCATGTGACTGCTTCATGTTCTGTCAACAGAACCAGTCATGGGTCTTGGTGTATAGCACACAATTTCTCACCTCTCTGCCTTTGCTTCTCCTGTTCACTCTGCAAAGAATCCCACACCTTCTTCACTCCCAGCATTCAGTTCAGTATCACTTCCTTCAAAAAGCCTCCCCTAGCATCTCGCCCTACTCCTCCAGGGTCTAAAACATCCATTGTGTCTGTGTTGTAGCACTTAGCTACATTGCTGCTTAATTATCAATGTGCCATTCTACTCCCAAAACAGTGTAAGCTTCCATCTGTTTTCTTAGCCAGAAGTGGGAGTACATGCAGCCATGAAAGGTCTTGGCCTATACAAAAGTAGAAGACAAGAAGCAATACTTATGGTGCTAAGACAGCCTAGACAGAGCCTTTTGCTCAAACCCTTTGGTGAGCCAGCCCAGGATTTGCAGATGCTGAGGTTATGCGGGGGGCCTAAGACCAGTTTACACCAGTGCTCCAGAGTCCTCTCTGGTTAGTGCCTGTCACACCCAGAGTTTCTTGTCTTGTACGTCTTGTTCACCACCACATGGCATGGAGTACAGTGGGCCTTCAAAAAATAACTGCGGCGTGAACGTCATGGACAGTGATAATGGGACAAGAAGACACACGGTCTCCGCCACAGCTATGCCCCACCACAATTAAAACACAAGTTTGGAAATAACTTGGCCTGACATTTGACTCCCATTGATAGGCTCAAACTTTTTTGCATCTTGTCTTAGGCATCATAAAGGAAATCTGAGATTTCACTCTTCCTGAAACATGAGCTGTTCTGCAGCAACATAAATAGATAGCTTTGTAATTTTAAAAATAAATTGGAAATCTTTGTATTACTTTAAGTAACAGAATGTTGAGCTCATGCTTTAACTGTTCAAGTTAGGTACTCACAGTCCTAAAATGATCACTCTCCATGGCTTTCATTCATAAGAGCTTATTTGTCCCAATTCATTCATTCATTCATATATTTAGCAAACATTTATGGAGTGCCAACCGTGTACTATTATGTAGGCTACTCTTGGCACTGGGAATATAGCAGTGGACAAAACAGTCCCTGCCTATCTTACCAGTTCTGCGACTTTAAAAATACTGACTAAAATGGAGAGGCATCCTAAAATCAACCTGGTGACAATTTAATTTGCATCATTGCTTTCTTTTTGGCAACATACAAAATAACAGTACATCTTATGGTTAATGCTATATTCGATTCAGTAAGAAAGTGTTTTTTTGTAATGATGGGGTTAGGGTTCTCTCCGCCCAAGAGTTATAATAAATAGGAGTTGTGGATGTTCTGACCCTGGGGCGTGTTCAAGTATAACACTTTACCCCCATCTAAAATGGCTCCTGGGCTCATTACATGGTGAGAGTAGCTGTTGGATTTGCTGATTTCAAAACCTACTGATACTTCACATGTCTACGTGTCTCACTTTGATGTTCACCTCATTTGTTTTGTGTGTGTTTGTTTTTTGAGACAGAGTTTCACGCTTTCACCCAGGCTGGAGTGCAATAGCGCGATCTCTGCTAACTACAACCTCCACCTTCCAGTTTCAAGCGATTCTCCTGCCTCACCCTCCTGAGTAGCTGGGAGCACCCACCACCACGCCTGGCTAATTTTTGTAATTTTAGTAGAGACAGGGTTTCACCATGTTGGCCAGGCTGGTCTTGAGCTCCTGACCTCGTGATCCACCCCGCCTCTGCCTCCCAAAGTGCTGGGATTACAAGTGTGAGCCACACCGCACTCGGCCTTTGTTTTTGGTTTTTTGAGAGACAGAAACTTGCTCTGTTGCCCAGGCTGGAGTGCAGTGGCACAGCCTCGGCTCACTGCAACCTTCACCTCCCAGGTTCAAGCGATTCTCCTGCCTCAGCTTCCCAAGTAGCTGGGACTACAGGCGTGCACCACCACGCCCAGCTAATTTTTGTATTTTTTTAGTAGAGACGAGGTTTCACTCTATGTTGGCCAGGCTGCTCTTGAACTCCTGACCTCAGGTGATCTGCCCACCTCGGCCTCCCAAAGTGCTGGGATTACAGGAGTGAGTCACTGCACCTGGCCTACCTCATTCATTTTGAAATAACTAAACCTATATTGTATTGTTGTAAAAATGTAATTGTATTAAGTTTCAGTAATTTAGCCCCAAGAAGAAAATAGAGAAGAAAAGACTGATGAAACCAAACTGCTTCAGATAATGTACTTTGCCTTTCAGAGTTTTGAAAGTAATTCAGTAATGAGTATTTCTCTCTTTTACTTTGAATACTTCAAAATTGGTGGCTTGTTTTTATTAAATTCCTAAGTGAACACATACACATACACACACACAGACATAAATGGAAAATAGATGTTTTAAAAGGGAACCAAGTAATGTGAGGTGTGGTGGCTCACGCCTGTAATCCCAACACTTCGGGAGGCCAAGGCAGGTGGATCACCTGAGGTTGGGAGTTCAAGACCAGCCTGACCAACATGGAGAAACCCCGTCTCTACTAAAAGTACAAAATTAGCCAGGTGTGGTGGCACATGCCTGTAATCCCAGCTACTCAGGAGGCTGAGGCAGGAGAATCGCTTGAACCCAGGAGTTGGAGGTTGCAGTGAACCAAGAACGTACTATTGCGCTGCAGCCTGGGCAACAAGAGCAAAACTCCGTCTCAAAAAAAAAGAAAAAGAGCCGGGCGCGGTGGCTCACGCCTGTAATCCCAGCACTTTGGGAGGCCGAGATGGGCAGATCACGAGGTCAGGAGATCGAGACCATCCTGGCTAACACGGTGAAACCCCGTCTCTACTAAAAATACAAAAAACTTGGCGGGTGTAGTGGCGGGCGCCTGTAGTCCCAGCAACACGGGAGGCTGAGGCAGGAGAATGGCGCTAACCCGGGAGGCAGAGCTTGCAGTGAGCCGAGACTGCGCCACTGCACTCCAGCCTGGGCGACAGAGCGAGACTCCGTCTCAAAAAAAAAGAAAAAGAAAAAAGGGAACAAAATGTAAATAGACCCTAGGAATAGAAAGTGAGACAATTATTATTATAATATCTCACCAACTGAATAGCGCTTTATTCTTACAGTGTTTCACACATCTTGGGCTTGACCCTAACGATAAATCTTTCATATAGTATAGGTGATAGAACTGAGGCCCAAAAGTCAGTTGACAGTTTTCTGATACTGGGCACTTGTTGGTAGGAAGCTGGGGCCTGAGCCAAGGTTTGTTTCCATGCTACTCTGTTGCCTCCTAGAAGAGAGACAATCAGAATATCTTTTCTCATTGTATTAGCCTGTTCTTACGCTGCTAATAAAGGCATACCGGATACTGGGCAATTTATAAAGGAAAGAGGTTTAATGGACTCACAGTTCCACATGGCTGGGGAGGCCTCACAATCATGGCAGACAGCAAAGGAAAAGCAAAGCAAAGGCACATCATCCATGGCAGCCAGGCGAGAGGGTATGTGCAGGAGAGCTCCCCTTTATAAAACCGTTAGATCTCATGAGACTTATTCATTCTCATGAGAACAGCATGAGAAAAACCCATCCCCGTGATTCAGTTACCTCCCACTGGGTCCCTCCCACCACATGTGGGGATTATTACAATTCAAGGTGAGATTTGGGTGGGGACATAGCCAACCCATATTACTCACCCAGCCCACTTTGCTGCCCACTGTCCAGGGTCTATTGTCACTGTCAGAATCTACTGTTTTCCATTATGAACGCCTCTGTAGCACATCATACTGTGCCTTTGCCTGTTATAGGTGTGGGCTGTCCATAGTAGATACTGGGCAGACCACATTATCACTTACCGTTGGCTTGACCCAATGGTCTACTTACAAAACCATCTGGAGATAAATGTGCTGTTTTTAAGTGAGAAAGACCAGAATACAGAATATTTTGCCATTTAGGTCACACACACAACTGTGCTTTTCTGCACTACATGTAACTCTTCTGTAAATAAATGCACAGGAAAGATCTGGAAAGATGCACATCAGACAGGTTGCATCAGTCCCTCTGGTTCAGAGCCTGGGATTCAGGAGGCAGGGAGCAAGACAAGCTTGTGATTATATCACTTTGATGGTGGTAAGGTTCTTTGCAATAAACGTGTTTTTATTAATTAGGACTCTTTCAGTTGCAACTTGACAGAACATCCACACCACGCTAGAGTTATTTTATTTTATTTATTTATTTGTTTATTTATTTTTTGAGATGGAGTCACGCTGTGTCGCTCAGGCTGGAGTGCAGTGGTGCGATCTTGGCTCACTGAAACCTCCACCTCCCGGGTTCCAGCGATTCTCCTGCCTCATGGAGAATCTTGGTGCCATTCTCCTGGGATTCAGTGGGTGCTCACTCCTAGTTCCTGTGGGATCTGACTGTTAAAGAGCCTGGCACCTTCCTCCTCTCTTGCTATGTGACATGACAACTCCCCTTCCCCTCCAGCCAAGACAGGGCGCTCCCTGAGGTCCTCACCGGAAGCAGATGCTGGAGCCATGCTTGTACAGCCTGCAGAGCCCTGAGCCAAATAAACCTCTTAGCGTCAGGTATTCCTTTATAGCAATGCAACAGACTAAGACAATGATGTAACTGGAAGGGCAGGAGCGTTAATCAACTTAAACACAAAAGGAGGATTTAAAGGACCCAGGTGACTGTGTGGGGTCAGGCTCGGGGCACTCCTTGTCCTTGCTGGGCAGCTACGTTGTGATTCCTCTCCAAGGCTCTCCACCTTCAAGCAGGGTGCAGAGGGACTCTGTGGTCTGGGTGGAGCTTACCCCACATGGAGAGGAGGCGGCTTCCGCCAATTCAGCAGAATTTCTTTGGCCACAGGACAGGTTCAAGGAAAGCCAAGCGACCCTCTGCAGGTAAAAATCTTCTTGCTCAGTCCTTAGGAGTCTCTAGCTCTCTCCTTACTGGACTTAAAGAGAACACACAGTTTGTACCTGCTCCCAGCCACCTTGTAACACAAGTGGATCCTGTCTGAGAATGGAGACAGTCTTTGGGGCAGCAGAGGTTGCAGTGGAGAAAAACAAAGTTCTGGCACCAGCAGTTGAGCTTCTGCACAAAGCTGTGCTTCACTTTCCCCCTTAAAACTAGCATGGCAGCCAGGCGTGGTAGTTCACGCCTGCAATCCCAGCACTTTGGGAGGCCGAGGCGGGTGGATCACAAGATGAAGAGACTGAGACCATCCTGGCCAACATGGCAAAACCCCATCTCTGCTAAAAACTACAAAACATAGCTGGGCGTGGTGGCAGGTCCCTGTAATCCCAGCTACTTGGGAGGCTGAGGCAGGAGAATCACTTGAACCCAGACGGCAGAGGTTACAGTGAGCCGAGGTTGCACCATTGCACTCCAGCCTGGGTGACAGAGTGAGACTGTCTCAAAAAAAAAAAAAAAAAAAAAAAATCCTTAATAGCATGAAATATCCAATCTGTTTAGTTTTTCTCATCATCTCAAATGTTTTTTATGACCAATCCAAATGAGGACCACCCGTTGCGTTTGGTTAATATGTCTGCCAAGATGCTCTTAAATTCTAACAGTTCTTACATCTTTTTTTTCTGTACAGTTTATTTGTTGGAGGACATAGGTCATATGCTTTGTAGAGTTTCACATATTTGGGGTTTGTTGACTGCATCCTGTTGTCTCACTTACCATGTTCCTCTGTCCCCTGTATTTCCTATAAACTAGTATTAATAGTTAAGATTTGACACAGTTGGGTTTTTGTTTTTTTGTTTTGTTTTGTTTTACTTTTGTAAGAATACTTCACAGGTTGGTGCAGCGTTCTTCCTGTTGGCACCACCTCTGGCATCTGATGAGTGATTGCCTGTGCATGTTAATGATCAGTCAGTGGGTTTGGGTGTTGATGGTCTGACACGTCCATTTTCAAGTTTCTTAATATTGTTTGTTTGTTTGTTTGTTTGTTTGTTCGTGAGACAGAGTTGCTCTGTTGCCCAGGGTGGAGTGCAGTGGCACGATTATAGCTTACTGCAGCCTCAAATTCCTGGGCTCAGGTCATCCTCCCACCTCAGCCACCTGAGTACTTGGGACTACAGGCACATGCCACCATGCCCTGCCGATTTTTTGGTTTTGTTGTGGGGGGGGGGGGGTGTGTGTGTATGTGTGTGTGTTTAAGACAGGGTCTTGCTCTGTTGCCCAACCGGAGTACAGTGTTGTAGAGACTGGGTTTTGCTGTGTTGCCCAGGCTGGTGTCAAACTCCTAAGCACAAGTGAGCCGCCACGCCTGGGTGATATCTTCTCATCTAATGTTGTAGCAGCCATTTATGATCCTTGCCCAAAGCCTTTAATTCACTGGAGATATATGTGGTCTTTGAACATGATTAAATATAAGTGCAGGTCACTGTGACCAAGAAAAAAAGTTATTGCAATCATGACCACAGTTGGCTCAGCTCTAGTGGGGTTTATCACTCATACCATACTTACATTAGCCATGTGAGGATCCCCAGGCGTGATTTGTTCATAACAAGAGGGCAAGAGAACCAGTTGGTACATCTTTCCAACTGCGAAAGGAAATATACTTTAATAAACTAGTTTTATGTTAGTTTCTGATATCTTGGTTTTACATGGAAAACTATTAGAATCAAAATGCAGGCCAGGCGTGGTGGCTCACACCAGTAATCCCAACTACTCTTGAGGCTGAGGCGGGAGAATCGCTTGACCCCGGGAGGCGGAGGTTGCAGTGAGCCTAGATTGTGCCACGGCACTCCAGCCTGGGCAACAGAGCAAGATTCTGTCCCAAAAAAAAAAAAAAGAATCGAAATGTACCATTATAAAATTGTTGATGGGAGAAAGACCCTTAGTAAAGTGGAAATCAATACCTATAAATTAAGGTAAAGGCACTCTGAATACACTAAATAAACCTTGGTCCATCAAAAAAGGTCTTTTTGTCACTTTTTTTTTTTTTTTTAAGAGACAAAGTCTCGCTCTGTCGCCCAGGCTGGAGAGCAGTGGCACAATCTTGGCTCACTGCAAGCTCCGCCTCCTGGGTTCACGCCATTCTCCTGCCTTAGCCTCTGGAGTAGCTAGGACTACAGGTGCCCGCCATCACGCCTGGCTAATATTTTTTTATTTTTAGTAGAGATGTGGTTTCACTGTGTTAGCCAGAATGGTCTCAATCTTCTGACCTCATGATCCGCCCGCCTCGGCCTCCCAAAGTGCTGGGATTACAGGCGTGAGCCACTGTGCCCGACCCTTTTTGTCACTTTTTAAGCATCTTTTGGAGTATTAAGATCACATTGATTCTAAATATTTGTTTGCATTCATCTAATTTATAGCACTTTGTTGCTCCAAAAGATTTCTCCTAGGATCTCCTAGTAAAATCCTCATAAAGACCATTTGTAACACACATCAAGACTTGAGGTTTCTGTTTGTGTTCTAATTTCATGGTCCATAGGCTTGGAAACTCCAAGAGTGTACACCTACCTTATCATTTTGTGATTCTTTATGTCAGTCAGCAAATACTTTATGACACCTGGGATCTACTCAGGAGATCTAAGGCTGAACGAGACTGGTCATTTAGTCATAGATCATGAAAGCAGAGGTAGATCCCTAAGTAACTAGAGTCAGAACAAAGCCAACCCTGGTGATGCTGCAGTAAATGATCACGATTACAGGGAGGGTGATTGGGAGGCAGCCACTTTTGACCTCATACTAGGATCCTTAAAAAGTCATTTTTGCAAAAATGTCCCAAAGTACTATCAGTGTCCCCAGGCCCTTTCCTAGGCCTTTGACTTTCAGATGTACTGTTCGGAGCTCCTGTGTCCTCAGCCTGGCTGGTTTTCTGTTCCTCGGAAGTGGGGCTGCCCGTTGCTGGGGCTTCATATGAGCAAATCCCCCGCATCTCTTGTAAGATTTGCAGTTTTACTTCACAAGACCAGCGAAAATGTCAGTGTGCAGGATGGCTGCACGTGGTGGGCAGGGAGGGCCTTGAGGGGGAGCTGTTTTCCTAAGTGGCCACTTTGTTCATGAATTTTGTGTTGTGATGACATTTGCTTCCTCACGCTGAGGCCAGGCCACCACTGCCACCCTACCCTGTAGCTGATAAAGCTGCAGGTACAATAGTAATTTATTTGTGTTTCTTTTATAATAATAAGGAAATGTTTGCTTCCATTTTTTAAAAAGACGTGCAAATGAAAGAGAATTAAAATGTATGTGGTACTTCACCACTTTCTAAACTTTAAGAAAGGAGATGCATAGACTCTTAAGATGTTTGTGCTGTTTTGCCTTCCAGGAGGTTTCAGTCAGGAAGAACTTCTAAAAATCTGGAAGGGGCTCTTCTACTGCATGTGGGTGCAGGATGAACCCCTTCTACAGGTAACGTGCGTTCCCTTTGTCATGCGCCCTGGTTCTTGCTGTGGCTGGATAAGAGACTTGAGCACTCACACTGTGCCAGTCCCCCGATACACTGACGCACACTGACGGTCATGCTTCAAGGAGTCATTTTCTTACCTCTTGTCCATATAGAAAGGGATGCAGTGTCAACACAGTTAGGTGAATTGTCTTTTCAAATAAAATGAAAGATGTGCATTCATTGTCAATTTACTATTTCTCTGTAAAATTTCATAGGTTCCATGCTAGGTTTTACGTTACTTAAAGTTTCTGTCTTCTGGTAAGTTTATTTTTTGTGGTCAAGGATGGCATGACAGGAGCACTAACTAGTGAAGACCCTGTGAACCCCAGGACAAGGCAGCCACTTCTCTGGGCTTCGGGTTCCACGGAGAGCAGGCGGTAGGCGCTCCGCAAAAGCCTCCCTGTTAAAGCCGAGTGTGCCTGCGCAGTCATCCAAACATGCAGCAGGCTCGGTCTCTCTCTGCAGGGCCTGCTGAGCCCACCACCAAAGCCAACACTAAAGAAGTGACTTTCACTTTTTAAAAGCTTTGTTCTGACCCATGAACGTAGATCGGATCTGCCTCTGTAGAGGTAGAGGAAGCTTGTCCACCCACGGGCCACATGCGGCCCAGGATGGCTTTGAATGCAGCCCCACACAAATTCGTAAACTTTCTTAGGACCTTGTGAGATTTTTTTTTTTAAGCTCATCACTATCATTAGTGTTAGTGTGTTCTGTGTGTGGCCCAAGACAGTTCTTCCAGTGTGGCTCAGGGGAGGCAAAAGACTGGACACCCCTGAGGTAGAAGAACCAGCCTTGAGGAGAAGTGCTTGCAGGTCTCTGATGCAGATGACAAGTCCTCAGGGTGAGATTTTACTTTTCTGGGTTTTAACGTGCAGCCTTGCCATTTCTCCCATGCTGCGTAATAACTTGTTTTAATTTATTTTTATTTTACTGAACATATTTTGAGTAGGAGCAGGGCAAAATATTTCTATATTACATTCAAAAGTAACAACCAACAGCTTTAGTGGAGGAAGAAAACCAACGGACAGGAGCCTCATTCTCCCACAAAGGAAAACAGACCGGGTGCCGTGTGAGTGAGAGCGACGAGGAGTGTGCTTTTCTCACGAAACCTCAGGAACAGGGGGCATCTCCCCAGAGTGAGCCTGCTGCACCTCAGCAGGGCATGCGTTTCCAGGGACCCCTTCACCCAGGACAGAGCCCAGAAGGCTGGGTTTACCTTCACATTCCACCTTGTCTCTGACCAGGCCGGGGAAGGCCTTTCCCGTGGTGTGCAGTGAGCATCCCAGCATCTAACCTCTGTGGGGTCTGCCCTGCTGTCTTTGTGTTTCACAGGATTTCTGGGATTATGGTGAAGTGGTTTTTTTGTTTGTTTTTGTTTTTGTTTTTGTTTTTTTGACAGTCTCACTCTGTTGCCCAGGCTGACGTGCAGTGGTGCAATCATGGCTCACTACAGCCCCAGCCTCCCTATTGCTCAGCTGATCCTCCTGCCTCAGCCACCCGAGTAGCTGGGACTACAGGTGCACGCCTCCATGCCTGGCTAATTTTTGTATTTTTTTGTAGAGACTGGATCTCATTGTGTTGCCTAGGCTGGCATTGAACTCCTGGACTCGAGCGATCCGCCTGCCTTGGCCTGCCAAAGTGCTCGGGCTCCCATTACAGGCATGAGCTGCCATGCCCAGCTTAGATGTGGGTTTTTTGGTTGTTGTTGTTTTGAGACAGAGTCTCGCTCTGTGGCCCAGGCTGGAGTGCAATGGCGCGATCTTGGCTCACTGTCTACCTCCGAGTTCAAGCAATTCTGTCCCAGCCTCCCGAGTAGCTGGAACTAGAGGCACACGCCAGCACGCCTGGCTAATTTTTGAAGTTTTAGTAGAGCTGTGGAGGTGCCATCTTGGTCAGGCTGGTCTTGAACTCCTGACCTCAGGTGATCCACCTGCCTTGGCCTCCCAAAGTACTGGGATCACAGGCGTGAGCCACCGCACATGGCCAGATATAGTTATAAAGCCAAGAACTGACAACTAAATTATTTCATTTCTAGTTCATTTGAACTGATAACTAGAGATGCTTTTTTAAACATGTAGCTTAACACAGTTCTTGCAGACATACCAAGTTAGCATGACAGTCCATCAGCACTGGAAATCACACATTTGATAAAATTCAGATATTCGGATACATACTTCTTAGTGGAAGTGACACGAGGCACAGCCTTCCCGCCAGCAGAAGTGGGAGAAGGAAGCAGGCCGCGGCACGAGCATCTCATGTTGGCCCAGGATAACCCCCATTTTTCTCCCCAACCCCGCCTCTGCAGGAAGAGCTCGCCAACACCATCGCACAGCTAGTCCACGCTGTTAACAACTCAGCAGCTCGTGAGTCCTGTTATTTCTTCTCCTTCCTTCCAAGTTTTCCGACTGCTAGTTTAATGGGAACCTTGTGCCGGTATTATGTAGATGTCAGTGGACAAGCCGTTCCTGTTTTTAAAAGCTGTGATAAACTTAGTCATTGACTTGGTGAGAGGGCGAAGTGTCTTGGGGAGAATCGATTTGACATCTCAGAGATTTCAGAAAATGCTTCTAGAAATAACAATCCTCCAGAATCTTCAAATTCTGAGTTACTTTAACTTGCAGCCTGGAGAGCCAGATGCAGGGTCCATGGTGACCTCTGGATGCCAGGTTCATCTTCCCCAACAACAGAGCCGTCTCTGGTAATAAATAAATACACAGAAGACACCACTCCTGGTGTCTCAACCAAAGAGAAAAGAAATGAGTTAGGGTGCTTCTGTGTCAGGCATTGATTGCTTACAAAGGAAGAAAAAGGCAGCAGACTTTGTTTGTTCTGCTTAACGCTCTTCGGAAAACCATCCTAATGATTTCAACAACCCCTAGTGGTGCTCTGAATATTAACTGACTCACATTGAACAAAATTCTACATATGATGTATAATAGATTTGCACAGATGAAAAAAGAATTATGCAAAAAGAAATAAAACCAAAAACTCAACAAAAATTGTTTTTGAATAAAAAAGTGCCAGTTTTGTGGGTCAGAAGAGAAAAATTGAGTGCTTTGTGCTGTAGCTCACCCAGACGACACCTCTCATCAGACAAAAATATGAGTTTCTATATGGATTACATAAGTGTCAGAATTAATGGTTTTGGACTGATTGTTAGGTACCAATGCAGTTGGAAGAGTCACTAGAAGTAGAACAAGGAATCTTTTTATTTTGAAAGGAACGTGGCTTTGCAGTGGATAAAGGAAAAATGTTCCAGAGAACATTCAAATCTAACATTACAAGGTTGCCAGCCCTTCCTATTATTCTGTTTTTATTTAAATGCAAAAGATCAAGGCCAGGCACGGTGGCTCATGCCTGTAATCCCAGCACTTTGGGAGGCCGAGGTGGATGGATCACCTGAGGTCAGGAGTTTGAGACCAGGCTGGCCAACATGGTTAAACCCCGTCTTTACTAAAAATACGAAGATTAGCCAGGTGTGGTGGTGCTCACCTGTAATCCCAGCTACTCGGGAGGCTGAGGCAGGAGAATCACTTGAACACAGGAGGCAGAAGTTGCAGTGAGCTGAGATCTCGCCATTGCACTCCAGCCTGGGCCACAGAGTGGGACCCTGTCTCAAAAATTAAAAAATGAAAAAGTAAAAGATCTATACAGTCCAAGTGATGTTTAAAAATAAATGTAAAAGAAATGATTGAGTATTTTTAATTATCAAACATTTTCTAGCTGCCCAAGAATTACTGAGAAAAGTGAATAATAAATAATGCTAGTTTTTTCCTCTTCATTATTTTCTTGCTATATGTTAATATGTTGATGTGGAAGCCAAGTATTTAGAGCCTTTTGTTCACTGCAGAACACCTGTTCATTCAGACCTTTTGGCAAACCATGAATCGAGAATGGAAAGGAATAGACAGGCTGCGCCTGGACAAATACTATATGGTAAGATCTGCCACAGTTACTTCAAAAACTCCGAGGAAGGGCCGGGCGCGGTGGCTCAAGCCTGTAATCCCAGCACTTTGGGAGGCCGAGACGGGCAGATCACAAGGTCAGGAGATCGAGACCATCCTGGCTAACATGGTGAAACCTCGTCTCTACTAAAAAATACAAAAAACTAGCCGGGCGAAGTGGCGGACGCCTGTAGTCCCAGCTACTCGGGAGGCTGAGGCAGGAGAATGGCTTGAACCCGGGAGGCGGAGCTTGCAGTGAGCTGAGATCCGGCCACTGCACTCCAGCCTGGGCGACAGAGCAAGACTCCGTCTCAAAAGAAAAAAAAAAAACTCTGGGGAAGAAAAGAATGTCCTTTATCTTAAAAGCAATGGAAAGGTTTATGTGTGAAGGAAAACACGCCACAGGCTTAGTGTGAAGGAAGAATTTGAATGTGTCCTGGAAAGCTTCTCTGTTTTAGCTTTTGCAGCTCTTAAGGATGAGTTTGGGGAGCGTTAGTGAATATGTTGGGTATTTTTTGAGATAGAGTCTCTCTCGCTCTGTTCCCCAGGCTGGAGTGCAGTGGCGCGATCTCAGCTCACTGCGACCTCCACCTCCTGGGTTCTGGTGATTCTCATGCCTCGGCCTCCTGAGTAGCTGGGACTACAGACGCCCACCACCACACCCGGCTAATTTTTCTATTTTTAGTAGAGTTGAGGGTTTGCCATGTTGGCCAGGATGGTCTTGAACTCCTGGCCTCAAATGATCTGCCCACCTAAGCCTCCCAAAATGCTGGGGTTACAGGCGTGAGCCACTGCTCCTGGCTCTGAATATGTTTTTTGATCTAGAAGTTAAATATGAGTGTTGTGAATATTTTTTTACTTTTGGGAACCAGGCCATACCAATTTCATTGGTCCCCTCATTCTGCTGAGCTGATAAATATTTCTTACCTTTCCTTTTTTTTTTTTTTACAAAACTTGCCTAACTTTAGCTGATTCGTCTGGTCCTGAGGCAGTCCTTTGAAGTCTTGAAGCGAAACGGCTGGGAAGAAAGGTCAGTAAACTATTCGAGTTAGCATCTGGTAGCCTTAAAACTTAAAAGGTAGTAGAGTGTCTGTCAAGTTTTCTGAACTTGTAGAAAACCATGAGAAGCTCGATGCATTGTTACCTACAGAGAATTAAAATCCAGTAGAAGGCATAAAATAGTTAAGTATATATGACAATTAACATTTTATACTGATTTAAGTGATTGCTTTTTTCCTTGTAAAATGATTTCAGTCTTGCATTGATTGCTGTGCTATGTAGGTACCAGACCGAGTATTTTTGTTTCTCTCTGGGAAGTGAGAAGTGTTGGCGTACTGTCGTTAACAGAAGCATGTGTTTGGTTCTTTAGCCGAATCAAGGTTTTCTTGGATGTCCTGATGAAGGAGATCCTGTGTCCTGAGAGTCAGTCTCCCAATGGGGTGAGATTCCACTTCATTGATATTTACCTGGATGAACTCTCCAAAGTTGGGGGGAAGGAGGTAAGCAGCTGCCGGCAGGCTGCCCGTGGGGTGCGAGGGCCACCAGTGTTTGCAGTAGTTGCCAGTGAATTGCTGTGGGGTGGCACTTCGCATGACCAGCGACTGTAGCAGTGTGAATTGCTTCAGTCCTGTCTGGGAATGTGTCCTAAGCAGCTGGTGGGGCGGGATTCGTGCACTGAGGATGTACATGACAGTCTTACCTGTAAAATAGAATTGAAAGCAAGCTACAGACTCCAATGAAGAACTCACTAACACAGGGGAGTGCTCAGGATCTAGGGAGCGTATAAAGCCGTAGGAAAAGCTATGCGAATGGTAGACGTTTTTAAGGTATATACTCATAAAGAAACAAAAGGCTGGAAAGGAAACATACATTTTTTAGTATGCAGATGATTCTCTGGATGTGGGAATACGCACAGATTTTGCTTTTCTTTCACAGATGTTTTGCAGGGAACAGGTATTTTTTTTTAGTTAAAAGAAAATATGTTATATTCAAAACAATAATTCTTTTGTCTCACACGTGGAGGCACTGTCCCTGTGACCCCTCTTGTAGAGGAAGTGTACGTATGTCCTATATCAGGTTTGTCCAGCCCGCCGCCTGAGAGCTGCATGGGGCCCAGCGCAGCTTTGAATGTGGCCCAACACAAATTCATAAACTTTCTTAAAATATTATGAGATTTTTTTCTTTTTTTTTTTTCCATTTTATTTTATTTTTAGCTCATCAGCTATTGTTAGTGTTTGTGTATTTTATGTGTGGCCCAGGACAGTTCTTCCAGCGTGGCTCGGGGAAGTCACAGGATTGGGCACCCTTGTTCTGTATGTTGGGCGGATAGGATCGTGCATGTTGGGCTGGGTGCCTTTCTCCAGCTACTGCACTGAGATACCAAGTAGCTGGAGGGCGGCCTCGATCTTCAGCCTGGCTCCCGGCTTCTGTGACGTTCCCTAGGGGCGCCTTGGGGCTGTGTGAGACAGGCATTGCTTGGTCTAACTCTACCTTTGTCAAAGATGTGAATGGTCCCTTTTTCAAGGACATGTCAAGAAGGGCAAGGCTGTTTCTCAATTTTTCCCTTTTTCTAAATTACAGCTTTTAGCAGATCAGAATCTCAAGTTTATCGATCCATTCTGCAAGATCGCTGCGAAGACTAAGGAGTAAGTGATCCCCATGTTGGTTCCCACTGCTCCGTGGCACTTGGTCCCCACTGCTCCGTGGCACTTAGTCCCCACTGCTCCGTGGCACTTAGTCCCCACTGCTCCGTGGCACTTGGTCCCCACTGCTCCGTGGCACTTGGTCCGCGCTGCTCCGTGGCACTTGGTCCGCGCTGCTCCGTGGCACTTGGTCCCCGCTGCTCCGTGGCACTTGGTCCCCACTGCTCCGGGCACTTGCTCATGGGGAGTTGCTTGCCGTCATGCATCCTGGCGCCGGGTACCCAGGACAGTGCTTCACAGCAGAGAGCAGCTGGAGAAGGCGGCCGAAGCTTTGAGCAGTGATTTGGCTCTTCTAGCTTCAGTATTTGACTCACTCATTCCAGGAATGCCCTCCCACGCCCAAAGATCTGACTGCTGGGCGTCCCATGCCTGTCGGGTGGCACTTAGGCAGTTCCTCGCAGATGCTTGCTGGCCCGTAGGGGCCACTCCAGACCACAGCCATGTGTGCAGGGCTTCCCTCTGCGCTCCTGAAGCCAGAAGGCCAGGCCGTTCGTTCTAATCTCATGCTCTCCGCTGTGCTTCTACCCTCAGCCACACCCTGGTGCAGACCATAGCTCGGGGCGTCTTCGAAGCTATCGTAGATCAGTCTCCTTTTGTGCCTGAGGAGACGATGGAGGAACAGAAGACAAAAGTGGGCGATGGTGACCTCTCTGCTGAGGAGATACCTGAAAATGAGGTGTCCATGAGAAGAGCTGTCAGTAAAAAGAAGACAGGTAGGAGGATGTTCTTGGTCAGTCTAGCTTTCTTTCTGGTAAAATCCTCTCAGACAAACAGTTCTTAATATATTTGTTGGCATCTTACTGAATGCAACCTAGAGTTGATGACTCTGCCTCAGCCCTTCCCAAGAGAAGCAGCAGAGGTGGGTTCATTGTGCCTGGAGGGTGCCTAGCGGGGCTATAGGGAGACCTGAGACCTGTCCCATGTGGCATACGCACATTTCTGTACCTCCCAGGATCTCAGGACTCTCCTCAAGGATTTTACATTGTCACTGCTAGTGCTTTCTGGTGCTTTTTGTTTGCTTTGTTGTTTTGTTTGACGTATTTCAACACCTTAGCGTGGCCTCATTCCTACGGGTTACTCGAGGGACGTATGCTTGTTTCTGTGGCTGTCCTTTCTCAGCTCACGACTTCCTTCAAGGTTCTTTTTCTTGGGATGTTTACATGCCCACTGTGGACTGGCATCGTTCTTACTACTGTTTTGTGTCTGCAGACTTAAGGTAGAATATGCTTTTGAAGTTGCAGACCCGTCCAAACTCTCAGTGCTTTATCTGAATGCACAAAATGAGGGGAATGGTTAGGTCACAGTTTACCTGCTTTTGAAGTGTTATATAACCATTTGAAAGCAAAGTTCCTAAAAACTAAGGACCAAAGGAATATTAATATACATATATATGTATTTTTTAAAGCGCAGCACCAACTTTATGGAGAAGGAGCCTGATTTGTTGTTTGGGTTTTCTTTAATTATTATGGCTATATAATAGTTGTGCATCAGATTTGTTTTTAAACGTTTATTTTTGTGCTTTTATTTTTTTTTTCACAAAAGGTTATTTTATTTATTTTGATAATTTAGGGGGAACAGGTGGTTTGGGTTACATGGATAAGTTCTTTAGTGGTGATTTCTGAGATTTTGGTACACCCGTCACCCGAGCAGTGTACACTGTACCCAATGTGTAGTCTTTTATCCCTCACCCGCCTCCCACCCTTTCCCCTGGGTCCCCAAAGCTCATTGTATCATTCTTCAGCCTTTGTATCCTCATAGCTTAGCTCCCACTTTTAAGTGAGAACATAAAATGTTCTGGTTTTCCATTCCTGAGTTACTTCACTTAGAATAATGGTCTCCAACTCTATCCAGGTTGCTGTGGATACCATTATTTCATTCCTTTTTATGGCTGAGTAGTATTCCACGGTATATATACCACATTTTCTTTATCCACTCACTGATCAATGGACACTCAGGCTGGTTCCATGTTTTCACAGCTGTGGATTGTGCTGCTATAAACATGCGTGTGCAAGTGTCTTTTTCATATAGTGACTTCTTTTCCTCTGGGTAGATACCTGGCAGTGGGATTGCTGGATCAATGATAGATTTACCTTTAGTTCTTTAAGGAATCTCCATACTGTTTTCCATAGTGGCTGTACTAGTTTGCATTCCCACCAGCAGTGTAAAAGTCTTCCCTTTTCACCACATCTGTGCCAACATCTTTTTTTTTTTTTTTTTTTTTTTTGAGACTGAGTTTTGCTTCTTGTTGCCCAGGCTGGAGTGCAGTGGTGCCATCTCAGCTCACTGCAACCTCCACCTCCCAGGTTCAAGCGATTCTCCTGCCTCAGC
>NW_012107474.1:2098541-2100520 GCF_000951045.1 Mandrillus leucophaeus | reverse complement strand
GCTCACTGCAACCTCCACCTCCCAGGTTCAAGCGATTCTCCTGCCTCAGCCTCCTAAGTAACTGGGATTACAGACACCTGCCACCAGGCCCAGCTAATTTTTTGCATTTTAGTAGAGATGGGTTTCATAATGTTGGCCAGGCTGGTCTCAAACTCCTGACCTCAGGTGATACTCCCACCTCTGCCTCCCAAAGTGCAGGGATTACAGGCATGAGCCACCATGCCTAGCCACCAACATCTATTATTTTTTGATTTTTTAAATTATGGCCATTCTTGCTGGAGTGGGGTGGTATCTCATTATGGTTTTCATTTGCATTTCCATATGTCTGTTGACCATTTGTATATCTTCTTTTGAGAATTGTCTGTTTATGTCCTTAGCCCACTTTTTGATGGGATTTTTTTTTCTTACTGATTTGTTTGAGTTCCTTGTAGATTCTGGATATTAATCCTTTGTTGGCTGCATAATTGGCAAATATTTTCTCCCATTCTGTTTTATTCTGCTGATTATTTCTTTTGCTGTGCAGAAGATTTTTAATTTAATTAGGTCCCATCTATTTTTGTTTTCATTGCATTTGCTTTTGGATTTTTCTTTTTGGAGACAGAGTCTCACTCTGTTGCCTAGGCTGGAGTGCAGTGGCGCGATCTAGGCTCACTGCAAGCTCCGCCTCCCGGAGAATAAACCATTCTCCTGCCTCAGCCTCCCAAGTAGCTGGGACTACAGGCGCCCACCACCACGCCCAGCTAATTTTTTGTATTTTTAGTAGAGACGGGGTTTCACTGTGTTAACCAGGATGGTCTCAAACTCCTGACCTCGTGATCCGCCCGCCTCAGCCTCTCAAAGTACTGGGATTACAGGCATGAGCCACCACGCCCGGCCGAGCTGATTTTTCTGTAAGGTGAGAGATGAGGATCCAGTTTCATTCTTCTACATGTGGCTTCACAATTATCCCAGCACCATTTTTGAATAGGGTGTCCTTTCCTTACGCTTTGTGTTTGTTTGCTTGGTTGAAGATCGATTGAGTGTAAGTATTTGGGTTTATTTCTGGGTTCTCCTGTTCCATTGGTCTATGTGCCTGTTTTTATACCAGTACCAATACCATGCCATTATGGTGACTATAGCTTTATAGTATAGTTTGAAATTGGGTATTCTGATATCTCTGGGTTTTTTTGGGGTTTTTGTTTTTTTGGGTTTTTTTGCAGGGCGGGGACAGAGTCTTGCTGTGTCAGCCAGGCTGGAGTGCAATGGTGCAATCTCAGCTCACTGCAGCCTCTGCCTCCCATGTTCAAGCGATTCTCATGCCCCAGCCTCCCTAGTAGCTGGAATTATAGGTGGGCGCCACCACACCTGGCTAATATGTCTTTGTATTTTTAGTAGAGATAGGGTTTCACCATGCTGACCAGGCTGATCTCGAACTCCTGACCTCAAGTGATCCACCAGCCTCAGCCTCCCAAAGTGCTGGGATTACAGGCATGAGCCACTACTCCCAGCCTCCAGATTTATTATTTTTGCTTAGTCTTGCTTTGGCTATGCAGGCTCTTTTTTGGTTCCACATGAATTTTAGGATTGTTTTTTCTAGTTCTGTGAAGAATGATGATGATATTTTTATGGGAATTGCATTGAATCTGTAGATTGCTTTTGCCAGTATGGTCGTTTTCACAATATTGATTCTACCCATCCGTGACCATAGGATGTGCTTCTGTGTTTCCATTAGTTTGTGTCATCAGTGACTTCTTTCAGCGGTGTTTTGTAGTTTTCCTGTAGAGATCTTCTGCATCCTTGGTTAGGTATATTCCTAAGGTTTTTGAGGTTTTGTTGTTTGTTTTGTCTTTTGTTGTCGTTGTTTTGGTGGGGGGTTTTTTGCAGCTGTTGTAGAAGGGATTGAGTTTGGCCGGGCGCGGTGGCTCAAGCCTGTAATCCCAGCACTTTGGGAGGCCAAGACGGGCGGATCACGAGGTCAGGAGATCGAGACCATCCTGGCT
>NW_012107474.1:2077858-2094186 GCF_000951045.1 Mandrillus leucophaeus | reverse complement strand
CAATCTCGGCTCACTGCAACCTCCGCCTCCCGGGTTCAAGCGATTCTCCTGCCTCAGCCTCCCAAGTAGCTGGGATTACAGACATGCACCACCATACCATGCCCGGCAAAATTTGTATCTCCCAGTTGGTCAGGCTGGTCTCGAACTCCCGACCTCAGGTATTCCACCCGCCTGGGCTTCCCAAAGTGTTGGGATTACAAGCGTGAGCCACTGTGCCCAGCCAAGAATCTTTAAAAGAAAGAAAAAATACTCTGGCCAGGCATGGTGGCTCACACCCATAATCCCAGCACTTTAGGAGCCTGAGGTGGGAGGATCGCTTGAACCTAGGAGTTGGAGACCAGCTTGGGCAACATAACAAGACTCTGACTCTATAAAAATTTTACAATTAGCCAAGCATGGTGGCACATACCTGTGGTCTCAGCTACTCAGAAGGCTGAGCTGGGAGGATCAGTTGAACCTGGGAGGTTGAGGCTGCCGTGAATCATGATCATGTCACTGCACTGCATCCTGGGCAACAGAGCTACCAGCGCCCCTGTCTCAAAAAAGAATGAAAGAAATAGTCTAGTCTGGGTGTGGGGGCTCATGCCTATAATCCTAGTACTTTGGAAGGCCAAGATGGGAAGATCACTTGAGCCCAGGAATTTGAGACCAGCTTGGGCCACATAATGAGACCCCCATCTCTAAAACAAAACAATAAAAAAAGAAATAGTCTGATTTTAAGTTTGTTGTAGATAACAGAGTTGACTAAGGACCTGGAGCAAGTGTTACATGGTCATGGGACCACATGGGAGTAGGCTCTGGGTCCCTGTGCTCCCCACATTTCTGTCAGCCTAACCTGGACACAGACTCTCTTCCGAGTGCAGTTCCAGACGTTCCCTCCCAGTTACGTTCATCAAATGCGTGCTGCACCTGCCCCATCCTCCCCAGGCCTCGCCCTGATGCCACACCACTAATAAGCTTAGAGGGTTCCAGAAACAGTACATGTTTAAGATAATTTTGAGTTCTCCTGAGTCTGTTTAATCTGCTTCTTCATAAGCTGTAACACTCTGAATGTTTTAAGTGCTAAAAGTTGTGTTAATATTGACTTGTGTTTCCTGAAGCATGCTCGTGAAGTGACTGTACTGCTGTGACAGGTTCTCACCAAGGCCCTAAACTGACCTGAGACTAGGGCCAGACTCCTGCATCCATGCTCCTACCCCTGGTGGTCCAGGGCGATACAGTGTCCCATCCGCTTGCCTGCGTCCCTGGACAGGAGCTTCCCATTCACCACAGCCTTCGTCCTAACCGGACAGTGTGTGGGGGAGGGAATCATCGAAGGCAGCAGGGAATTGGGGTTCTATGGGTGCAAAAGGCAAAACATGTGCTTTTTCCCAGACTTATTTCCATTCCCATAGCCTGAATAATCAAAATGTCCTGGGAAATTATAAATGTCTTTGCAGAGTTTTTCTCCTGAAAGAAATTTTCTTTCGTTTTTTATTTTTTTGAGACGGAGTCTCGCTGTCACCCAGGCTGGAGTGCAGTGGCGCGATCTCGGCTCACTGCAACCCCTGCCTCCTGGGTTCAAGCGATTCTCATGCCTCAGCCTCCTGAGTAGCTGGGATTACAGGCACCCGCAACCACGCCCAGCTAATTTTTGTATTTTTAGTGGAGATGGGTTTTCGTCATGTTGCCCAGGCTGATCTAGAATTCCTGGCCTCAAGTGATCCACCCACCTCAACTCCCAAGGTGCTGGAATTACAGGCGTGAGCCACCGTGCCCAACCCTCTTTTTTGTTAAGAGACACCTAATTAGACAGTGGCTTCTGTGGAAGTAGTCACTTCTGTGTATTTGATATGTCAAGAATTTGGTCTCTGGGTATATTTTGACAGCACTGGGCAAAAATCATTCCAGAAAAGATGGACTCAGTGATGAAAGAGGAAGAGATGACTGCGGAACCTTTGAGGACACAGGACCCCTTCTCCAGGTGGGTGGCAGTTGTTGCTTTTTATAGAATATGGATTTGCTGTGGAGTAGCCTGACTACAGAATTAGGGTCACAGCTAGTTAAGCTCTAAGGCCTGAAGTGTAAACTCCTTTTTAATCCCTTCAGTCACTAAATGTCACCTTCCTGAGAATAACCTTATTGGAGACAAGGAAATGTAAATACAATGGGGTTTTGAAAGAGATAGTAGCACTTATTTTGAATGGCTAAGCTTTGCTCTGTTCTCTACCACGGAGCCAGCTCTAGTGGCACTTGTCAAATAAAAAAAAGTTTGCCAAGTACAGATTGCAAATCTAGCTTCAGTTTAAAAAGAAGCACACCCTCCGGCCGGGTGCACTGGCTCACACCTGTAATCCCAGCACTTTGGGAGGCCAAGGTGGGCAGATCACCTTAGGTTAGGAGTTCGAGACCAGCCTGGCCAACACAGTGAAACCCCGTCTCTACTACAAATTCAAAAACAAATACAAAAACGCAGCCGCGCGCACCTGTAATCCCAGCTACTCGGGAGGCTGAGGCAGGAGAATCACTTGAACCCGAGAGGCTGAGGTTGCAGTGAACCGAGATCACGCCACTGCACTCCAGGCTGGGTGACAGAGACTGCGCCTCAAAAAAAAAAGCACACCCAGGTAAATTTTGTTGTGGGTACTCTATCACAATTAAAAAAAAAAAAAAAAAAAGAATTACTTACCCAGCTTCTCCCAAGAATAAACAGAACACGCATTTTTCAAAGGTAGTGCTTATGCTCCTGGTGGCCAAGTCCCAGCACATGCTTGTTTAGCCTGTCTGTTGCCAAATGCTTCAGTAGGGGCTTCTCTTACTAGCAGATGTAAATGTCGAAGTCAGGCATTGTTGTTTGGCTGCAGACTTATGTTTAGTTTCTCTTCCTGCCTAGTTTGACTATAAGGCTGTTGCTGATCGACTCCTGGAAATGACCAGCAGGAAGAACACGCCCCCCTTCAACAGGAAGCGCCTCTCCAAACTCATCAAGAAGTCAGTGACTGGAGGGAGGGTTCTGACATCATCATTCCTTTAGTTCCCATCTCCTGGTGTGGGACAAGCCATCTGCATGCTTATCTTTTTTCTTTCTTCTTTTTTTGTCCTTTAATGCATTTGTGCATAGCAATGTAATAGACACATGTAAACTGAAAAGCTTAATGGAAACAGCAGTCCCACCCCTCAGGTTCCATTCTCCCAGTGCAGCCATACTCATCTCTTAGCTGCCTTAGAGTGATGTGAAGTCTATTCATGTGTGAAATGAACCAACCAGAAACTGATGTGAAGCTGCTATTTAGGTGTCTTCTGCTGGTGTGCTACTGAGATAGATAGGGTTAATTCTTTACCTCTCCCCTCCCTCCCATGTGGCTATGCCAAAAGTGTTAGTTAATTCAGCTGTCAGTGTTGACATCCCTCTGATCATAGTGACATGATGACCTGGAATTCACGGAGGGCCTCATGCGTGGCTTGCTGTCATCGGTGACAACTGTCTGATCACACTCTAGGAGCCGGGCACTGCTCTGAGCACTTTGCATACATTCAAGTATTCCATGTTAAGCCCCCAGAAAGTAACTCCTGTAGTTCTGCCCATTTCCCAGCTGGGTTCCCAGGGCACAGGGTGGTCCTAGCTTGCCCGAGGTCCCTGCCATCCAGTGTCTCCTCCCCCGTGCACCTGCCCACACTGCGCTTCGATGCTTCTTGTTTGTTCTAATGCACAAAAATTGTGTAAAGCAAAACACAGCTTTGCCTTTCTCCACTGAAGAATTGAACATAAGCAGAGATCTAAGCTATTTCTGCCTTCCGAAACAAAAAATTGAATTTCTTAGTTTGATTTGGGTGTGCCAAGGTGCATCTTTGGCCCGCCATGTCCTTGCTGGTATTGACAGTAACCGAGGGCGGCACTGGCCTTGAGCTTTTTGGCCTTTGTATTGCACCACCTTTCCCTCACGGAATTTCCTGTCTAGCCTCCCCTCCTGGAGGAGAACGTGAACTAACAAATATTTAACTATGGCTTGTATTTTAAAAAATAAATACATATGTCTACAGAAGACAGAAGGGATTTCTTTATGAACATTTGTTACTGTTTTTTAATTTTTTTTATTTTTATTTTTTATTTTTAGATTCCAAGACCTCTCTGAAGGTGAGGTGCGCCGAGAATCATCATTCACGGTGTTTTTCATGAATATGGACCCCACTGGGGGCGTTGATGCCAAACGCTGAGAAACAAGATTGAAAGAACTTTACTGAAAGCCTCTAATAAGAAATAATAGTCCTCAGCCCAGGCAAAATAGCGAGGCCTCATATCTACTAAAAATGAAAAAATTAGCCAGGCATGGTGGCGTGAGCCTGTAGTCCCAGCACTTGGGAGGCTAAGAGGGGAGGATCACTTGAGCCCAGGAGGTCCAGGATACAGTAAGTTGTAATCACGCCACTGCACTCCAGCCTTGGTGACAGAGCAAGACCCCAACTTTTTTTTTTTTTTTTGAGACAGAGTCTCACTCTGTCACCCAGGCTGGAGTGCAGTGGCCGGATCTCAGCTCACTACAAGCTCCGCCTCCCGGGTTTACGCCATTCTCCTGCCTCAGCCTCCCGCGTAGCTGGGACGACAGGCGCCTGCCACCACGCCCGGCTAGTTTTTTGCATTTTTTTTTTTAGTAGAGATGGGGTTTCACTGTGTTAGCCAGGATGGTCTCGATCTCCTGCCCTCGTGATCCGCCCATCTTGGCCTCCCAAAGTGCTGGGATTACAGGCTTGAGCCACCGCGCCCGGCCAAGACCCCAGCTTTTAAGAAAGACAGACTAGCCTTTACCTAGTCATACCACAGTACAGCCATGGGAAGTGACACAAGCCTAGGGCCCCCTGCAGCTTGCCCACCTTCCTGTCCTGGGCTCTCCCCTAACCGCCAAAGTGAGAGGGCAGACTGCTCTCATGTGTGGATACTGCGATGTTTTGGTTTGGTTTTTATTGTTTTAACTAGATGGATTTGCAGTGGCCTAGGAAGGTTTTAATTGGATACTCTGTGAAGGTAAAATGTAATTTCTCAGGATCCCTTTCATTTGCTGTTACGTTTGGACAAGTCAGTGAAGTCACCCCATACCCCTCATGCACTAGGGACACTTGGAATTGGGAAGGGCACCAGTGAGCTGGTTGGAATGCAGAGACCACATTAGCCAGGCCCCCAGAGTCCAGCCATGGAGGGTGTCACCGAGGGCTTGTGATCCCTTGCCTTGCCTTGGTTGAGAAACACACAAAGCTTTTTTAAGTCTGTAATTCCTGTGTCAGCGGCGCTCAGGTTTGGGTGGGAGAAACAGTGAGGAACGATGATGATGAGGCAGAAATTGGGAGGGGGGTCTTAGGCCCCTGGGGCAGCAGACTCTCGAGCGCCTGGGGAAGCTGACAGTGTGTCACTCTGGCATCTAGGAAGCAGTATATCTCAACTGAGTTTTGCGGAGGACATTTCTGCTGATGAAGATGACCAAATCCTCCGTCAAGGAAAGCATAAGAAGAAAGGAAATAAACTTTTAGAGAAAACTAACTTGGAAAAGGAGAAAGGTAAGCTGTAAAGCTGAAGAGAAGGGCCCTTCTCTTGAGGGCTCATGACTGAGCCCTTGGGGAGCGGTGTGCACCATGGAGGCATCAGAGACTTGAGCTCGTGCCGTCACAAAGCATTAGCAGAACCTAAAGCTTCGGTTTGTAATGGCTGAGAGGTAAAGGTGGGTTACCAAGTGTTCTGCTGTTTCAGTGGAACCGTGTCCCCACCTCACCCCGCTCACGTCCGCCTGCTCCCCAGGGCACCTCTGCAGGGAAGCAGGAGCTGCAAGGAACACTAGGTGGGCAGCTGTTTGATGACCAGTCTAGATCTATGGTTTTTACCTTTGGGCCCTAAAATTAGTGGAAATCGGACTATTTCAGTTCCATGTGTGTTTATAAATGGACAAAAGGAGGGCTTCCAGTCACGGTCGGGAGTGGAGGAAGTAGGACCAGACGACAAAGGTAGTGGGCACACCGAGTACTTCAAGGGAGACAGAAACTCTCCTGGTGGTAGAATGTCAGGAAGTTGTGTCCGCCGATCATACTGTCTCAGAATCACCAGCAGGACTCTGGCCCAGCCGGCACTGGGAGGCTTATTGATGGGTTTCTGTCTTTTTAGGAAGCAGAGTCTTTTGTGCCGAGGAAGAGGACAGTGAAAGCAGTCTTCAAAAGAGAAGAAGGAAGAAGAAGAAGAAGCACCACCTGCAGCCTGAAAGTCCAGGCCCAGGGGATGCAGCCCCGTCCCTGGAACAGAACAGGGGCAGGGAGCCTGAGGCCGCTGAGCCGAAAGCCCTGAAGGCACGTGTGGCCGAGCCAGGCGCAGAGGCCACATCCAGCACCGGGGAGGAGAGTGGCTCCGAGCATCCTCCAGCCGTCCCCATGCACAATAAAAGGAAACGACCGCGGAAGAAGAGTCCAAGGGCCCACAGGGAAATGTCGGCATCAGCAGGGTTGCCCCCAGAGGACATGTCTCAGAGTGGCCCCAGTGGCAGTCATCCTCAGGGACCTAGAGGGTCCCCAACAGGTGGAGCCCAACTCCTAAAAAGGAAGCGGAAGCTTGGAGTTGTCCCTGTCAATGGCAGTGGCCTGTCCACGCGTGCCTGGCCTCCACTGCAGCAGGGAGGCCCTCCCACAGGCCCCGCGGAGAGGGCGAACAGCCACACCACCCTGCCCCAGTGCAGGAGGCTGCAGAAGAAGAAGGCAGGGCCTGGCAGCCTGGAGCTCTGTGGCCTGTCCAGCCAGAAAACAGCAAGCTTGAAAAAGAGGAGGAAAATGAGAGCGATGTCAGACCTGGTAGAGCACAACGGGGCGCTGGAGTCCGAAGCCAGGCAAGCCCAGGCTCTGGTAAGGTGGGAGCACCCGCAGGCCAGCTCGCCACGGAGGCGCTCAAACGCGTCCGGGGGAGCTCCACTGCCTCCTGAGAGGAAGGGTGGGGGCCGGCGGCCAGGTCTCTGGACTCAGCAGCAGTTAGAATAGGGCATGTTCACAACAGCCTTCACTGAGGAGGAAATCACAGGTGACCAGTACTTCGGTTCTCCTCATCGGTCACCTTCACTCCCCCAGACCACATGTTTGGGTTCGGGAGGGCCCGCTCTGAGCTGGGAAGGTTATCCATGGGCCAGGCACTGCTGCCCCAGCGTGTTCAGGCCAGTCTAGGCCTCTGTGGAAGGCGGGTCTGGTTTTCTTCATCAGCCCGTGGCCAGTCCAGGCCCCTTTGGCAAAAGAGGAAACCCAAAATTCTCTTGCCTCACTGACCTTCTTTTCTATATTCTTCTCTTTTGTTAGCTCCGCGCCCCCCCACCCCACTTCCCTGCCAAAGAAACTTCACTAGCCGGACCACTTATCTTCTTAATGGAGAGATTTTCCTTCCCCTTGGATCTCTAGAACCAGATAGAAATGAGGAACCAAGCTGTTGATCTGGTTTTGGGTCTGGCTCTGCCACCCAGGTTGGAGTGCAGTGGCGCAATCTCGGCTCACTGCAACCTCCACCTCCCAGGTTCAAGTGATTCTTCTGCCTCAGCCTCCCAAGTAGCTGGAATTACAGACAACATCACCATGCCTAGCTAATTTTTTGTTATTTTTGTAGAGACGGCATTTTGCCTTGTTGCCCAGGCTGGGCTCAAGCAGTCCACCAGCCTCGGCCTCCCAAAGTGCTGGGATTACAGGTGTGAGCCCCTGCACTTGGCCCTGATCCGCTTTTCACACCACCTGTGGGTGCACTGGGCTTCCAGGCCAGGGCCAGCAAATGTAGTTTCACTGGAACAAAGCCACATGCACTCGTATGTGCAGGTCCATGGCCACTTTCACACTGCAGCAGCAGGGGCAAGCGGTAGAGACAGGGACCTGTGGTCTGCAAAGCAGAAAATAACTCTGCCCTTCACAGAGTTTGCACACCTTGGTCAGATCTTGCTTTGCGAACACCGCTTTGTGGAGGTTGTGACATCTCCTTTGTTGAAGTGGACACGTGTGGACCTGGTTAAGTATTGGTTTGGGGCTAACAGTGTCTGCAAGTGGCTAGTGAGTGAGTTTATGGTCAGGAAAGCCTTACCCAGGGGAAGCAGTGCACTGAGCCAGACGGCAGGAGGCCCATTTCTAGCCTCGAGTCTCTCCTACCTCACAGTGCCTTCATCTCCCTGGACTGCAGCCTGTCCCTCATACCCTCAGTGCTGCTTCCTCACCAAGAGGGCCAGAGATACTGCCTTTCTTGCCGTCTTCTCAGGCCCCTGGCAGCCTGTTGTAAAGAGGATGGGGTGTTGCTCAGTCAGTCCCAGGGTCGAGGGAAGCTTTCCCCTGCCACCGCTCCCGGCGGAGGGAAGGCGCACAGGAGAAGCTCCTCAGGCTTCCCTGCCCTCCAGGCGGCACACTTGATCCTGCCAGAGCCACCCGTGTGTCGTCAGTGGCACTGGGTTTCCCACACGTCTGAGAGCCCAGAACGAGACCCGGTCTCTCTCTGGGTGGCTGTGAGTCGCTGCACACCCAGTGAGTGTCCTGGGCCTGCCTGTGAGGGACCCACAGCCCCCATATGGGCATCACTGCCCTCCACACCAGGCTGCCAGGGCAGTGACGATTCAGCTACAAATGGGAGAGTGAATTATTCTCTAACAGATTGGCTTTGAAAGGCTGAAATCCTCAATTTGAAGATGAAGATAAAAGTGGGTCCTTACTCTGAGAAGGCGTTTTCATCGCCCCTCTTGGCATGGTGCCATGATAGGTGGTCGTGTTGTATGTGAAGCCTGAGCTCTGCTGAATGGAAGGGCTGTCTGCAAGCGCAGTGCAGAAAACTGCAGGCTCTGGGGTGGGCTGGATCCGCTGTGGGGCTCGGCCTTCCCCTTCTGTGTGCGTGGGCAACACAGCAGGCTCTGTTGTCTGACCCCTCCTCTCTGCTTCTCACCCCTCGCTCACATAGGGAAGCAGTGGGACTTTCAGTTCCCTGAAGAAGCAGAAGCTGAGGGCAGAAAGCGACTTTGTGAAGTTTGACACCCCCTTCTTACCAAAGCCCCTGTTCTTCAGAAGAGCCAAGAGCAGCCCTGCCACCCGCCCCCCAGGCTCTGCCGTCCAGGTGTGCACCCTCCCCAGAGTGACACAGCACGTTTCACCACAAGGGCACAGATGGGCTTGAGCTGACAGTGCTTCCCATGCCAGGCCTGGAGTCCCACTGTGGCCCTCTGAGCCTGCCCACAGCAGACAGGTTCCGCAGCCAGGGTAGCATGAGGTCTGGGTGGTCTGGGACCCACCCTGAGGGATCGCAGTCAGGAAGGGGACTTTGAGGGACGGCTCATCCACACATTCTGCCTCCCAGGGCTTCCAGCTCAGGGTTTGCAGAAACCAGTTTTCTCGTGAAATATCACAGTGTTAATACGTAGGTGGTACAGGTCAGCAGGAGGTCCACACTTCTAGAAATGTGGGTCAGAGCAGGAACTTGAGGAAGTGCTTCCTAATGCAGGCTGGATCCGCTTCCGGGAATGTGAGTAGGAAGAAGATCGTTGATTGTGGTGAACGGTTAGAATATGCAGATAGCTTGGAGTCCTTGTGCACGAGAAGCTGGGAACTGTGTCCATTGTCCACTAAAGTGAGATTCCATTGTAGCCATCTCATTGATGTCATAGAGTCTTCAAGCTAGAACTTCAGAACTCTCCAGCAAAAGGCAGGGGAGTCTTGGCATTTTTCCTCATGGGTCCTCAGTGGTGAACTGTTTCTGGACAGTTCAGGCATCTTCACTGTTGCCTTTCTTCCCTGGATCGTAGAACCCTGTGGTGGTGATGAGGCTGTGACCGCAGATGGGCCAAGAGTGCCAGCACCACTGACCCTGGGCCGGGGGAGGCGCGCGTGGGACACTGAGAAAGACAGAGGGCGGTCCTGGTGAAGCCCGACAGCAGGGTTGGTTTCAGTCTTGGCCGTGGTCCCTTTGGCCTCTCCCTATATGTGCCACTCAGTAAGCAGCAGTGTGGGCGACGTCCCCTCCAGGGCAGGTTCTCCAAAAAATCCTGACAGGGAGACTAAGTGCCTCTGTTGTACTTGCATTACTCCTTTTGTTCCTGTTATTTCTCTTCTGCAGCTAAACAAGACACCGTCCAGCTCCAAGAAAGTCACCTTCGGGCTGAACAGAAACATGACTGCAGGTAAGTGGGTTTTGCCGGCGGCAGGCTTCTCTGGAGCACAGCTGCGGCTCCTGGCGCGGCTCGCAGCCTGGTTCCACAGGCGCTGAGGGGAGAGTGGGGTCCGAGCTCCTCACTGCCCATTTCTTTCTTTTTTCTTTTTTTTTTTTTTTGAGACAGAGTCTCACCACTCTGTCACCCAGGCTGCAGTGCAGTGGCAAGATCTTGGCTCACTGCAACCTCCTCCTTCCCCTCCGCCCGGGTTCAAGTGATTCTCCTGCCTCAGTCTGCCAGGTAGCTGGAATCACAGGCGCATGCCATCACGCCCAGCTAATTTTTGTATTTTTAGCAGAGATGGAGTTTCACCATGTCGGCCAGGCTGGTCTCAAACTCCTGACCTCAGGTGATCCGCCTGCCTCAGCCTCCTAAAGAGCTGGGATTACAGACATCAGCCACCGAGCCCAGCCCCTCACTGCCCATTTCTGAGTCAGAAGGAAGCACCTGTGTGTCCCTCGTCCTCAAAGGGCTGTGAGTGGGGTGCCAATGGTGAGCGGGCAGCCAATTGCCTGGGACCTCTTAAGAGAGGCTACCTGGAGAGACGTGATCCAAAAAGCTGTTCTCCCAAGTGTCTTTCTAAATACTGAAAGCCGTCCCACAGAGAGGCCATTTGAGATTGTAGTGATCCATCAGCTGTAGCTGTCTCTGCCAAACTTCGGAACAACTTGCTTCCTGGGGGACGGAGAAGGGTAACCCCTATCTTGATACTTTTCATATCGGTGCCATCCATTCGAGTTGCTTTTACAAAGGAAACCAAAGTTTTAAAAAGTATTATAGGCCAGGCGCAGTGGCTCACGCCCGTAATCCTAGCACTTTGGGATGCCAAGGTGAGCAGATCACGAGGTCAGGAGTTCCAGACCAGCCTGGCCAACGTGGTGAAACCCCATCTCTACTAAAAATATAAAAATTAGCTGGGCGTAGTGGCAAGAGCCTGTAGTCCCAGCTACTCAAGAGGCTGAGGCAGGAGAATTGCTTGAACCCAGGAGACAGAGGTTGCAGTGAGCCAAGATCATGCCTCCGCACTCCAGACTGGGTGAGACTCCATCATCGCAAAAAAAAAAAAAGTATGATAACGAATTTAGGACCTGACTCTTGTTGGGAACTGCAAATAATTTTGTGTGTGTGTATGTGTGAGTGTGTGTACATGTGCCAGTATGTGTGTGTGTGCGTGTGCATGCACAAGTGTGTGAGCGTGTATGTTTAGGGAAAAGAGACTCTCGGAGAGCCTGAGGAGCTCACCCAGCCTTTACAACTGGATGAGCAGGACGAATCCTGCAGCTCCACATAGCACAGATTCGTCCCAGACTCAAATGCCTAGTTCACTCATTGTCCAGAACACCCCCACCCTCAATGTTCAGCCTTGCAGGAGCCACCCTACCAGCAGCTCCCCTTGGTCTGTACAGGCGGCCTTGGGAGGGTGAGTTGAGGCAGGGGACATGGCCTCACTGCCCTCCTTCCCTCAGAAGGCTCCCAGGCCTGCTCTCTGCAGGACCTTGAGATGGCCCTGCTTCGTCCTAGCAAATGGGCAGGGTTGGCACCCAGGCAGGACACTGTCCGAGCTGTTGGAGGGACAGCTGTTGGACCTGCTTAACATGGGGCCTTGCTCTCATTTGGGACAGAATTCAAGAAGACAGACAAGAGTATCTTGGTCAGTCCCACGGGCCCTTCCCGAGTGGCCTTCGACCCTGAACAGAGGCCCCTCCACGGGGTGCTGAAGACCCCCACCAGCTCACCTGCCAGCTCACCCCTGGTGGCCAAGAAGCCCCTGACCACCACACCAAGGAGACGGCCCAGGGCTATGGATTTCTTCTGAGGGGCAGCAGAGTCCCTTGTAAAAGACTGCTTTTGTACAGAATACGCTATAAATTATACCTTTAAGAATGTGGGGCCTTTTTTATGATTTTCTAAGTTCCCGTAAGTTGTGTGCACGAGGTTCTGAACGTGCCCGCGGGCTGCTGCGTCCTGGCCCCTCTGTAGCGGCTGCGGGCGTCTTGGTTGAATCTTTTGCTACAAACCATGTTTGTGTTCGAGCTCTCCAGGATTTAACATTTTTGGGTAACCTCAGTGATTCCCGTTGGTGTAGGAAGTGAGACCCTCCCTGAAGCTGAGGAGAGCACGTTGGTCGGAACTTTAAATCCGTCAGTGCTGTTGGTACATGAGAGGTGGAATTGCACTTCCTGTTGAGCTCCCAGTTCTGCAGAATTTGGTACTCATTCCTGTATTTGCTGTACTAAGTTGGTTTCTGTTAGTCTGAACAATCTGTTTTCTTTTCAAAGCATGTGGGGCTTGATTGCCATGTTCTGTGGGTGTTCGGCAGGTTACCGATGGGGAAGATTCTTGTCACAGAATCAGCAATACCATAGTTTTTCTACATGTGCTCAGCTGGGGGTGTGGACAGGTAGGGGTGAGGAAAGAAGAGGCTCTGTGTTCTGGGGGCTTTTTCTTCTCCTCCCCGCTACCCGGTTTCCCTCCCTGTTTTCCTACCTCTACGGCAAGCCCAAAGTGTCTTCTCGGGAGGCCAGCGCAGCCCCCAGCTCTTACCCAGGTCCCCGCCCCGTGCTGAGCCCTCTGCTGAGGTCCTCGCGTGGAGCATACTCATTCCTCCAAGCCCTTGCGTCTCTCTCTCTCTCCATCCACGTTCCAGCCGAGTCACTGCCTGACCGGCTCCAGGGCAGCTCCCCATCTTCCCTGGAGGCTGCCGTGCGTATCTGGAGCCTGCGCTCCCGCTCCGCGACCTTTCCTCTCAAATGCGGAAGCGAGCACTTAAGAGTTTAGACAATTCTCCTGCAAGTTCGTGACAAACACGGGCGGAAGGCACTCAGGCTTTCGTTGGGGAAACAGAAATGAGGCCTTCTTTTGAGCAGCGATTGCTCGATCTGTTTGAGAAAGCGTCTGACCTGGGCGTGAGAGCTGGAGAAGCTGCAGATTCAGAGTGAGCGGCTGCGGAGGAGAGCCGCCAAGGCTGCGCGCCTTCTCCATGCTCCCGCAGCTCCCGCCTGCGCAGCAAGAGGGCACGGGCGCACGGTTTGGGCTGCCGTGCTGCTCTCCCAGCCAGCCGCGCTCTGCTCAGGCCTGGAGGTGAAAGCCGCCTGCCTCCCGTTATGCGCCCCATACAGGAGCCCCGGTTTTTCACCAAAAGCCGGCCAGTGCCCTTCTCCACTGCTGCCTCCCAGCAGAGGGCCCCAGGTTCTCCAGGGTTCCAGCTGTGGCTTTGGACAACGTGGCTTCAGTCCCTGGGGTTGCAGAGCTGCATTGGGTTTACCTCGGTCTCATTCGCTCACGGAGCCAAGGGCGGGTTTCACCTGGGAACATCAGACTGACTTGCTGGCGTCAAGAGCAGTTACTCACTGATGAAGGCCCTGGTGAGAAGAAAGCACTCACTCTGTTCTTCGCCTACTCTGTAATCGTTTTGTCATGACGAGCCATGAAAAAATTAATTAACTTGTGCTGTTAAATCGTCACTGTAATGAGGTCTTACGTACGACATACCTGTGGTGGCTGCATGGTTTAATAGCTGCATTGGATAGGATCCTCACGTCACATTCAGAACCAAAACTGACACAGTGAAACAATTAAGGTGAGCACATATTTTTAACTTTTCTTTTTTTTTTTTTTTTTTTTTTTAGTTTCATTCCTCCTAGAATATTTTTCTAACAATTTTTATTTCAGCTTTAAAGATGGGTCATATAGCCAAAGGGGCCATATGATCCAACATTGCTGAGATGTCTTAAGACATTCTAAGGCAAAACTGGCACATTTGTTCTGCAGACTGTTGCAGGAATGTTTCTTCCTAGCATTTCTATATCATCTGTCCATTCTGAGGAGCCAGTGAATGCCCCATAAACGCACCTCCTGTCAAAACCACGCCTGAGAGGTCCGGGCCGGGAGTGACAGGGTGCTTAGATTCTGTTGGTCCTTCCCTCATTCTCCGAACTTACTCCTTTTTATGGGTAAGTCAACTAGGTTTACAGTCCCTTATTTTTAATGCCGAAGTTTTGACAGCAGGAAGAAAACAATTTTTTAAAAATTCTCATTACATAGACACACAAGAATATGTCACATAAAGAAAATGTGTTTAGAATACCAGTTTTCTATTTAAGCATGATATTTTCCTAAGTAAAATTGCCAAGTGGACTTGGAAGTCCAGAAAAGAAAATAATTTAAATTAATGCTGGTGATCTTAATAATATTTTGTAAAATGGTGCCTCCCCCTTCTCCATGGTCTGGTCAGTTTTGCACAGTTAGGCGTCTGACTTTACAAGTTTGTTGTCCTTTCTAATTTTGACTGAACTGAAAGCACAAAGAAGACTGCACAGAAAATCTGGAAACAGTTGCAAGTGTTGGGAGGATGATGAAATCGAGCTGTCTTTTAACTTTTGTATGTGTTTTCTCAGAATTTGCTGGACTGTGCTGGCAAGGGCTTTGTTTACGATCAAATTGTACTAGTGTCTGCAGGGTTTGTCAGTACTCGTCAAAGCCAAGTCCAAGTAAAAAAAAAAAGTCTTTGCCCTCCAATTTGTGTTTGATGTTGACTTTCAGTATGCGCCAAAAACAGGCCTCTGGGAGCTATTCCAGAGCAGCAGAGTTCGGAAGGTGTTGGTCGGGTTTGAAAACAAGACTCTGGGTACCATTCTCTTCATCACCATCTGCTGCTGCCAGAGTCGGTGGGGCACTGCTCGGCGCATCTTCTCTGAGTGCTTGAAGAAGGCCTGACTGCACACACATGCTCATCATTGTGTCTAAAACACCACCCACAGGCCTGCGCTTGTGACGAGGAATGGAGAAGTGCCAGTGTCCTGGGTGGAGATCCCCCACTGCAGCCCGGAAACTGAGGCGGGCACAGGGGGCTACAGCCAGGGTGAGGCGGGCACGGGGGGCTGGTACCCAGCACACTGCCTATTCCAGCCAGGGTGAGGCGGGCACGGGGGGGCTGGTACCCAGCACACTGCCTGTTCCAGCTAGGGTGAGGCGGGCACGGGGGGGCTGGTACCCAGCACACAGCCTGTTCTGGGCGTTGGCAGTGGGTGTGGTCAGTGTCGGGCAAGCAGAGTACAGGCATGGTGCAGTCTTTATAGGCACACATTCCCTGAAACAACTTTTCCACCTGTACTTTGGATCCCAGACAAGTCCACACACTGAACAAGCAAGCAAACAAAAACAACCCCTGGGCCGGGCGCGGCGGCTCACGCCAGTAATCTCAGCACTTTGGGAGGCCTAGGCGGGCAAGTCGCTTGAGTCCAGGAGTTTGAGACCAGCCTGGGCGACATGGCAAAACCCTGTCTCTACATTTAAAAAAAAATACAAATAATCAGGTGTGGTGGCATGCACCTGTAGTCCCCGCTACTTAGGGGGCTGAGGCAGGAGGATTGCTTGACCCTGGGAGGTCAAGGCTTCAGTGAGCTATGATTATACCACTGCACTCCAGCCTGGGTGACAAAATGAGACCCTGTCTTGAAAAAAGAAAAAAGCCCTAGGGAAAGAAGGAAATCTGTTGTATTATTAAAAATGTCCAGTTTTCAACGAAGTTAAGACATTCAGGGAAACAAAAGAGTGTCACATACACAAGGAGCAGCAGAGAAGCAATAGACACTGGCTTGGAGGATGCCCAGGCGCCGGTCTTAGCAGACGGACTTACAAGGAACAGAGGCAATAGACACTGGCTTGGAGGGCGCCCAGGTACCAGTCTTAGCAGACTTACAAGGAGCAGAAAGGCAATAGACACTGGCTTGGAGGGTGGCCAGGTGCCAATCTTAGTAGACAAACTTCAAACAGCCATTATTAATATGTTCACATCACTGAAGGAAATCATATTTAAAGAAATACAAGATGGGGTCGGGCGCGGTGGCTCACGCCTGTAATCCCTGCACTTTGGAAGGCCAAGGCAGGTGGATCACTTGAGGTCAGGAGTTCAACACCAGCCTGGCCAACATGATGAAACCCCGTCTCTACTAAAAATACAAAAATTAGCCAGGGAGGCTGAGGCAGGAAAATCACGTGAACCTGGGAGGCAGAGGTTACAGTGAGCTGAGATTGCACCACTGCATTCCAGCCTGGGCAACAAGAGCGAAACTCCTGTCTCAAAAATAAAAATAAATGAAAGAGAATATAATGACAGTGTCTCATCAAATAATACCAATAGGTTTTTTTTTTTTTTTTTTTTTTTTTTTTTTG
>NW_012107474.1:2070482-2077658 GCF_000951045.1 Mandrillus leucophaeus | reverse complement strand
GTTAGCCAGGATGGTCTCGATCTCCTGACCTCGTGATCCGCCCGTCTCGGCCTCCCAAAGTGCTGGGATTACAGGCTTGAGCCACCGCGCCCGGCCACCAATAGGTATTTTTAAAAAGAACCAAATAGAGATATAGATGTTAAAAAGCACAGTAAGAGAAATCAAAACTTCACTAGACTTGAGTCCCTCTAGTGAAGTTTTTATTTCAGTTACTGTACATTTGAGGGAGTAGAAGAAAGAATCAGCAAACTTGTAGATTAATAGAAATTATGTGATTTGAAAAAAATTTTTCTTGATGAACAGAGCCTCAGAAATGCAGGATCGCCAAATGCCCCAGCGTGCACACTGCAGGAGAAAAAAGACTCAATGGCCAAAAACTTGCCAGCTTTAAGTTTATCTTCCTTGGAGCGTGTGGAGTTTCTTAGATGTGTACACGGATCAAAAACGGCACACATCTAAGTAACTCCACACCCTCCAACACCCAAACACAGCTGAAATGATGACACCCAAAATGTTGAAAGACAAAACCTCAAAGCAGCCAGAGAAAAAGGACTCATCATCACACACAAGAGAACCCCAGTAAGATTAAGATTTTTCTTAAACCTGATTCAAGTATTTTTTCTGACTTCGCATCAGAAAAAAAAAAAAAAAAAAACAAAGGCTGAAGGCGGGGATGAGATACTCAAAATGCTGAAAGAAAAAAGCCAAGAACCTTTCTAAAATTGAAGTGAAATTCACATAACTTTTTTTAAATTTATTTTCTGAGACAGCCTTTGTCACGCAGGCTGGAGTGAGGTGGTATGATCTCGGCTTACTGCAACTTCCACCTCCCAGGTTCAAGCAATTCTCGTGCCTTGGCCTCCCAAGAAGCTAAGATTGCAGGCATGTGCCACTACGCCCAGCTAATTTTTGTATTTTTAGTAGAGACGGGGTTTTGCCATGTTGGCCAGGCTGGTCTCGAACTCCTGGCCTCAAGTGATCTGCCCGCCTCAGCCTCCCAAAGTGCTGGGGTTACAGGCATGAGCTGCCATGCCCAGTGGCATAATCATTGTTTAAAGTGTACAGTTTAGTGGCATTTAGTGTTGGGAAAAGGGCCTGTAGGGTTCCTATATAAACTGGCCATAAAAATATGGGACAATTAGTTGTGGAAAGCCACAAGAGGCCTCTGAGGAGGAAAGCCTCCTAGTTGCCATCATGTTCCCATGCTCAGAGCGAGACCCGCTCTCTTTTTTTTTTTTTTTTTTGAGACGGAGTCTTGCTCTGTCACCCAGGCTGGAGTGCAGTGGCCGGATCTCAGCTCACTGCAAGCTCCTCCTCTCGGGTTCACGCCATTCTCCTGCCTCAGCCTCCCGAGTAGCTGGGACTACAGGCACCCGCCACTTCGCCCGGCTAGTTTTTTGTATTTTTTAGTAGAGACGGGGTTTCATCGTGTTAGCCAGGATGGTCTCGATCTCCTGACCTCATGATCCGCCCATCTCGGCCTCCCAAAGTGCTGGGATTACAGGCTTGAGCCACCGCGCCCGGCCGCGAGACCCACTCTCTTATCTGTAAACACGGTGTTCAAGGAGAAAGCGTTGGAATGTGAACAGACGTGCAGGCTCCTGGTTAAGCCGCTCCCACTAGCTGCTCTCTGATAAGTTAAAGATACGCTGTTTGAGCACAAAGGAGATTCCTTTAAACCACTATTGCTATAGATTACGCCTGTGACATACCGTCTCGCCCTGAACATCTGCTTCTTAGATCTAAGTGATTATACTCAATAAATAGCATGGACACCAGAGCTCGGTGCCTTTCACAGCCTCCATTTTGCAACTGGCCCCCTGGCTCCCACCTTTATGAACTCTTAACCTGTCTTTTCTCATTCTTTTGTCGCCACTGGACTTCAGGTACCCTACGGGTGGTCTTGAAGCTGGTCCCCAACATTTAGTATATTCACAGTGTTGTGAGACCACACCTCCATCTACGGCAGGCATGTCATCACCCCAAGAGAAGGCCTGCACTTACCGAGCAGTCAGCCCTGCTCCCCTTCCCGCCAGCACCTGGCAGCCAGCACTTGGTGTTTCTAAATATTTCAGGAGTGTGGACTCGTGCTCTGTGTGGATTAATGTTTGGCCAAACACGCCCCCTGCCCTCCCGGTGTAAGGATGTCTCTCAGGTTCCTGAGAGACTGGGCTGACAGAGGATGTGCATGTTTCGTTTTAGAAGGTCCCGTTGCCGGCCAAGTGCGGTGGCTCACGCCTGTCATCCCAGCACTTTGGGAGGCCGAGGCGGGCAGATCACAAGATCAGGAGATCGAGACCATCCTGGCCAACATGTTGAAACCCGTCTCTACTAAAAATACAAAAATTAGCTGGCCGTGGTGGCATGTGCCTATAGCCCCAGCTACTCAGGAGGCTGAGGTGGGAGGATCACTTGAGCCCAGGAGGTTAAGGCTGCAGCGAGCCATGACTGCACCACTGCACTCCAGCCTGGGCGACAGAGCGAGACCCTGTCTCAAAGGAAAAAATTTAAAAAATGTATGGACAACATGGCATTGTCCTCAAACACTCCAGCCTGCATTACCAGGTGACATTCCTCTCTGTAACTACATCACCATGGTTACAGGAAACCAACTTAGATCAAGGACATCGTCACACAAGTTCATGTTCAAATTTCCCCCTAGTTGTTCTCAAAACATTTTTCCTCACCAGGAAATAACCAAGGATGTGCAGTGATTCTTGTCTAAAGCTTCTCTTCCAGAGCGTCTGCCCCTCATTTCTTCTAATACTGTATTCTTGAAAAGTGTGTCTCACTTTGACCCCACAGCCCAGTGGGTTGCCTCTGATGGCACTGGGGATGGTCTAGCAGAGTTGTGGCCTGTCCACTCTGTCACAGGAACCCCTGTGTGGGAAGTCCTGGATGTCCGACACCCCTGACAGGTGCTCAGCCAGGTGATTGATGGCCTGGTTGCTATGACAACTCCAACCTCAGCTTTCCAGCTTTCTCTGGGAAGGGATAAACCCCCGGCCCAGCATCAGGACCCAAATCCAGGGCTCACAGGCTGGTTCCCCTGACTGGGGCCTAGTGCAGCTCAGGGCAGCACACGGGCTGGCGTCTTCCTGTGTGTCCAGGCGGGCAGCCTGAGGTGGACTGTTCTCACCCAGCCAGGGTGCTGAGCTAGCACCGTGGGGACACAGCAGACTCCAAGAAGACATCATCTTCTCCCCAGAGCTCCTGCTTCTTCGCAAGCGCGAATTGTCATCTAACTTTAGTCTCTACGCTGTGGATCTACCTAGGACCCCAGAGATCAACAAATTCCAGGGTTAGCACAGCAGGCAGCAGACAAGTGGCTGGTTTGTGCAGCGCCTGAGAATAAACTATTATTGTACCACCTCCCCAGCTCCATACCCCTTTTCTACAAATGACACATGAGCCAAGCCAAAGTTTTGTTTAAAAACATGACGCTGAATGCAGAAACATGACTGGATTTAGGTTTGTTTTCCGAGCCTACAAAGCCTGCAGGAACCAGGACATTGCTGCTGCCTCTGAATGTTCCATTCCTGCTTTGAAGTTCCCAGGGAGTCTGGAAAGGAGGGGCTGCCTGCAAAGCTGAGAACGCCCACTCCCTGTGCCCCGACCAGTACGCACGTGCACACTCACATGCATCAGCTGCAGCCAGCCGGGCGCAGTGGCTCCTCCTGCAATCCCAGCACTCTGGGAGGCTGAGGAGGGCGGATCGCTTGAGCTCAGGAGTTCTAGACCAGCCTGGGCAACATGGTGAAACCCCTACTCTACCAAAAATAACAAAAAATTAGCTGGGCGTGGTGGTGCGCACCTGTAGTCCCAGCTCCTCGGGAAGCTAAGGCGGGAGGATTGCTTGAGCCCAGCAGGCAGAGGTTGCAGTGAGCCAAGATCACACCACTACACTCCAGCCTGGGTGACAGACCAAGACCCTATCTCATAAAATAAAAAATAAAACCCCAAAAACGCACAAACAGCTGCAGCCAGGTGAGGGCCCCATCCTCGGACGCACCCACACACTGACTCACTGAAGGTGGGTGAAGATCAAGGAGTCCCAGGTACTCCTTTGATAAACATGCTTGGCACCCCCACTGAGTGCCCAGGCAATGCCAGGCACTGGGATACAGGCCAGAAAGATAACAGGGACTGCTTGGAGTCCAGGGACCAGAGAGGAAATGAGATGGAGGAACCTGCAACACCATGCAAGCCACAACTGTCATTTTCGATTTCCTTGCACACTTTTTGTTTTGTTTTGTTTTTGAGACTGAGTCTTGCTCTGTTGCCAGGCTGGAGTGCAGTGGTGCGATCTCGGCTCACTGCAACCTCTGCCTCCCAGGTTCCGGCAATCCCCCTGCCTCAGCCTCCTGAGTAGCTGGGATTACAGGTGCATACCACCACACCCGGCTAATTTTTGTGTGTGTGTTTTAGTAGAGACGGGGTTTCACCATGTTGGCCAAGATAGTCTCGATCTCCTGACCTCGTGATGCACCCGCCTTGGCTTCCCAAAGTGCTAGGATTACAGGCGTGAGCCACTGCACCCAGCTGTAGACATGTTTTTTAAAAAGAGAAAAAGAGGCCGGGCGCGGTGGCTCAAGCCTGTAATCCCAGCACTTTGGGAGGCCGAGACGGGCAGATCATGAGGTCAGGAGATCGAGACCATCCTGGCTAATATGGTGAAACCCCATCTCTACTAAAAAATACAAAAAACTAGCCGGGCGAGGTGGCGGGCGCCTGTAGTCCCAGCTACTCGGGAGGCTAAGGCAGGAGAGTGGCGTAAACCTGGGAGGCTGAGCTTGCAGTGAGCCGAGATCCGGCCACTGCACTCCAGCTTGGGCGACAGAGCGAGACTCCGTCTCAAAAAAAAGAAAAAACTGTCAGTCTTTTTAAATAATTTCCAAAATATAATTTCAACATGTAATTAATATGAAAAAGTATTGAGATATTTTTCAGGCTTTTGTTCTGTAGTAAGTTTCCAAAACCAGGCGTGTATGCTGATGGCCCATGTCGCCTGGCACTCTGGAGTCCCGTGTGGTTGCAGCTATGATATTAGCCATGGCAATTCTACAGCTGAGAGGAAGTCTGTCCAGAGGACCAGTCGGGGTGAGGATCTCAGTAGAGGGAACCGCACCTGAGTGAGGCACAGAGGAGGGAACAGCCAGTGCAGCCAGAGTGCAGGTGGGCCGGCCAGGGAGGGCTGTGGGGGCCGTGGGGAGGGTTTGGGCTTTGTCCTGTGCATACTTCAGGAGCCACTGGAGGGCACCCACCAGGCAGCAGGGGCAGGAAGGGTCAGAGGCCAGGACCGACCAGAGGCGGGAGGGCAGCGGGCCCGGGGCCCACACCTGAGCTCAGCGGGCAGGAGTGGAGGAGGACGGGCTTCTGGCTGATGTGGGAAGGGCCCAGGGAGAATGGGGAAAAGAACACAGGGAGGCTTCCAGAGTGTGTCGGCCTCTCTCCACCTCATTTTCTGATCCACGTCATCTCCAAGGGCACATTTTCCTTCTGAGAAGAGCTGGGAAGCCAGTCAGGACCTCTGTCCTCACCTCCACTAACTTGGCCCTTGCAGGCGTCCCAGGCTTCCAGGGCCAGCCCCCTGGGGTTTGGCACACTGCAGCCTCTGACTTTCTCTCCACTGCTTCTTCGGGAGCACACGCCAGAAGAGACATTGCCTCCACGGCCAGCACGCCGCCGCTGCCCAGCAGGCAGCCGTCTCAGGAGGACAGGCCCGGCTGCAGGAAAGGGCGGCCGCGGGCTTCTGGTGGGGGCTGAGGCAGGGAGGCCAGCCCTACCTGGGGGCTGGAGGTGGCATTGACTGGGGGTGTGGGGGGGTCCGCAGACGGCAGCTGAAGCCCCTTCTCTGCAGGTTATGCTGGTGCAATTCCCTTTTAGGAAGTAGAGTCTGGGTGGAGAGAACGGTGAGTCACCTGCGTCTTGTTGTGATTCAGTCCCTATGTTTCCCGAGGGCCCTGTGCAGGCCTTTTGTTCCTAGGACTCGGTGCCTTTCTGAACCCAGTCTAAAAATTGCTGCAGCTCTTTCTGGCGTTAGTCACTGCCTGGTGACTAAGCCTTCAGTCCGTCGATCTTTAAATCCTATCATTATTTCTCCACCCAGGTTTTTAAGAATAAAAGTTGAAAATGTACTGAACTGACAGCTACCGGATTTGATTCCTACTCGATTCGTACCTTCCGCGAGTGGCCCTGATCGCCACCGCAGCGCCACGTCCTGGCAAATCGTTCACGCCGAACTCAGGAGAGGCGCAGCCCTGACGCTCAGCCCCGCCCCATCACGGGCTCCCTGCGGGTGAAAGGAAGCATTGCTTCTGTTCCCCACAAGCAACTGCAGGCAGTGCTATTTATTTTTAACACAGTGGAGTAGGCAACTTTATCTTCAATGATTATGTGCTGAAATCTGCTGATGAAAACGCTGTAAGATGGGCATGGGCGGGGGTGGCAGCCAGGTGTGTGCTGTGTGACAGCTTTTTCTGAACCTGCTGGACAAAGTCCCCACTCTGCCTGCTCAGTCCCAGTCACAGCCCCACCTCCCCCGGGCTTATCTTCAGTTCCCCAAACCCCCACGCTGTTGACCCGCTCCTTGGCCTCTTTGTGAGGACCCTTCAGCCAGAAGGCCCTTACCTCTTCCCCCCTTCCCCCTTCCTGCCCAGCTCTGGCCCTGGAAGGGCCCCCAGACCTGCCACGTGGAGGCTGTTAGAGGCGGAATGTCTGAGGCCTCCAAATGCATGTGTCGAAACCTAATCCCCAGAGGGATGGTATTTGGCGATGGAGTTTCCCAGAAGTGGCTTGATTTGTGCTGGCTGCTATAGCAAGTACAGTCACGGTTGCCTAGTGAGGAGACCTGTCCTGAGAAATGCACCCTCGGGCGATATTACTGTCGTGCTGACATCACAGAGTGCACTCACACAAACCTGGCTGGCACAGTCCGCAACACACTTGGGCCCCGTGCTGTAACCTGCTTCTCCCAGGCTACACACCTGCAGAGCATGTCACTGCACCAAAAACTGTGGGCCTCTGTGACACAGCGGTGGGCCCTTGAGTATCTAAATACGAAAAAGGTGTAAAAAATAAAGTGCCGGCCGGGCGCGGTGGCTCAAGCCTGTAATCCCAGCACTTTGGGAGGCCGAGACGGGCGGATCACGAGGTCAGGAGATCGAGACCATCCTG
>NW_012107474.1:2067086-2069627 GCF_000951045.1 Mandrillus leucophaeus | reverse complement strand
GGCTGAGGCAGGAGAATCGCTTGAACCCAGGAGGCAGAGGTTGCGGTGAGCCGAGATCGCACCATTGCACTCCAGCCTGGGCAAAAACAGTGAAACTCCGTCTCAAAAAAAAAAAAAAAAAAGAAATGTTAAAAGGAGTGCTCCCTGGGCGGTGACCCTTAGAAACATTTCTTAGTGTTTTCTCCCCCGGCCCCTTACCTGAGACAGAAAGAAAGGTTAGAGGTGTCTTGAGTTATCTGAGAGACAAGCAGCAGACGGAAGGAGCCGTGCGTGCTCACTTGCCTGCAAAACGTCACAGAGCCCCTGGCTCTGACTGTGCGGCTCTCCAGACAGATGCTTTGAAGACGAAATAGGATGGAGCACATGGTGCCCGTGTCTCTTGCCTGAGTCACCACATTCTTTAAAAGATAGGCCGGGCGCGGTGGCTCACGCCTGTAATCCCAGCACTTTGGGAGGCCGAGCCCTCCTGGCTAACACAGTGAAACCCCATCTCTACTAAATATACAAAAAGTTAGCCGGGCGTGGTGGCATGCGCCCGTAGTCCCAGCTACGTGGGAGGCTGAGGCAGGAGAATGGCGTGAACCCGGGAGGCAGAGCTTGCAGTGAGCCAAGATCGCGCCATTGCACTCCATCCTGGGTGACAGAGACTCCATCTCAAACAAAACAAAACAAAACAAAACCCTAAAGAAGAGGCACCTGAGCCGCTGGCTTGAGCCTGCTCCCCCTCTGAAGTGTCTTCAGTAAATCTGTGCTTTCCTTGCTTCTCCTGTTTCTTTCTCTTTCATGGCTTGGCTCTTTTGTTACTTTGCACATTTTGTTCAATTCTTTGTTCAACATGCCAAGAACCTGGACAACTCTATCAGGTAACAGAAGGTGGCTGGGAGCCTGCGGGAACGTTGTTCCCTGAGACAAACTAGCTGGCGATTCTCTCCAGAACGCGGTGACACAGCCAGACAGGAACTGCTGCTGCTGCCGCGGCCACAGGTCTTGCTTGTGCACCAGTGGCAAGATGAAGATGGTCTCAGTCAAACTTATCACCAGCACAGCCATGCACGCCACAAAGCAGACACCCCTGAGGGGAGCGCTGATGGCCGTGGCCGGCAGTGTGTCGCGCACAAGGTTCGGGAAGACTGGGTAGTGCAAGAGGAGGGTGATCTTGAAGGAGAACCTCTCGCCACTGTTGGGGGCCAGGTGGGAGCCCATGATGTCCATGACGGTGAGGAAGACGAGGGGCAGCAGCAGGCCGACCACACAGAGGACAACCACCGGCGATGACCGCACAGGACCTCACTCCTACACAGCAGGCACTGACTCCACGCTGAACTCCGGGAAGCAGGGCGGCACCCCAGCAGTTCCCATGCTCCCCGGTTCGTAAAGACGCTCCTGTCAAACTTCCCCTTTTCTGGCAAGCCCCACAGGGAGATGCTGATTTCACGGACGATGTGGGGCGGCTGCTGATGGTCAGCGAGCAGCTCGGACATCGAAGGGGAAGTTACAGACGTCAAGGCTACAGGCGGCCACCACCTGGAGGGGCTTGTAGTTCCGGACCTCACCTTGATACCGGATGTACACGTACGGGGTATTTGGAGACTTCCCCACGTCCACAGACTCATTGATGAGAGTGTCTGGGACCCACATCCGTGAGGATGGAAAACTTGGTGATGTCCAAGTCATCAGGATGCCACTGGAGAAACTCACCAGTCCAGCACTGCCAGGGCCAGATTCTGGGTCAGAGGCCGGTACCTGCTTTTTCTCATCCCTGCTGAGGATGGTGTAGACCGCGGGTGTCCAGTCTTTCGGCTTCCCTGGCCCACATTGGAAGAAGTGTCTTGAGCCACCTATAGAATACACTAACATTAATAATACTAATGGACTAAAAAAAAACACAGTAAAATCTCATAAATGTTTTAATAAAGTTTATGAATTTGTGTTGGGCCACATTCGAAGCTGTCCTGTGCTGCAGGTTGGACAAGCTTGGCGTAGGCAGTGACGTCAGTGATACGGGGTTGGCTTCCTCCAGTCCCGCACGGGCCACCCGCCCGTCGTAATTGGCCAGAAGGTCATTTGACAGCCTCAGCAGAGCCAGCCTTGTGGTGTTTTGGCCCTGCCGGCTGCCCTTTGCCTGGAATTCTGGTGGAGGGGAGGGAGGGGTCTCTGAATAGCTTTGATCCTGGTTGAATCTGAGAATGCAAAACTCGGGAGCACCAAGGGCCGACTGCAGTTACTTACCCTTCCCCAAGCACTGCGGATTTTTCTCCACCCTTCTGTGCTAGAACCTGGTGGGGCTTCAGCAGGTAAAATGTATGGAAGGAAGCGTGCCCCTCTATAAGGCTGGGCCCCCAGAGGGTTTTAACCCTCAGGCTAGCCAGGGGCAGCCTCCAGCAACTTGTCAGTGATGGTTTAAAAGTTCCCACCAATGCCGGGCGTGGTGGCTCAAGCCTGTAATCCCAGCACTTTGGGAGGCCGAGACAGGCGGATCACGAGGTCAGGAGATCGAGACCATCCTGGCTAACACGGTGAAACCCCGTCTCTACTAAAAAA
>NW_012107474.1:2062427-2064984 GCF_000951045.1 Mandrillus leucophaeus | reverse complement strand
GAGGCCCTCACCAGTGACCGAATCGGCTGGCACCTGAACTTGGATTTTCCGCCTCCAGAACAGCAAGAAACACTTTCTGTTGGCTTAAAGCCACTCAGGCTATGACATTTTCTTAAAGCATCCCCAGCTAACTAAGACACTACTCAGGGTCGGGCGCAGTGGCTCACACCTGTAATCCCAGAACTTTCAGAGGCCGAGGCAGGTGGCTCACCTGAGGTCGGGAGTTCGAGACCAGCCTGGCCAACATGGAGAAACCGCATCTCTACCAAAAATACAAAAAAAAAAAAAAAAATTAGCCAGGTGTGGTGGCTCATGCCTATAATCCCGACTACTCAGGAGGTTGAGGCAGGAGAATCACTTGAACCCAGGAGGCAGAAGTTGCGGTGAGCCAAGATCGCGCCATTGCACTCCAGCCTCTGCGCAACAACAGCGAAACTCCGTCTCAAAACAAAAAAAAAAAAAAGAGAAGACACCGCTCAAACTTCTGGCCAAAAGCAAATCCTGAATGACTTTTAACATCCTTTATGGTAATTAAGGAACCCTGCGGTGCTGGGAAGCAGTTGCTCAAACATTCTCTGGGCGTGGTCTCCTGGCGAGGGGATTTCATTCGCTGCCAGGGTGTGAACAGCCATTTATTTACACAGTTATACCTGAGATGAGTAGGGACAGGGCTGGCTCAGTTCAGCCCCCACTAGAGCATTCTCTCTAGTGCATGCCTTGCACGGATCACACACCCCACCCCACTACCTGGCTTGACACCAAACTCGCTAACCCTGAGACTTTGGTCGTTCAGAGAAAACAGCCATTTATATTGCTCTTCAGTGCTCTTGTAATATTTAACTAGGCCTTTTACTTAAACAATTTCAGGAACTGGCTTTAAAAGATCCAGAATATCAACCAAGGTTGTAGAAGGTCCCCACCTTGGGAAGGAATGCTGAGCCACAGATTTACAGCCTTGCCGCCCCAGTCAGACAGCCAGCTGGCCCGTGACTCAAAATAACCATTGCAACCAGACGTGCTGACCAGCCTGTCCCAGTCCTCGGAGGCCTTCCCTAGCCCAGCCTGCACACCCTACCCTGATATCAGTTTCCACCCTTTGCCTGACAAAACGTCCCAACCAGTTCCTTTCTAGGACTCAGTCAGGGATTCTTTCTCTCCCTTGAGCTGCCTCCCTTATGCCTGGACATAAGCTCCAATGAAGCCTTTGGCCCCATGTCAATTTTCATTGCATTGAGAGCCCAGGAACTCATGGTTGGTAACATATCCATTCCTGTGTCCAAACGGAAAGCTTTCTATTTTGTTTTGCATTTTATTTTATTTTATTTTATTTTTTGAGACAGGGTCTTGCTCTGTCACCCAGGCTGGAGTACAATGGCGCAGTTATGGCTCACTGCAACCTCAATCTCCTGGGCTCAAGGGATTCTCCTGCATCAGCCTCCCAAGTAGCTGGAACCATACGTCTGTGCCACCATGCCTGGCTAATTTTTTTTTTTCCAGCAGAGATGGGGTGTCACTATATTGCCCAGGCTGGTCTTAAATTACTGGGCTCAAGCAATCCTTCTGCCTCAGCCTCCCAAAGTTCTAGGATTGCAGCCATGAACTACTATCACTGGCTGAAGGCAAACTTTTTTATTTATTTTATTTTATTTTATTTTTATTTTTATTTTTTTAGAGATGGAGTCTCACCCTGTTGCCCAGGCTAGAGTGCAATGGTACGATCTCAGCTCACTGCAACCTCTGCCTCCCTGGTTCAACCAATTCTCCTGCCTCAGCCTCCCAAGTAGGTGGGATTACAGGCACACACCACCACACCCAGCTAATTTTTTGTATCTTTAGTAGAGATGGGGTTTCACCATGTTGGCCAGGCTGGTCTCAAACTCCTCACCTCGTGCTCTGCACACCTCAGCCTCCCAAAGTGCTGGGATTATAGGCATGAGCCACCATGCCAGGCAAAAGCTAGTTTTTAAAAAAAGTATGGATCACATGACACGTGGTCAACATAACCATGGGTCATGTAAAATAAAAATAAAATTCTGAGGCCCCCCAACCATCTGAACGGACTTCCTCCTCCGCCAAGGAACTCTGAAAATTTAACCTGAGAGACTGGTTCAGGCCATGATGGGAAGTGGGGATGGGATGTGCCTTATTCTACCTCTCCAGCATTAACATCAATGCAGACTTTAAGTGTGATCAGAAACATGTGACAACCCATTCTCTCTGAAGTCTGCTACCTGAAGACTTTATTTGCAAATAAGAGCTTCAGTCTCTACAATCCTTGATCTTAATGTGGACCTTCCTTTCTATTGATCCCAGGTCTTTTTTTTTTTTTTTTTTTTTTGAGATGGTGTCTTGCTCTGTCGCCCAGGCTGGAGTGCAGTGGTGCAATCTTAGTTCACTGCAAGCTCTGCCTCCCGGGTTCGCCATTCTCCTGCCTCAGCCTCCCAAGTAGCTGGGACTACAGGCACCCGCCACCATGCCTGGTTAATTTTTTGTATTTTTTTTTTTTTTTGAGATGGAGTCTTGCTCTGTTGCCCAGGCTGGAGTGCTGGGATTACAG
>NW_012107474.1:2058331-2060127 GCF_000951045.1 Mandrillus leucophaeus | reverse complement strand
AGATGGAGTTTCACTCTGTCACCCAGGCTGGAGTGCAGTGGCATGATCTTGGCGCACTGAAACCTCTGCCTCCCGGGTTCGAGCGATTCTCCTGCCTCAGCCTGCTGAGCGGCTGGGATTAAAAGCGTGCACCGCGACGCCCGGCTAATTTATATATTTTTAGTGGAGACAGGGTTTTCACCATGTTGGCCAGGCTGGTTTTGAACTCCTGACCTCAGGTGATCTGCCTGCCTCTGCCTCCCAAAATGCTGGCATTACAGGTGTGAGTCACTGCACCTGGCCCACATTTTCTTCCTTTTGATAAGGACACCAGTCGTGCTGGATGAGGGTCCATCCTAATGACCTCACTTTAAGTGATTGCAACGGCAGAGACCCTATTTCCAGATAAGGCCACACTCGGAGGTGCTGGAGGTTAGGACTTCAACATACACATTTGGAGGGAAGACATAATTCAGCCGTAAGAGCCACTCACATGCAATGTTCCTCCGAGCCAAAGTGACGCTGATGGGAGAAAGGCCCAACTAGACTCCTCCTAGGCCAGGTGGCAGCACCCCAGTGAAGTAGGGGCACCCAGCCCAGGGTGCTGCTCTGACGGTGTTTGGCCACAGGGCTCACAGGCTGGTCTGGCAGAGGCGCTCACCTGTTATGGACTGAGTGTCTGTGTCCCCCTAAAATTCATATGTTGAAGCCCTAACCCCAGTGTGATGGTGGCATTTGGAGGTAGGGCCTTTGGGAGGGGACTGGTTTAACAGAAGTCAGAGGGTGGAGCCCCCCAGGATGGGATTCATGTCCTTATAACAAGAGGAGAAGCCAGTGCAGTGGCTCACGCCTGTAATCCCAGCACTTTGGGAGGCTGAGGTGGGCAGATCACCTGAGGTCAGGAGTTCAAGACCAGCCTGGCCAATATGGTGAAACTGTCTCTACTAAAAATACTAAAATTAGCCAGGCGTGGTGGTGGATGCCTGTAGTACCAGCTACTCAAGAGGCTGAGGCAGGAGAATCGCTTGAACCCGGGAGGTAGAGGTTACAGTGAGATGAGATTGCACCACTGTGCTCCAGCCTGGGCAGAAGAAGAGGAGAGACAAGCACCCTCACCCCGGGACCACACGAAGAAGAGGTTCTGTGAAGACAGTGCTGGAAGGCAGCATCTGTGGACCGGGAAGAGGCCCTCACCAGTGACCGAATCGGCTGGCACCTGAACTTGGATTTTCCGCCTCCAGAACAGCAAGAAACACTTTCTGTTGGCTTAAAGCCACTCAGGCTATGACATTTTCTTAAAGCATCCCCAGCTAACTAAGACACTACTCAGGGTCGGGCGCAGTGGCTCACACCTGTAATCCCAGAACTTTCAGAGGCCGAGGCAGGTGGCTCACCTGAGGTCGGGAGTTCGAGACCAGCCTGGCCAACATGGAGAAACCGCATCTCTACCAAAAATACAAAAAAAAAAAAAAAAATTAGCCAGGTGTGGTGGCTCATGCCTATAATCCCGACTACTCAGGAGGTTGAGGCAGGAGAATCACTTGAACCCAGGAGGCAGAAGTTGCGGTGAGCCAAGATCGCGCCATTGCACTCCAGCCTCTGCGCAACAACAGCGAAACTCCGTCTCAAAACAAAAAAAAAAAAAAGAGAAGACACCGCTCAAACTTCTGGCCAAAAGCAAATCCTGAATGACTTTTAACATCCTTTATGGTAATTAAGGAACCCTGCGGTGCTGGGAAGCAGTTGCTCAAACATTCTCTGGGCGTGGTCTCCTGGCGAGGGGATTTCATTCGCTGCCAGGGTGTGAACAGCCATTT
>NW_012107474.1:2050313-2056456 GCF_000951045.1 Mandrillus leucophaeus | reverse complement strand
TGGTTAATTTTTTGTATTTTTTTTTTTTTTTGAGATGGAGTCTTGCTCTGTTGCCCAGGCTGGAGTGCTGGGATTACAGGTGTGAACCACCGTGCCCAGCCCAAAACCGATGTATTTCTTAAATGTATTTGATTGAAGTTTCATGTTTCCCTAAAATGTCTAAAACCAAGCTGCACCCTGACCACCTTGGCACATGTTCTCGACCTCCTGAGGCCTGTGTTGATACAGATAGGAGACAGGGAAATACCAGGTAGAAGAGGGCAGTTCCCTGGGAAAGCCCCCACCCTCAAGTCTGGAAACCCACAGCCCTAAATGGGAACAGGCATTCCTGGTTTTACCCAAAAGTTGCCTTTTGGTCTGCCATGTCTCCCTGTCCTTACCCATATAAATCCCAAATCCCTGTCTCCACCAGGAGACAAACAGAAGAGCAGGACAGCAGAATGGTGGGGCAGAGAGGAGTGTCTGAACACCAAGACGAGTTCAGCTGGGGGATGGTCAGAGAGGAGATCAGCCGCTGGACGGCCAAACTCCAAGGGAAGATCATCTTCCCACTCCATCCCCTCTCCAGCTCCCCATCCATCCCGCTGAGAGCCACCTCCACCACTCGATAAAACCCCCACATTCATCCTTCAAGTCTGTGTGTGACCTGGTTCTTCCTAGATGCTGGACAAGGACCTGGGTACCAAGAGGGCACTGGCTGGTTCAGACTTAAGCCATCTGCAGATGGCATGACTAAAGAGTGCACTGTAACCCATGCCCACTTGGGCTTTAGCAGTCACAGACACCCCCTGGATGCTGCTGTGGGGCTGGAACCCAGGGGCACTCGCCCCTGCTCCTGCACCTGCCCATCTGTGTGCTCCCCCTCCCGTAAGGGGTTTGAACATGCATGGTGGCTCAACAGACAAGCTGTACCCCTGTTGCACATCCTACAAGGGGGATCAGGGAACTCTCCCATTTCAGTGTCATGGGCCATGGTCACTCATATTTGGCTTAGAATAAATTTCTTTCAATATTTTACAGACTTTGACTCTTTTTGTTGACATTTTCCAAGGTTCACCGTCCTTTGAGGGCACACTGTGTTGCCACCGTAACTCAACTGGTCATGCCTGGAATGCTCTGGTGGAAGACAAGCTTGGTGTCAGTTCTCTTGGGTCCCCTCTTTTCTTTCTCAGTGAATGACTTTCTGACTATCTCCGGGACCCCATCCATTTGCCTCCCCAGGCAGAGCTCAGCTCTGGGTCTCTCCAGCTTCCCTAGGGGAGCCTCCCTGGCCACCACCCAGCCGAGGGCCACCCCTCCAGAGCCCTCTTCCTGGAAAGGCTGACCTAGGGGTACAGGATGGGGTGGCAGCCCACCCAGTCGAAGCGGGGCATCCCATTCGTCTCCTGGCTAGCCAGGACTGGGCATCTTTTCAGTAGACTCATAGTATCTAGAAGGTCTTTACTATCTGAGTCATCAAGGAAAAAGCTTTGCTCTTGGACTGATAATTAGTGCCAACTGACATGTGCTCATAAAAACAGCAAATTAGCTCATCTGCCCACACAGTGCCTTTCACCCTTGGGTGGTCTCAGAAGCACCTGCAGAGCTAAAAAGAAGTTCAGGGCAAGGCTCAATGAGGTAGGACAGGGCTGGGCCTAGGTGTGTGTATCCAGTTCCCTGGGTGACTCTAAAATGACCAGTGTGAGAACCACAGGCACTGGCCATCTGCACAACAGCTGGGAACGGGCAACCAGATCTTTCTAAAGCCCAAGAAACCACAGGCAAAAATGTACTCACCACCATGTCATTTTTAGAGTTTTGATCAGGGCCCTCTGTCAAGAAGGAGGGTCCTGGAGCCCACGGGCCTGGAGGCTGGTCAGCTCTCTTCCATGTCTCCCCTGCTCTTTCCTCTTAGTGCCTGGGACCAAAGGTGTGATAGGATGGGGGGGTGGGGGCTGGGGATGGGGAGGGGACCACGGGTGATGGATCAAAGCGCGGAAGGACGAAATCCACTGCAGAGAGAGGGAGAGAGATTCATCAGGTGCTCCTAAGAGCCAAGGGCGAGAGACTCACAGAGTAGGATGAGCAAAGGGTAGTAATGGCAGTGGCTGGTGCTGCCTCTGTGGGTTCCTGGGGCTCTCACCCAGCACTGCTTGTCACTGACTCTGTAACCTCTGACTTCTCCTTAGTTTATTAACTTCATAATCTGTAAGTTTGGGAAAGGAGAGGAGACTTTATTTCTTATAAAGGGTTACAGCCTTTAAGGTGCTGTGACAGGAGAGTTCCCTGGAGCCTTTTGCGGGACTCACAAACAAGTTTGTGGCTTGCTTACCTGGCACAAACTCCTTGTGGCAGGGGGAACATGCAGGTGAGTGGGTGCGAGGGCCAGGGCAAGCACTTTTGGACTCCGGCCTCATGGTAGCATCTAGGGTTGTGTTACAATTATTTCTCTTTATTTTATTTTATTATTTTTTTGAGATGGAGTCTCACACTATCACCCGGGCTGGAGTGCAATGGCGTGATCTTGGCTCACTGCAACCTCTGCTTCCTGGGTTCACGCAATTCTCCTGCCTCAGCCTCCCAAGTAGCTGGGATTACAGGCACACACCACCATACCCAGCTAATTTTTTGTATTTTTAGTAGAGACGGAGTTTCACTATATTCACCAGGCTGGTCTTGAACTCCTGACCTCGTGATCCACCTGCCACGGCCTCCCAAAGTGCTGGGATTACAGGCGTGAGCCACCGTGCCTGGCCAATTAATTCTCTTCTAGTAATTGTCATCCATGGATTGCTAAGTGTTAACCAGTTTAGTGAAGAGTCAGAGTGACAGCCTTTTACACCCCGTCCTCTTGGTACTCAGGTCCTTGTCTGGCATCCAGGAAGAATCAGGTCACATGGACTTGAAGAATGGTGAAAGTGGAGGTTTTATTGAGGGATGGAGGTGGCTGTCAGCAGGATGGGGAGCTGGAAAGGGGATGGAGTGAGAAGATAATCCTCCCTGGTCGAACTCCTCTTCACGTTCAGATGCTTCTTTCTCTCCTCTGCTGTGCCACTGCGTTCCTCTGTCAGTGACGTTTTGGGTTTTTATGGGTACAAGATGGGGATGCAGCAAGCCAGGGTGATTTTGGAAAAAGCACCATTCAGGTGGGAAAACAGGGATGTGAAGTTCTTTTTTAGGGGCCTTTGCTGGGGAACTGCCTCTTCTATGCAGTATTTCCCTGCCTCCTGTTTGTATCAGTGGCCCTCCCAAAGAGACAGGTACTTCAAGGGAGGAGAGGTTGGGGAAGGAGCTCTATGCTGAAAGGGCTGGCTAAATATACATATGCAGCAGGTTACAGGAGGAGTGGTGAATATTCATGAAGGGGGTCTGGCTGCAGGCGTACTGAACAAACATGCATGTTGCATACGACCTGTGTTCACTCTGGCGTGGAGTCTTAACATGTCAATGTGTCGCAATGAGGCCCTAAATGTCAGAGGTCTAATCAGGACACAAAGGCACTCCAGGGCACAGCCTCTGTAAATCAGCCAGAGCCGGTCCCTGGTCGGGGGTCCCTTATCAGGAGGAGGTTCCTGAAGTCAGGTTTCTGCCCAGTCAGAGCTGTGGTCATGGCTGTGGAACGTGGTCAGTTTGCGTCTGCGGGTGGATGAGCTGCAGTCATTTGAATCTTGCTCATGGCCGGGCCAGTGTGTGTTTAGCTGCTGGAGAAAAAGCAGCTGTGGCGTGAGGGCAGAATCCGTCCTCTCAGTGTAGGGTACAAGGCTGACCCTTGCCTGCTGTGGCCTGAGGGCCTGTTTGTAATTTGATATCTTATTGCCACAGAGTCTGTTCTGTGGGTCTTAAGGTCTCTATTTTAACTTTAGTGCTATTCAATGCTGTGTGTAAACCCTAAAGGGAGGGGGTAAAAAGATGCAGCTGACCTCCTGTTCCCTCATGACCAGGAACTCAGTTTTAGGGTTTTTCTGGTGTTCCCTTCCTTGGTGGAGGGGGGCTTAGGATTTTATTTTAGTTTACACTCTTCTGTAAAGTAGTGTGAAGATTCAATGTGTTAATGCATGAAACATGCTCAGTGCACAGTACGTGCTCAATGTTAGCTGTTATTATTATTTCTATTACTTTCTGAGACGGAGTTTCGTTCCGTCGCCCAGGCTGGAGTGCAGTGGCATGATATCGGCTCACTGCAACCCCTGTCTCTCGGGTTCTGCCTCAGACCCCTGCAGTAGCTGAGATTACAGGCACCACCATCCTGACCAGCTAATTTTTGTTTTTTAGTAGAGTCGGGGTTTCACCATGTTGGCCAGGCTGGTCTTGAACTCCTAACCTCAAGTGATCCACCCGTCTTGGCCTCCCAAAGTGCTGGCATTACAGGCGTGAGCCACCACACCTGGCCTATTATTTTTCAGAGATGGTTTACCTTATGTTGTCCAGGCTGGCCTCCACCTCCTGGGCTCAAGCAATCCTCCCTCCTCAGCCTCCTTAGTAGCTGGGACTGCAGGCGTGAGCCACCATGCACTGCTTAAATGTTAGCTATTATTATTATTTTTTGAGGCAGAGTATCACTCTGTCATCAGGCTAGAGTGCAGTAGCGTGATCTTGGCTCACTGCAACCTCCGCCTCCTGGGTTCAAGTGATTCTCCTGCCTCAGCCTCCCAAGTAGCTGGGATTACAGGTGCGTGCCACTACATCCGGCTAATTTTTGTATTTTTAGCAGAGATTGGGTTTCGCCATGTTGGCCAGGCTGGTCTCAAACTCCTGACTGCAAGATCCGCTCACCTCCGCCTCCCAAAGTGCTGGGATTACAGGTGTGAGTCACCGCACCCGGCCTAATGTTTGTATTTTTAGTAGAGTCGGGGTTTCACCATGTTGGCCAGGCTGGTCTTGAACTCCTAACCTCAAGTGATCCACCCGTCTTGGCCTCCCAAAGTGCTGGCATTACAGGCGTGAGCCACCACACCTGGCCTATTATTTTTCAGAGATGGTTTACCTTATGTTGTCCAGGCTGGCCTCCACCTCCTGGGCTCAAGCAATCCTCCCTCCTCAGCCTCCTTAGTAGCTGGGACTGCAGGCGTGAGCCACCATGCACTGCTTAAATGTTAGCTATTATTATTATTTTTTGAGGCAGAGTATCACTCTGTCATCAGGCTAGAGTGCAGTAGCGTGATCTTGGCTCACTGCAACCTCCGCCTCCTGGGTTCAAGTGATTCTCCTGCTTCAGCCTCCCAAGTAGCTGGGACTACAGGCACGCACCACCACTTCCGGCTAATTTTTGTATTTTCACTAGAGACAGCATGTTGGCCAGGATGGTCTAGATCGCTTGCTGTGGTGATCCGCTCACCTCAGCCTCCCAAAGTCCTGGGATTACAGGCATGAGCCACCGTGTCTGGCCAATGTTAGCTATTATTAATGGACGATTATTACTATTCACGATGTACTTTCTTTTTAAAACCTGGATCTCTAAGTAATGTCCTCCTCCCTCAGTCCTCAGCACTGCCTGGTTGGGCATCGGGTCTCACCAAGCTGCAGAGCCGCAAGTGCACTGTGTTAGGTCACCAAGACTTTAGTCTGGTGATACTGACCCCAGAGACCCAAATCACCATGTCTGCAAGTCTGGAACCCAAAGGCCTCCGTTCCCTGGGGTGGTGCAGGGAAGCCGCAGGGAGTGTGTCTGTGGAGAGCGCAGGGGTGGGAAGTGAAGGCTGTGGGATCCCCTAGGGGGTCAGGTTTGTGGAAGGCAGGCCCTCCACAGGAAGACCCGGCTGGGCTGGGATCGGACACGCGGCCCAGGCCCGGGCACCTGTGGATGTAGGGCCGGGCATGTGGCCGGGGGCTGGGCGCCTCTGAAGGCCGGGCCACCGGAGGGGGTACTCAGGGTCTGCAAGGGTCTGGGGCGCCCCGGAGAAGCCCGCCACCCCAGGCCGGTGTGGGGGAGACTGGGTCCCATCGGCCCCGTGTTTGTCAGCTCCTGCGGCCCGTGGCAGGGGACGTGGATTGGATGCGGGCTCCGGACCCTGCAGGCAATTGAGAGCGTGGTTCCCTTGGGGATCCGGGGTCTGGGGTCACTTCCGCGCCTCGGCACTCTTCCCACGCCCGCGTGCACTCTCGTGGTTCTCCGGGTGGTGAGAATGTCGCGCCCGGAGGTCAGGGGCGTGGCGCCCGGGCCTTCG
>NW_012107474.1:2042710-2049177 GCF_000951045.1 Mandrillus leucophaeus | reverse complement strand
CGGAGGCGAAGAAATGCCGCAGAGCCCGGAGGAGTCCCGGAGCAGTCACGCGAGCCGGGACCTTGCCCCGCTGGAACGCAGAGGCGGCCGTGGAGCTCGAGGCGTTAGCGCGCTTACCTGCTGGGCCCCTGTGGGTCAGGAGGTCGGGAAGAGGGAGGAAGACGCCGAGTGAGGTCACGGTGCCCACGAGGGTGGACTCCACTCTTGGCCTGACCACGCCAGGAGGTGGCCAAAGGGAAGAGGGTGGGACGGGGACTGCCTTGCACCCTCGGCAGAGCGGCATCCCTGCAGGTGTTTGCTCTGACGAGGAAAAGCCCCAGAAAACAGTTCGGGACTGTGCGGATCGGCTTTAGGGAGCCACCTTTTAAAACGCGTTAGCCCACGGCTTCCTGGTTGCAGCTAAGTGGCCCGTGGAGGGGTAAGAGAGGCCTGGGTGCAGTGGCATGGGTGTCACGCAGAGCCGAGGCAGAACCAGGACGACGGGCACTTCCTGGCCTTGTCGAGTCAGCAGGAGGGCTGAGGGTGCCCTGCAGGGTGGTGGCTCGCCCATGCTGCTCACCTATCGCCTGGTCCTTGGGGATGGGAGCAGGTATGCCCGGTCCGTGTGCTGGGCCCCGCGGGATGTAAAGAAGGGCCACTTGGGCACGGTGCGGCCTGCGGTGCGGGCTAACCTGGGAGGAAGGCAGAAAGGGGGGAGCAGAGCTTCGGTGGAATCTGAGGGCTGACCTAGGCATGCCCCCAGGAGAACCGAGCAGAGTTGAGTGTGGAAAAGTAGGGGGTTCAAGTCCGGAGTGAAGTGGAGGTCCTGTTGGGCAGGGTGCGGTGCTTCACAGGCCGTCTCACTTGAGCCCGTTTTCCAGCCAGCTGCAGGCAGACCCTGCCTGGGACAGGGTGCACAGGTTCTGTGGCCCTGGCTATTAAGCACTGCTCTGGGCCACTCCTAGCTTGAGGCGGGTCGGGGAGGTCACCACAGGCTGGTGGATTGCTTGGGCAGAGTCAGAAGTAGGACTGGGCTTGGGAAGAAAGGTGCAGGGTCCCTAAAGCAGGGGCAGCCAGGGAGTGTGGAACCAGGGGGCTCTAAGGACAGCATCTGCTGTCTTGGCAGAATTGTGCAGGTCCTGCAACGTCTGTCCTGTCCCTCCTCCTGTCCACCTCCTACTTCACTGGGCAAACTGTTTTCTTCTTTGACTCCCTCGGGATACCCCAGCAATGTCCCTTGTTCTCTAACTCCCAGTGACTCAAGGGAGGGGTGTCCTCTGATTGCTCACCTCAGGTGGAGCCTCGTAAGGATGGTGCTGCTCTTCCTACCTGGGGTCTCCCCAGTGCCCGGCGTCCTTACCTGTGGGCTCCACAGGGTTCCATGCAGGCGTTTTGCTCCCATACCCGGACGTCCAATACCGGCTGGACAAGGAGAAACAATACGATGAGGGAGGGGCTGAGATGGCCGCGACCCAACCAGCCTGGACCAGCCTTAGTGGGCACAGGAGGGGCTGGGAGACAGAGCCTGGAAGTGGCCTTGGGGCTGGCGTTTGCCGCTTCCAGCCGCAGTTCCAAGGGGAAGCGTCCCCAAAGTCTAGAGCTGCTCTTGCAAGAGTTTGTTCTTGATTTTGATCATCATCGTATGGCTTAGGACTCCAAAGCCTTGTTCACATGGCTGAATGTAGGGAAAGAAAACTTAGAAACCGGCAGAACAGAGCCTCTGGCTGGGCCCCAGAGATTTGCCTCAGTGCTACTTGGAATGAGACTGGAGAATGCCTCAGGGGTGTGGCATGTAGCAGGGTGGCTGGAGAGGCTCCTTATGGGGACTGACCCAGGTGTCTGGGGGTCCCACCTCAAAGCAGGTGTCTCCTCATCTTGGAATTCCAGCTGAGGGATCTGGCCCTGGTTTCTGAGCCTTCCGGAGTCTCACTTGCATACTAGGCACAATACCCGTTTGCAAGATAGCACCAGGGTTCCTTGTGCCCTTCATGCCAGACTCGGGGTATGCCCATTGCCAGGGAGCTCCCACTGATTCCCTGTGAGTGGACCATCTGCACGTCTGGACTTCAGAGCTATTCTCCCCAGCCACTTTCTGCCAGGTCCTCTCCGTGTGTCGCTCTGCAGCCAGGAGGCAGCCTCCCTCCCTGGGCAGAGCAAAACCTTGAGCCTGTGTTTGGATTTTGTTTCTGGGCTTAAGCCCAAGGTTCATTTTAGTGGCAGAGAACTTAAGGAGGGAACGTGTTGGCATGACCAGTGCTGGCAGGAGGTGCAGTGTGTCAGGCAGCATGATTTGGGTTTGCAGATTGACAGGCTCGAGGTCTGGGGGTGCATGGAGAGGAACCAGGGGGCTGCCTGAGTCAAGCATAGACCTGCCCAAGGACAGGCCATGGGATGCGCCTTGGGGTGGGGCACTTCCCCGCTGCTCTGGCTTGGATTCTAGGCAGGAAGGAGTGGAGGGAATGAGTGGCTGCCCTTCCACATTGGTAGGACTATTTCCTCTTGGGTGTGGGAAACCTCAGGCTCTTCCGGGGCTGGGAGGTTTGGCTCTTTGGAGCCCTGGGTGTGTATGTGTGGAAAGCCTTCCCGGCTCATCAGTTCAGCAGCTCTCGTGTTTCTATAGGCCTCACTGCGTGGAGGAGATCCCGGGCCCTCAGGGCAGCTTCCCAACCCCCTTTGTCCTATTGCTTCCATAACCCTAAGGTACACAGCCATAGGGTTATATATGAGTTTGCTGGAGTGAAAATACCGTAGGCAGCCTTAGGATCATGGAGGAGTTTGCCCGGACTGCCATAACCAGGTGGCTCGCTGTAGCAGAAATTCACCTCTCATAGTCTGGGGGCCAGAAGTCTGAGAGCAGGGTGTGGGCAGGGCCATGCTCCCTCCATAGGAGGGTCCTTTCCGGCCTCCTCCGGCTCTCGGTGGCCCCAGGCTTCTGGGGCTTACAGCCAAGTCACTCCAGTCTCTGTCTCTGTCCTCACGTGGCCTCCGCCCCGTGTGCTCTCTGAAAAGCACACTTGACGTGGGATTCAGGCCCACCCGGATCATCTGGTGTGATCTCACCTTGGAATCCTACATCTGCAAAGATCCTTTTTCTTTTTCTTTCTTTCATTTTTTGTTTTGTTTTGTTTTTGAGACAAGGGTCTCGCTCCGTCGCTCAGGCTGAAGTGCAGTGGTGCAATCTCGGCTCACTGCAACCTCCCCCTTCCAGGTACAAGCAATTCTCCTGCCTCAGCCTCCTGAGCAGCTGGGATTACAAGTATGTGCCACCACACCTGACTAATTTTTCTGTATTTCTTTTTAGTAGAGACGGGGTTTCGCCATGTTGGCAAGGCTGGTCTTGAGCTCCTGACCTCAGGTAATCTGCCCGCCTCAGCCTCCCAAAGTGCTGGGATTACAGGTGTGAGCCACCGCGCCCAGCCCAAATATCCTTTTTCCAAATAGAATCCCCTTCGCAGGTTTCAGTTAAACATACCCTTCGAGGGTCCAGTATTCAGTCTGGAAGGAGCCTTCCTTCCAGCAGGAGTCTTCAGAGAAATTTGAAAGTGGCACAAATCAAGGGGTGAATTAAAGGCCCAGAAGTTGATGACATCAAGCTGTCCTTTTTGGAAACGAGGGGAGCAGCACAGCCATGGGTCTCCAAACTGGGCTGTGCAGAGATTGTCCTGAGTACATCGAAGGCCAGTAGCTGCCCTGTGGGGAGAGGCAAGCCTGTCCTGACCCTGTGCGTCCCGTCCAGGTGGAGAGGTAGTGGCTCCCGCTGGCTGGGTGACATCCGTGTCCTTCATCTGTCAGCGTCTGGAGCAGCTGAGGCCAGGCACCAGGCACTGCCACCTCAGACATAAGTGACCCCCGTGCTGCAGGACCACAGTGCACGTGTGCTCTCATAGGGCCGCTCCTAGGGAGGAGATCGTAGACATCAGGCATTAAATGATTCAATTCCATGGCTTTGTCAATCTAACTTGAGGCCTTAGCTCAAGACCCATTTAAATACCACATTGCAGAGACCAGAAGGCAAGACCATGGGACTCCCTGCAGCCCCCACCACAAGACGTTGTGAGGTGGCGGGCTCCGTCCGGGGCCTCAATGCCATGCCTGCTGGCAGGCGGACTGTGGCTCAGACACCCCACAGGAAGCAGCAGGGGGCTCCCTGCCCTGGAACCCTGGATGTCAGCACCTGCTCTGACTCCTACCTGCTGAGTGACATTGGCAAATGTAGCTGTGGCAGAGGTCGAGGGTCCCACCTGCTTACTGGGCCCCGCTTCTATGGACAGGAGCAGAAGCTGCAGAGCTTTGGGACCTCAGCACTTTAGCAGCTCCTGGACGCGAGCAGTGAGTTACCCTGGGCTCCCAGAGACGCACGATGGGGTCCCAAGGGGGTTGCTTGAGGGCCCTCAAGTCAGGAGCTAATTTCTATCCTCGAATATTTAAGAATCCCCAAGCCCAGGTGCGGTGGCTCACACTTATGATCCCAGTGCTTTCAGAGGCCGAGGTGGGTGGATCACTTGAGCCCGGGAGTTTGAGACTAGCCTGGGCAACACAGCAAGACTCCATCTCTGCAAGAAAAAAAAAACTGGCTATGTGACTCACATCTGTAGTCCCACCTACTTGGGAAGCTGAAGTGGGAGGATCACCTGAGCCTGGGAGGTGGAGGATGCAGTGACCTGTGATGGTGCCACTGCACTCCAGCCTGGGTGACAGAGTGAGACCCTGTCTCAAAAAAAATAAATAAAAATAAAAATAAAAAATAAACGTGTATGGAAATACAATGTATTTTTAACCAGAAAGTTGACAGAGAATACCGATGCATTAGGTAGACCCTGCCTCAAAAAAGAAAAAGAAAAAACAAATCCCCTGCTCTGCAAGGTGGCCTCTCCTTCAGAGATGTGTCATTGCTGGGGGTTCTCTTGGGGACATGGTTAAAACGCCTGGTGTTGGCCGGGCGCGGTGGCTCATGCCTGTAATCCCAGCACTTTGGGAGGCCAAGGCAGGCAGATCACAAGGTCAGGAGATCGAAACCAGTCCAGCTAACATGGTGAAACCCCATCTCTACTAAAAATACAAAAAATCAGCCAGGCGTGGTGGCAGGCGCCTGTAGTCCCAGCTGCTCGGGAGGCTAAGGCAGGAGAATGATGTGAACCTGGGAGGCGGAGCTTGCAGTGAGCCGAGATCGCACCACTGCGCTCCAGCCTGGTGGACAGAGCAAGACTCCGTCTCAAAAAAAAAAAAGAACAAAACAAAAATCTAGTGTTTTGAAAAACCTTTACATTTTTTCTTAGAATTCCTAGGATAGAAAGAGCCTTCTGTTTCTTGAGAACTGCACTGGTAAGATCCTGGAAGAGTACCACCCTGCCTTTTAAAAGGCATCATTTTTGCCTTAACATTTTTCAAGGTGACTTGCATTTGCAAACAGCACAAAAAAGCCATCGTTGGGCCAGGCACGGTGGCTCACGCCTGTAATCCCAGCACTTTGGGAGGCTGAGGTGGGTGGGTCATCTGAGGTCAGGAGTTCGAGACCAGCCTGGCCAACATGGTGAAACCCCATCTCTACTAAAAACACAAAAAATAGCTGGGCGTGGTGGCACACTGCTGTAATCCCAGCTACTCGGGGGCCGGTGGGGGGAGCCGGTGAGGAAGGAGAAATGCTTAAACCCAGGAAGTGGAGGATGCAGTAAGCCGAGATTGCACCACTGCACTCCAGCCCAGGCGACAGACCAAGACTAAGCCTCAAAAAGAAAAGAAAGGAAAAAAAAGAGCCAGCACTGAAGTGTGCCTCCTTCCTGCCTCGAGTGGCCCTCACTAACTTCCCTAGAGGTGATGCTGGTGCTGCAGGCTGGAGATGCTTCTGGGCGTCCTCGGAACGTTCCCACGTGCTCTCCGGGCCACGCTGGACAGCTGGCTTTCCTCCCGTCTAGTTGAGATTCTCTCTCTCTCTCTCTCTCTCTCTGGCCTCTGCCAATCCCTGGGTCTGAGCCAGAATGTGTCCCAATCCAGGAAACAGGTGTTTTTTCTGGTATTTCTTCTTTTTCTTTACTTTTTCTCCTAGAAGGAACAAAATTTTGGCTAGTTTCTTGCTTTTCTGACTCTCTTAGTTTGGGACTGAGGTTTCTGTTGTTTCTGTTTGGCTGTCATGGAGAAAAACAGGAACTTACTGGTCCCATTTTCCTTTTCTCTTTTTTTTTTTTTTTTGAAACCGAGTCTCACTCTGTCACCCAGGCTGGAGTGCAGTGGTGTGATCTCAGCTCACTGCAGCCTCCACTTCCTGGGTTCTTGCTATTCTCCTGCCTTAGCCTCTCGAGTAGCTGGGACTACAGGCAGGCTCCACCACGCCAGGCTAATTTTTGTATTTTGTCTTTTTCTTTTTTGTTTTTTGAGACAGAGTCTTGCTCTGTCGCCCAGGCTGGAGTGCAGTGGCGTGATCTCAGCTCACTGCAAGCTCTGCCCCCCAGGTTCACGCCATTCTCCTGCCTCAGCCTCCCGAGTAGCTGGGA
>NW_012107474.1:2036997-2041640 GCF_000951045.1 Mandrillus leucophaeus | reverse complement strand
TGTACATGGTGTGTGTGTACATGGTGTGTGTATGTGGGTGTGCTTGTGTGCACATGGTGTGTATGTGGGTGTGCTTGTGTGTACATGGTGTGTGTATGTGGGTGTGCGTGTGTGTAGATGGTGTGCATGTGTGTACATGGTGTATATGTGGGTGTGTTTGTGTACATGGTGTGTGTGTATGGGTATGCGTGTGTCTACATGGTGTACATCTGTGTACATGGCGTGTATGTGGGTGTGCTTGTGTGTGGGTGTGCCTATGTGTACATGGTGTGTATGTGGGTGTGCTTGTGTGTACATGGTGTGTGGGTGTGCCTATGTGTACATGGTGTATATGTGGGTGTGCTTGTGTGTACATGGTGTGCGTGTGTGCACATGGTGTGTATGGGTGTGCGTGTGTGCACATGGTGTGTACATGGTGTGTGTGTACATGGTGTGCATGTGTGTACATGATGTGCGTGTGCATACATGGTATGTGTGCATGTGGGATGCATATGTGTATGGGGGATGTGTGCACGTCTGGGCATGCATGTGTGTGTCATGGGAAGCATGTGTGCACGTGTGTGTGTGTGGTGTGTTGCTCAGCAGGCCCCAGTGTTGGCCGACCCCCCGTCTTTCCTGTGAGTGACTTCCCCCTTCTTAGAAGGCTTGGCGTGACTGCCATTCTCTGGAAAGGGAGGGGCGGATCTGCAGAGCGGGCAGCTTCAGGGACACTGGGGCTGCTGACTGGCTTTGTGGCTTCTTGGCCTTGGTGTCTGCGGGTGCACACCCACACAGAGCTTTTGAAATGGAATCATGCGTGCCCAGTTCACAGAGTGAGTGACGCCGAGGAATAAGAACAGAGGGAACTTCTCAAGGAGAAAGGAAGAAAGGAGTTGTCAGAGATGGGCTGAGCAAAAAACCGTGCAATCCACCGAGGAGGGGCCAGCAGCGCCTCCCTTCCTGCCCACAGAGCAGCCGCCCTGTGCCCGTCTATTCCCCGGCTCTGCATGGGGCCTCTGTTTTAAAGGGTTCTGTGGCCAAGACAAGCCTGCCAGTCCCTGTCCCTGTCCTTGGCCACTTCTCTTGGCAGCTTTCCCCATTCCTGAAGCAGGTGGGTAGCCCTGCTCAGCCTCTTGTCCCATCTCCTTACCTGTGACAGTTGCCAAGCCGCTGGGAATGTGGTCGACCTAGAACAGCTAAACGAGGAAACTACAGTGCACACAGGTTTGGCTAACCCCAAGGGCCAGTTGCTGTGCGTGGGAGCGAGTTCCAAGGGGCAGAAGGGAACCAGCACTAGGTGGAGCTCTGCCGGCCAGGGCACAGGGAGGAACGGCCTCCAGGAGGAGGGTGCGGCGGGTGTGAGGCCCTGTGGAGCCACCTTTGGAGCTAGAATAAGGTGGCATTTTTGCTGTACGCTGTGGGGGTGGACAGGGCCTGAGGTCACGCCAGGGAGCCCATATTGGGTCAGGAATGTTGCTTTGGCAGTCCCTGGACTCAGCCCCCAGCTGTCTGGCCATCTGGGCACTTCTGAGCCCAGCCATGACCTCTGCCTTCCCTTAGCACTTTGCAGTGAGTCCAGCACCTGGCAGCCCCTGACCAGCCAGTGCACGGTCCCTGTGCAGTACTGTGAACCTGGAAGTACAGGGCTGGGTGTCTGTGTGCTCTGGGGACCCAGGTGATGGGCCCTGGAGCTGTGAAGACTGAGTCACGGGTGGGTGAGGGATGAGGGGAGACTGCTCTGGGAGGACTCAGGGCCATTTCTACGAGAAATTCTGCTTGGAGTTTGTAGGACGAAGGACATGGTTGACTTGGATTGTAGGGCTGACCAGTGACAGACAGTGGGAGGGACACGGGGTGCTCGGGCCCCGGGTTGATCAGGGTGAAGCAGTCATGTGCTCTCTCCCATCCTCTGTCCTCATTCTGATTTCCTAAAGTGTTCAGAGGTCTCTGCAAAACAAGCTACAGGGAGGGTAGTTCTTCTGTGCAGCACTCACCCGGCTCTCCCCGGAACGCCTGGGACTAGGGTGGTCAGGCTGGGGTGGAGGAGCTGCGCTGGAATGTTCCAGAGCTTCCCCCACTCCTGCCGTTCTGAGTCACTCTGCCTCCCGGGAGGAGGAGGATCAGCTGAGCCGCCGCGCTCACGTAGTGTCTCGCTGTGTCTCGCTGTCTGCCTTACTGTGAGCAGGGTGGGATGCTGCCGCTACGGCGCGCACGTGGGCCCTGGGAGGAGCCCGAGGCAGCCACTGCCGCACGTGGGCAGGAGGAGGGTTGCTCACAGGACCGGCCCGGCGGAGGGAGGAGGACTGGGGGCTGCGCCTGGCAGAGGATGGGCTCCTGTTGTGGGCGGCAGGGAGAAGGGAGTCCGAGAGCTCGGCAGTGGTTCTGCCGCCTCCGCTGCTCTTGTGGCTGGACCAGATGACTAACAAGGTTGAAAGCCCTTCCCCCGCCCCAGCGATTGCTGCTGTGGCCCCCCAACCCCCCAACCACAGGAAGTTCCTGTGAGGACGTTGGAGCCCTTTCCAAGCCATCCCACTGGCCTAGACTCTGCTGGGATCATTTTGACCCCCCAGGACCAGAGTGTAGCCATCTGACCGGCTTTCTCTCCCGGCAGCAGATGGGGCGCACTCCGGCGGGTGGGGGACCCCAATACCTCGCACAGATGAGGGTGCAAAGCCCAGCCCCCCTCTTCCCGCCCCCTGGCTGCAGGCCCCGCGGCTTTTCCCACCCTGGCTCCCCTGTGTGCCTGGCACTTGTTCCCTTTACGTAGTGGCCTTTTAGCCCACTGGTCCTTCCCAGGCGGCTGGAGCGGACTTACGCCTTGCGGTAGAGGCTGAGCAGAAGCTTGTCCTTCAGACTTTTCGGCGGAGACACCCAGGCTGTTCTGTGGCAGCAGTGGGTTTGCCAGAGACCAGGGACTTTGACCAGGACTGGCAGGGAGCCCTAATCCTGAAGAACCCTGGTTCTTCGTGTGCTGTCGCGGAGGCTACGTAGGCACAGTTGCAGCAGGGTCTTGGAGGCTGAAAGAAGGACGGTCTGAGTTGAGAGAGGGGAGCTGGCCAGGCACAGGGGTTTCAGAGCTTTCGGGGGCTCAGAAGGTGCCCAGGGCTCTGCAGCCTAGTGAGGAGTTCACAGGGTGGTGGGCGACCCAGCAGCCAGGGGCATCAGCTGTGGGAGTGGGATGCTTCGGGGGTCTGGGCTTCATCCTGTGGACACAGCAGACCCTCAAGGGCTGTGTTTAGAGGGGTACATCTGGAGGTGGGGCTGGGGAATGCACATTGAGGGGAGCTCGGAGCAGAACCGTAGCACAGGCCAGGCATGATGGCTCACGCCTTGTAATCGCAGCACTTTGGGAGACTGAGGTGGGAGGATCGCTTGAGCCCAGGAGTTCAAGACCAGCCTGGGCAATATAGTGAGACCCCATCTCTACAAAAAATAAAAAATAAATTAGCCAGGCATGGTGAAACATGCCTGTAGTCCCAGCTACTCGGGAGGCAGGAGAATCTCTTGAGCCCAGGAGGCAGAGGTTGCAGCGAGCTGAGATTGTGCCACTGGACTCCAGCCTGGGCAGCAGAGTGAGATCTTGTCTAAAAAAAAAAAAACAACGAAACGAAAACAAAAACAGTAGCATGGTGGTCTGATAAGACCATCCCAGGAAGGGGGATGACGCAGTAGTCCACAGGCCTCAGTGGACCCTCACAGCAGGTATGGACATCAGAGAGTCTTGCTCATACCTAACTGAGTGATTTGATTTGATTTGAATTTTTTTTGAGATGGAATCTCTCTCTGTCACCCAGGCCGGAGTGCAGTGGTGTGATCTCAGCTCACCGTAACCTCCGCCTCCCAGGTTCAAGCGATTCTCCTGCCTCAGCCTCCTGAGTAGCTGGGATTACAGGCATGCACCACCATGCCCAGCTAATTTTTGTATTTTGTCTTTTTCTTTTTTGTTTTTTGAGACAGAGTCTTGCTCTGTCGCCCAGGCTGGAGTGCAGTGGCGTGATCTCAGCTCACTGCAAGCTCTGCCCCCCAGGTTCACGCCATTCTCCTGCCTCAGCCTCCCGAGTAGCTGGGACTACAGGCCCCCGCCACCATGCCCAGCTAATTTTTTTGTATTTTTAGTAGAGACGGGGTTTCACTGTGTTAGCCAGGATGGTCTCGATCTCCTGACCTTGTAATCCGGCCGCCTCAGCCTCCCAAAATGCTGGGATTACAGGATGAGTCACTGTACCCAGCGAATTTTTGTATTTTGGTAGACACAGGGTTTCACCATGTTGGCCAGGCTGGTCTTGAACTCCTGACATCAGGCGATCCACTCGCCTCAGCCTCCCAAAGTTTTGGGATTATAGGCATGAGCCACTGCACCCAGCCTATTGGTCCCATTTTCTGATCTATTTTTCCCTCTTGCCTCTGGCTCTAGCCCACATTGGTGCATATGTGTGTGTATGTGTATGTGGTTGTGCATGTGTGTACATGGTGTGCATGTGTGTACATTGTGTGTGGGTGTGCATGTGTGTACATGGTGTATGTATGTGGGTGTGCATGTGTGTACATGGGTGCGTGTGTACATGATGTGTGTGTATGTGGGTGTGCTTGTGTGTACATGGTGTGTATGTGGGTATGCTTGTGTGTACATGGTGTGTGGGTGTGCTTGTGTGTACATGGTATGT